>NC_024324.1:285863-286927 GCF_000523025.1 Cynoglossus semilaevis
TAATACTACTGTAGTACCATACCACTGTAATACTACTGTAGTACCACTGTAATACTACTGTAGTACCACTGTAGTAGTGGTGCCTGTGAGAGTCCTCTTCTGTCCACAGTTGATCCAGTTCCTGGTGTCTCTGGTCCAGTCCAACAGAATCCTGGGAGTCAAGAGAAAGATGTGAGTTGACGACAAACAATCAGAACAGGAACAACCACCAGGTGGTGGTAGAACACAGGCGGTAACACTGTCCTACTCTGTCTTCAGCCCACTCATGCTCAACGACTCTAGCTCCGCCCACTCCGTGCCCAAATATAGTCGGCCTTTCACACTGCAGGACCTGCAGGTAACCTGCTGCTCACTGGACCTGGACCTGGACCTGGACCTGGACCTGGTCCTGGTCCTGGTCCTGGTTCTAGAACTGTTCTCTGTCGTCTCCAGGCTGCAGCCGGTGTCTTCTCGGCCGACGCCCCCATCAGTTCCGGACCAATCATCTCTGACATCACCGAAGTGGTCCAGCCTATTGTAGAGGAAGACGTCAGTGATTGGACAGTTGGAGAGTAAGCATCTGTGGGGCGACGCCCCCTGAGGTAGGAGGCCGTGGATTGGCCGGTCAGTTCAACATTTCTTCTTGACGTTCTGCAGGAACGTCCAGTCCGTCAACATCAAGGAGGAGGTTCCCAGTCCGGAGGTCCAGGTCCTGGAGTGTGACGACCCTCCTGTGGACACGCCCCTGTCCCCCACCACCTTCATCAATGCCTTCCTGCAGGACAACGATGCACAGCCCTCCCCCAGCACCACCAACACCACCCCAGGTAAGTGCGACGGGCGCAGCAGCACCACCTACAGGTGTGGGTCAGGTCAACTTCATGGACTGAAGTCTGTTTCTGCTTCAGCCATCGTTGTGATGAGCCCCAGGCCACAGTCTCCAATCATCCAATCACCTGCCTCCATTTCGAGCTGTGACTCCAGCCACGCCCCCAACGGGCAGAAATGCCAGACCATCGCCTGCATCGACAGGTGATGTATCTCTCACACTGTAGCGCCACCTTTTGTTACGATCAAGTTCCACC
>NC_024324.1:289510-294294 GCF_000523025.1 Cynoglossus semilaevis
GTCAAAGGTCAAGAGTGGTACCAACCTTCAGGACCCTGACCAGATGGGTGGTACTGTTCAGTGACTGGACCTGCAGAGAACAAGCAGAACCAAGAGAAGAAGAAAGAAGACGTCTTTAGCACCTGAACCCAGAACCCACACCGGTAGAACCCACTGGTCCACAGTGTGACTGACTGTCAACTGGTCTGGACCATGTGGAAAAATCTGTAAAACTTACCAGCCGTCTGTGTGTGATCTGTCACCGCAGTCCGACCTGGAACAGACAAAAGGGGGGGGTTAGAGAGGGGGGGAGAGGGGAGGGCAACCCAACTCCTTTCTCCACTTCTACCTGCTTCTACTTCTGACTTTTTTTAAACTTCAGACTGTTGACTGTTTGCTGACTGTTTGTTGCCTGTTTGCTGCCTGTTTGTTGACTGTTTGTTGACTGTTTGCTGCCTGTTTGTTGCCTTTTTGCTGCCTGTTTGCTGCCTGTTTGCTGCCTGTTTGTTGCCTGTTTGTTGCCTGTTTGCTGCCTCTTTGTTGACTGTTTGCTGCCTGTTTGTTGCCTGTTTGTTGACTGTTTGCTGCCTGTTTGTTGCCTGTTTGTTGACTGTTTGTTGCCTGTTTGCTGCCTGTTTGTTGCCTGTTTGTTGACTGTTTGCTGCCTTTTTGCTGCCTGTTTGTTGACTGTTTGCTGCCTGTTTTCTGCCTGTTTGTTGACTGTTTGCTGCCTGTTTGTTGCCTGTTTGTTGTCTGTTTGCTGCCTCTTTGCTGACTGTTTGTTGACTGTTTGTTGCCTGTTTGCTGCCTGTTTGTTGCCTGTTTGTTGACTGTTTGCTGCCTGTTTGTTGCCTGTTTGTTGCCTGTTTGTTGACTGTTTGCTGCCTGTTTTCTGCCTGTTTGTTGACTGTTTGCTGACTGTTTGTTGACTGTTTGTTGCCTGTTTGCTGCCTGTTTGTTGACTGCTTGTTGACTGTTTGCTGCCTCTTTGCTGACTGTTTGTTGACTGTTTGCTGCCTGGTTGCTGCCGGTTTGCTGCCTGTTTGTTGGCTGTTTGCTGCCTGTTTGTTGCCTGTTTGTTGCCTGTTTGCTACCTGTTTGTTGCCTGTTTGTTGCCTGTTTGTTGACTGTTTCCTGACTGTTTGTTGACTGTTGGCTGCCTGCTTGCTGCCTGTTTGCTGCCCGTTTGTTGCCTGTTTGCTGCCTGGTTGCTGCCTGTTTGTTGCCTGTTTGTTGACTGCTTGTTGACTGTTTGTTGACTGTTTGTTGCCTGTTTACTGCCTGTTTGTTGCCTGTTTGTTGACTGCTTGCTGCCTTTTTGCTGCCTGTTTGTTGCCTGTTTTCTGTCTGTTTGTTGCCTGTTTGCTACCTGTTTGTTGCCTGTTTGTTGCCTGTTTTTTGCCTGTTTGTTGCCTGTTTTCTGTCTGTTTGTTGCCTGTTTGCTACCTGTTTGTTGCCTGTTTGTTGACTGCTTGCTGCCTGTTTGCTGCCCGTTTGTTGCCTGTTTGCTGACTGTTTGCTGCCTGTTTGTGGACTGTTTGCTGCCTGTTTGTTGACTGCTTGCTGCCTTTTTGCTGCCTGTTTGTTGCTTGTTTGTTGACTGTTTGCTGACTGTTTTCTGCCTGTTTGTTGACTGTTTGCTGCGTGTTTGTTGCCTGTTTGCTGATTGTTTGTTGCCTGTTTGCTACCTGTTTGTTGCCTGTTTGTTGCTTGTTTGTTGACTGTTTGCTGCGTGTTTGTTGCCTGTTTGCTGCCTGGTTGCTGCCGGTTTGCTGCCTGTTTGTTGGCTGTTTGCTGCCTGTTTGTGGACTGTTTGCTGCCTGTTTGTGGACTGTTTGCTGCCTGTTTGCGGCCTGTTTGCTGCCTGTTTGCTGACTGCTGTCACCACAGTATAAATCCTCATCCTCTCGTCTGTATTTTTCTTCTTCTTCTGCCGACGTCACTTACTGGAGTCCAGGCCACTTCCTGTTGGATCTGCTGAGACCACAATCACAAAGAAGAGAAACTTTAGCTGACCTCTGACCTGTGACCTCACTCTGCTCCATGTGTGGGTGGGCGGGGCTAACCTGTGTCTGTCACTGTGAGGTCAGTTGCTGCGGTAACCATGTCGGTGTGGGCGTAAATGCGTGTAACTGACAGAGCTGTGTGTGCGTGTGTGTGTCAGTGTGTGTGTGTAAATATCATCAGTACCAAATCAGTTCCAGTGTTTCTGTTACTCCATTAGTGATGTCACTTTAATGAGCCGTCTCACCTGTGACATCACGTCCTGTTCCAAGACTTGAGGGCGGAGCTAAAACAACAACAGGAGAGTTCAGTTTCAGTCAGCGAATCATACGTGAGTCACATCTGCAATGACCACACTGCACCTGTGAGGGCGCTCCGCAGCTCAGTGAGGGGGAAAGGTGGGTGGGTGACTGTGGGGAAGGGAGAGGGGGAGGAGTTAAAGTTGAGGTCATGTGACGTGGAGGTCATGTGACGTGGAGGTCATGTGACGTTCACCTCCGTTCAGGTCTGTCAGGTGAGTCTGACGACCATTTCCTAAAGAACCAAAGAACATCAGTGAGTGCGAGAGTGTTGC
The DNA here is from genome assembly GCF_000523025.1 of Cynoglossus semilaevis. Classification (NCBI taxonomy): domain Eukaryota; kingdom Metazoa; phylum Chordata; class Actinopteri; order Pleuronectiformes; family Cynoglossidae; genus Cynoglossus; species Cynoglossus semilaevis. The sequence continues at coordinate 292,068 of NC_024324.1, forward strand.
GGTGATCCTGCAGGCCGGTGTGTGTAACTGCAGCCACACTCACCCGTCTGTTCTTTGTCAGTGTCTGATGAAGACGGCGGTGGCGAGGCCGAGGATGCTGAAAGAAAACACAACATTAGTTAGGCTGAAGTCTGGGCTCATCTTAGGCCCCGCCCCCAGCTCATCACCTGGTAATGTCTGACCAATTAGCTTCTGACATGTTATGTCTCAGCCACAACAACAAATGTCCAATGCTAAGCTAGTTGCTTCCTGTGAAGACTTCTCCGTCCACTGACCTTCCAGGTTAGCAGAGTGGGAGGGGTTAAAGTCCGAGCTGGACAGAGACCCTGCTGGTCCTGACCCCAGAGCTGCGTGGTCCAGTCCCGACTGGTCGAACCCAACGCCAAAGTGATGAACGTGACCTTCGATGACAGTCGATGACAGCAGTGGAGAAGGTTAGCAACGTTAGCATGAAGCCGGGTCCAGTGTCAGCGGTGGAGAGCTGGACTCAGTACCTGCAGACAGATCCAGACTAGAACCAAGGTTCTGATCCAGAGAAGCCGCCGCTGATCCTCCTGAAACCAGTACATAACAGGCCACTCAAACGATCGCCGATAGAACGGATCATTAACAGAACGAAGGATTCACACCTGAGTCCAGGTGAGCGCTCCCGTCCATGTGACCTGTCAGAATACACACTGTTAGCGCCACCTATGTTCTGCCTGTGTTTGTCCAGGTTTTAGTTTGGTTTTTTTTTTGGGGGGCGTTTACCTAAGAAGCCCAGCAGGAAGTCATGACTGGACGAGTCCACGGTCCCTGAGAGGAAACATTCAGGTTACTTCTGTGATGTCATGGAGAGTTGATGATGTCACAGCCCTGCCCTGGACACTCACCTGTGTAATCCAGCTGGGAGAGGCCAGGATCAGCTGAGGTGGACGAACCTGAGGTGGAGGTGATCACAACGGGACAGGAAGTTACCCCAGGCCACGCCCACTCCAAGACCACACCTACCTGGATGTAGACTCCGCCCCCCGCCCTGCTCACCTGTCTGGGCAATTAGCCCCTCCCCCTCCTTCTCCTCCTTTTCCTCCTCCGTTGAGCAGTTTGTGTCCATGACCTGGAACACAAACCCAAACTTGAACCTCCTGGTCATCAGACTGATGTTTACCAACACTTTGTTGTTGTTTATGTTTGTTTACTGTAGTTTACTGATGTCATCGTTCAGTCGCCGTTAGTTATGGATCGTTTATAACAAGTTAGGGTTAGTTAAGGTAAGTTACCATGAGACTCAACCTCCACCTCTTCAGAACCTGAGGACACAGACATGAGAAGAACAAGTTCACTCACTCACTCACTACGTCAGGTGAAATATACTTCAGTTATACTGCAGTACACGTTTACATGAGTACTTCATGTAAATCTCAGGACTTTTTCATCTTCATCATCACCATCATCTTCATCATCATCTTCATCATCATCATCTTCATCATCATCTTACGTTCTAATATCAACCAACACATCTTCACCTGCAGAAACACCAGGACCTCCTACTGCTGCAGGACCTGAGAGCCCTGGAGACCCTGGAGACCCTGGAGATCCTGGAGATCCTGGAGACCCTGGAGATCCTGGAGACCCTGGAGATCCTGGAGACTCGGGGGAGTGAGGAAAACCTGATGAAGATGAGGAACCTGTGGCTCCTGTAGAACCTGTTGATAAAAAGGAGACTCAGCACAGCAGCTCCTCTCACCTCATTGGCTCCTGTTGCTGCTTCACTTCCTGGATCTCATCATCAGAGTCTGTGTCACTGGACGTTTCTTTGTCGGAGGTCGTAAAGACACTGGAGAAATGGGACTCATCGTCCTCCACATCTGAGGGGACTTCCTGACCAGCTGCTGGGGATCCTGGAAGAAAAGATGACATCATAACTCAAACATAATTAGATTTGTCATCACTGCACTGGAAGGAAAGTGGAGATTCTGGGAACACAGAGCCAGGGCCGGATCAGACCAGATCAGACCAGATCAGATTAGATCAGACCAGATCAGACCAGACCAGACCAGATCAGATCAGACCAGATCAGACCAGATCAGACCAGACCAGACCAGATCAGATCAGACCAGATCAGACCAGATCAGACCAGATCAGATTAGATCAGTTCCCCAAGTCGAACAAACAAAGTCTTCAGGAGGAAGAACCTGATCAGGAGCTGAACTCACCTGAACCTCCGGACACTGACACCACCGAGGTC
>NC_024324.1:294448-296780 GCF_000523025.1 Cynoglossus semilaevis
GGTGAGGGATGGGGGGTGCAGACATCAGGTACCAGGTGATCACAATCAAACAGTTTTTCTCTTCAGCTGAAGTCCAACCTGTTTCTATTTGATCATAATCACATCAACAACATGAAGGTTGTGTTTATGCAGCGTTTATGTTGTGAACTTATTTCATCCTCTCACCCTCAAACTTATCCTGACTCTTGGAGTCATCGTCATCTGCAAAGAAACACATTTAGTTCTCTAATTAAAAGCCGGTTTAACAAATCCTGGATCAAGCATCACAAACGTGAGTCCACATCAAAGAGCTTTGATGTTTCTGTTCTGTTTGATCTCTCTGCTCTTTTCATTCCTGTTGTCTGTGACATCACTGATCACATGGTCAAAGGTCACCTGGGGACAGCAGTGAAGTGCAGGAGATACACTGCTTTTAGACCTTTACCTCCAGGAAAGACCAAGTTTATGAAGATCAACTGACGTTTTGTCTCCACATGGAGGTAGACGAGGGTTATGATACGTCTTAAAAATATTTTAAAAATGTATCTGCCGTTTCATCATCTCTGAACTAGAATCTCTGATTTTCTCCGTGGACTTTGGCAGCATCCTTTTACCTCGGTGTACATCGTTAACAAACAGGAAACCATCCTACAAAGAAAAGTCCGATAATTGACATTTCTGATCCCACCACAGCGGGCTGCCCCCTAGTGGCTGACTTACACTGTAGGTCAGGTAGCTCCACCCCCATTCAACGAAAACAGTTTTTTTAGAATGTTATTTTTGTTGATAAATAACTGAGAATTTCATCAAGACAATGAATCAATCATTCGATCAATCAACTAATAAGCGATCGTCGCCTACCCTCCTCCTCAGACAGCTCCTCCTCCACCTCCACAGCCTCCACCTCCTCCTGCTCCTTCTCTGCTTTAAATCACACACAGCAGCAATAATCAATCAATCAGTCGACCGACCGACCGACCGATCGATGGATCGATGGATCGATCGATGGATCAGTGGAGTACTGGATGGTCTGTGAGTCGACTGCAGTCTTTTTTACCCTCAACAGGAGCCGTAGAGACGGCCGCGGCCAGAACCAGGACCAGCGAGACTATCAACCAGTTTCTGCAGTGACAGAACAGCATACCATCAGCCTGTCAATCAAAACCAGCAGCAGTCGATCACAGTCGCACCACAGAGTACTACAGTAATGCCACAGTAATACTATGAAGTAGTCGTGCACCAGGAGAGTTACCTCTACAGCTACAAGTACTACAAGTACCAACAGTAGTACTAGTACAGTCAGCAGTATTGTCATTATTGTTGTTCAGTAGTTAGTTAGTTAGTTAGTTAGTTAGTTAGTTAGTAGTAGTAGTAGTAGTAGTAGTAGTGGTAGTGGTAGTAGTGGTACTCACGGAGGCAGCATGCTGCTGCTGCTGTGTCAGAGTGGCAGCAGTGAAGTACTGCAGCTCCGCCTTCAAACACATATTTATACACACACAGACAGGGAGGGAGGGGCCAATCACAGTACTACTGCATCAACACAGTACTTCTACTGTACTTATACTGCAGATTCCTCCACAGTACAGAATCATACTCTTAGTATACTCACAGTACTGCGACTACAGCATTATGTGTATTAGTTCATGTATATGCCACTGCTGATACTTCTAATATACAAGTACTACAAGTACTAGTACAAAGAGTGAAGCTGAAAATCCTTCGTATACTTTGATTTCCGTCCATTGGTAAAAGTGATATTTTACTTCAAAACATGAAGTAAAAAGTATCAATATTTGAATGACTTTGATCATTGTTCAATAAAAAAGATCAGTCCTGTGAATACTTAGTTCTACTATAGTAGTACTGTATTGTAGTACTTAGTTGTAGTTTAGTATATGCTTCACATCTGAGTGGCCCAACCTCTGGCTCCTGGGTTAGGGTTAGTCCAGACCAGGATGATTCGACAACCTTCCACATTTCTTGGTTTTTCCTCTGACGTCACCACGCTGGTTTTCTATTGGTTGAAGGTCCGGGGTTTGGACTGGCCACCCCAGAACCAGAACTTTGTTGGTCTGGAACCAAGATGCTGCTGCTCCCTGGTCCAGTCTCAACACCGCCCTCCTCAGGTTTTCACAGAGAATTTCATGTACAACTTGTTCAGTATTTAAATAAGAACCAGCTGAATGACATCATCAATGACATCATCAATGACATCATCAATGACATCATCAATGACCAACTGACAGAGTCACTGACAGAGTCACTGACACAACTGTACAGCACTTATTTACTCCTACTGTGCTACTGTTTCCCAGCATGCCATAGGGTGTGGCAGGATTCACTTGACTCCGCC
>NC_024324.1:296800-309271 GCF_000523025.1 Cynoglossus semilaevis
GTCTTGATGACATCACACATTGATGGGCCAGGGAGACATGCGATTGGACCAAACTGGACCAGAACCAGGCAGTCTGGACCAGAGTCCTGGTCTCAGCACCATCACAGACCTGAGGAGGTCCTAATGAGGCCTGGGGACAGGTCAAAGGTCACAGCGTCCTCAAATTGTTGAATCCAAACTGAATAAGGACTGGGCTATAACCTGGAGGTCAAAGGTCACAGATGGGTGCGTGGCCACGGAGACAAGCCTCTCCTTTCACACCACGACCTCCGTGACCTCCTGAAGTGAGCCGCCGCTGTCTGAGGGAACCCAGGCAGAACCAGAGTCCGCTGCTACAGGATGTCCTGAAACCAGAACCGTCCTGGACTCTGGGACCAGGAGCACTTTAGAGCCGCAGTCTGGTCCAGATCGGTTCTGAATGACTGGAGCTCACCGGCGCCACCTTTCATCCACATGTCCCACTGAAAGTGAGAGCTGTGGGATGAGTGAGGGGAGCGTGACGCTGGTGGGGGGGGGTAAAGGGGATGGGGCAAAGAGAGAGAGAGAGAGAGAGAGAGAGGGAATTACAGAGAGAACAAGTGTGTGTGTGTGTGTGTGTGTGTGTTTTTACCTCCTTTCATTCTCAGAGAAACTTCATCTGAACAGAGTCAGTGATCCAGACCAGCAGCAGCAGGAAACATGAGCCCCCCCCCCCCCCACACCCACACAACAGTACCAGTGGTAGCAGTAATACCACTGGTACTGTTGGTGAGTAACAACAGAGGTGGACATGAAGTACTAGTTTACACTATATTTTAGCAGCTACAACAGCTGTGGTCTGTGGTACTCAGAGTACATGTACTCAGAGTACATGTACTCAGAGTACATGTACATGTACTCTCTCTGAGTACATGTACTGCACCATCAGTTCTGTGATTCCTGGTTGTACCAGGTTCTTTTCTCAGATGTTAATGGTTCATAAGATGGACCCAGTGGTCAGAAGGTGGAACTGCACCTCATATCTAACAGATCATCATCTCATGTTTAATTAGCCGCGATGGTTTATGTTTTATTAGGGCCGTGTCAGGACATGTTCAGACGTCATGGTCTCAGAGTCAGACAGGAAGAGGGCGCTGTTCAGAATAGAATATATTTTATTAGCAGTTTCTCTGTGAACAGACAATCATTTGTCTTTACTTTTTAATGTTTGCACAGTAAACGATGGACTGTATGAGCACCTGAACACAGATCTGAGATCAGGGTTAGGGTTATAGAGCTGCAGGGGGGGGGGGGGGGCAGTGAGACAGGAGGACAGTGGGACAGATGGACAGTGAGACGGATGAACAGTGCGACAGGAGGACAGTGAGACAGATGGAGAGTGAGATGGATGGACAGTGAGACAGGAGGACAGTGGGACAGATGGACAGTGAGACGGATGGACAGTGAGACAAGAGAACAGTGAGACAGATGGACAGTGAGACGGATGGACAGTGAGACAAGAGAACAGTGAGACAGATGGACAGTGAGACAGGAGGACAGTGGGACAGATGGACAGTGAGACGGATGGACAGTGAGACAAGAGAACAGTGAGACAGATGGACAGTGAGACGGATGAACAGTGAGACAGGAGGACAGTGAGACTGGAGGACAGTGAGACAGGAGGACAGATGGACAGTGAGACAGATGGACAGTGAGACGGATGGACAGTGAGACAAGAGAACAGTGAGACAGATGGACAGTGAGATGGATGGACAGTGAGACAGATGGACAGTGAGACGGATGGACAGTGAGACAGGAGGACAGATGGACAGTGAGACGGATGAACAGTGAGACAGGAGGACAGTGAGACTGGAGGACAGTGAGACAGGAGGACAGATGGACAGTGAGACAGATGGACAGTGAGACGGATGAACAGTGCGACAGGAGGACAGTGAGACAGATGGAGAGTGAGATGGATGGACAGTGAGACAGATGGACAGTGAGACGGATGGACAGTGAGACAAGAGAACAGTGAGACAGATGGACAGTGAGACGGATGGACAGTGAGACAAGAGAACAGTGAGACAGATGGACAGTGAGACGGATGAACAGTGAGACAGGAGGACAGTGAGACTGGAGGACAGTGAGACAGGAGGACAGATGGACAGTGAGACAGTGGGGGGTAAGACGGGGTTAAACACAGAGTTCTTTTCCTCTTTATTGGAGCTAAAGCAGCAGAGTTAAAATCAAACACAGGCTTTCAGCAGGGAGACGACGGAGAGTCAACGTTTTAGATGCAGTTCAGGTTGTTGTTGTGGTGCTGGTTGTCATGGCGATGTTATTCCACAGTGAAGGCAGCAGGTTTTGGCTCTGACATAAAAAACAAAAGAGACACATCAGAATTTAATGTTTTTATTCTCATTCACCTCGAACAAAAGTTGTTGTTACTCAACGCTGGCCCCAAAACAGAACTCTCTTTTCCCATGGTACCTGACGGCTGGGTTCAAAGTCTGGTTCTGGGGCGAGTCGTGGCCCTGGGACTGGTTAGTCTGGCCTCTAGTTTTTACTGTTCTTAGGTAAATAAACCACCAACTTTATTCGTTTGTTTTCGTGTTTTAAACGTCAACACCAGTTACCTGTGGTCGAGGTGCGTCCACAGGTCAGAGGTCACGGCCTCAAGGTCCGGCTGAAAGAAGAAAAACAGAGGACAGACGGAACATGAGCATGCTGATTGGCTGAGAGGTTGAGTGACATCACAGTGGGCGTGAACGTTACCCTGAGGTGTCGGAGTGTGGACGCTGTCGTCCACCTGGTCGTCCGTCACTTCTAAGAGGACAGAGAAGGAGAGACCACGTCATTTTCACTGGACTGAAACCAGAACTGACCCGACCCTCATGTTTCTCAAACAGTGGTTTGCGCCCATGTTCATGTCCATGGAACACATGTCCTCGGACGATGGACCTCCGTCTCCCTGGTCCTACTGACAATCTGTCCTCCTAGAACCTCCCAGAACACCCTGGAGACAGGAGCTGAGAACCTACATCTGACTAAGACCTAAACCCCAGGAGGTCCACGTGGTTCAATCACGGGTTTCCTTCAGCCACATGGACAGGAAGTGGAGGTCTGAGGTTGTAGAACCAGTGTACAAGTTCTGGAGAACCAAATACCAACAGTTTGGGTCTGAATGGTGGTCTCTGGACCCACTGACAGAAACCCTAACCCCAACCTAAAGGTCCCTCCTACCCCAGGGCGTCTCCTACCTTCAGAAGTGGTCTGGTCACTGTTTGTCTCGGTCTCGTCGTGGCCGTCTGAACCCTCCGCACCATCGGCCTCGCTGCTTGGGTCCTGGGTTCCGACCTCGCTGCTCAAACTGTCAGGGGCGTTGCCTTCACTACTTGGATCATCATTGTCATCGACCTCGCTGCTCTGGTCCTCGGCACCATCGACCTTGCTGCTCTGGTCCTTGGAACCATCGGACTCGCTGCTCTGGTCCTTGGCACCACTGACCTCGCTGCTCTGGTCCTTGCTGTCGGCCTCGCTGCTCTGGTCCTCGGCACCGTCGCCCTCGCTGCTCTGGTCCTTGGAGCCATCGGCCTCGCTGCTCTGGTCCTTGGAGCCATCGGCCTCGCTGCTCTGGTCCTTGGAACCATCCCCCTCGCTGCTCTGGTCCTTGGCACCACTGACCTCGCTGCTCTGGTCCTTGGAGCCATCGGCCTCGCTGCTCTGGTCCTGGGCACGGGCAACCTCGCTGCTCTGGTCCTCGGCACCATCGACATTGCTGCTCTGGTCCTTGGAACCATCGGCCTCGCTGCTCTGGTCCTCGGCACCATCGACATTGCTGCTCTGGTCCTTGGAACCATCGACCTCGCTGCTCTGGTCCTTGCTGTCGGCCTCGCTGCTCTGGTCCTGGGCACGGGCAACCTCGCTGCTCTGGTCCTCGGCACCATCGACCTTGCTGCTCTGGTCCTTGGAACCATCGACCTCGCTGCTCTGGTCCTTGGCACCATCGATATCGCTGCTCTGGTCCTTGGCACCATCGATATCGCTGCTCTGGTCCTTGGCACCACTGACCTCGCTGCTCTGGTCCTTGCTGTCGTCCTCGCTGCTCTGGTCCTCGGCACCGTCGCCCTCGCTGCTCTGGTCCTTGGAACCATCAACCTCGCTGCTCTGGTCCTCGGCACCATCGACATTGCTGCTCTGGTCCTTGGAACCATCGGACTCGCTGCTCTGGTCCTTGGCACCGTCGACCCCGCTGCTCTCGTCCTTGTCGTCGGCCTCGCTGCTCTGGTCCTTGCTGTCGGCCTCGCTGCTCTGGTCCTGGGCACGGGCAACCTCGCTGCTCTGGTCCTTGGAACCATCCCCCTCGCTGCTCTGGTCCTTGGAACCATCGGCCTCGCTGCTCTGGTCCTTGCTGTCGTCCTCGCTGCTCTGGTCCTTGCTGTCGTCCTCGCTGCTCTGGTCCTCGGCACCATCGACCTTGCTGCTCTGGTCCTTGGAACCATCCCCCTCGCTGCTCTGGTCCTTGGAACCATCGACCTCGCTGCTCTGGTCCTTGGAACCATCGGCCTCGCTGCTCTGGTCCTCGGCACCATCAACGTCGCTGCTCTGGTCCTTGGAACCATCGGACTCGCTGCTCTGGTCCTTGGCACCACTGACCTCGCTGCTCTGGTCCTTGGAGCCATCGGCCTCGCTGCTCTGGTCCTTGGAGCCATCGGCCTCGCTGCTCTGGTCCTGGGCACGGGCAACCTCGCTGCTCTGGTCCTTGCTGTCGTCCTCGCTGCTCTGGTCCTTGCTGTCGTCCTCGCTGCTCTGGTCCTCGGCACCGTCGCCCTCGCTGCTCTGGTCCTTGGCACCATCGATATCGCTGCTCTGGTCCTTGGCACCATCGGCTTCGTTGCTGTGATTCTCGACTCCGCCCGCCTCAGTACTCTGGGCTTCAACACCCTCACCTCCTGTGGCCTCACTGCTGTGATCCTGGCTGCCAGAGGTGGCGTCGGTGCTCCCTTGGTTGTCAGTGTTCGGACTGTCGGACGTTGAAGCCGCAGCAGCATTCCCAGAATCTAAAGGAAGAATGTCAGTGTGAAGAGTGACTGTGGAACAAGCTGTGGTTGACGCACGGGTTCAAGACCCAGGACAAGAGTCCTCCATGTCCCCCCCTCCCCCCACTGTGGTCTGATGTCCCTGAGTCTCTGATAGTCCTGGTAAACCATTCGTCTGGACTGTGGCATTCAGTGGTCAACTGGTCAGGGGTCAGGGATTGCAACAGAGTCCACAAACCTCCCAACATCTGTAGACCACCACCTGGACAGTACTTTTATTCATGTAGACAGGGACCAGGGGAAGGTTAGGGGTCCACTGGTCCACCTGTTGGACTAGTGCTGAAGTCTAGGCTCAGATGTTTGAAGGAGGTTTTGAAGGTGACCACTAGGTGGACCACATGACATCTGGATCTAGGTCATTGTTGGGTACCGGACTGCTGGTTAGGGTTAGGTGACCAAAAAGTACCGTTCAAGGAGAGCTAGTAGAACCGATTCATACTAACGTTGAGAGTCGTCTGGTCCTGCCATGGCTGCAGAGTCTGGAGAGTCTGGAGATCCTGGAGAGTCTGGAGAGTCTGGAGAGTGAGTCTGGAGAGTCTGGAGATCCTGGAGAGTCTGGAGAGTCTGGGGAGTCTGGAGAGTCTGGAGATCCTGGAGAGTCTGGAGAGTCTGGAAACACAGAACCCTGGTTTTCATGACTGACAGAGAACCACTGGTAAGAAGAACCAGACATGTCTATTGTTGTGACCAGGTTCAAAGTGGACCATGGGACCAACCAGAGGTCTTTTACAGCTCTATCATGTGTTAGCATGTAGCTTAGCACTGGACAGTGATCAGTCATTAATGATGATGATGATGATGATGATGATGATGTCATGTTTACCTGGAACTGGAGCTGATGTGGAAATAGCGAGAAGAGCCAGGAGGAGGAACAAGACACACCTGTGGGAAACACACACACACACACACACACACTGATTTGACTGTTGCTCTTTTGTGTGATGTTTTGCATCAAAGATGAGACGCACGAGGCATCGTCTGTAAACAGAGAGGAGGAGGAGAAGAAGGAGAAGGAGGAGAAGAGAAGCTCTGACCGTTGACACTCAGACTCATTTCCATGGATTATACAAAGTAAAAGCCTGTGATAACGATGACATCACAACCACGAGCGCACACAGATGTACGTGTATATATACATTTACATATATAATATGTGTGTGTGTGTGTTGGACGCTGCAGCAGTGACCAGTCAGGTGTGTCCAGGGTCAGGTGACTGCAGCCTGCGAAGGGTTAAAGACTGAGATTCTTTGTTTGAAGTCGAGACAGAGAATCTTTTCTGGTCAGACATAACGAAAGTCAAAAAGATCTGAGACAGAAAAAGTTCAAATCCCACATTTCCTCCGTCACTGGTTAAATGTTCACTTTTAAACCATATAAAGAAACAAAGTGAGATTAAAATGTGTCTTAAAATAAATAAGATGATCATTTGGACAACAGGAAACTCACCGTGGCAGCATGGTGGCGCTCTCAGCAGGTCACCTTCACTCCAAACAAACTTCTGACTTTGTTGAATGTGAAGTTCTGAGGAAACGTCTCCTCCTCCTCCTCCTCTGAAAAGCTCTGATTCACTGGGCCGGCAGCTGAGCTGGGGCTCCTCTTCTCCTCTTCTCCTCTTCTCCTCCTCCTCTCTGTGGCCGAGGCCTGAGTCTGGAAGGAAACGAGAGCAGAGAGACGTTAGGATGAAAAGAAGTCTCCATTTCAAAGAGGACGCTGCCTCCACACAAACACTCTTCTCTGATAATCAATCAGCGACAACACACACACACACACACACATTACTGTCACCAATAGAACAGAACAGAACAAACAGTCTTTATTGTCATTGTAACACGGGTACAACCACACTGAGGATTCTCCTACAGAGCCACTGTGATGGTGATGATGTCAAATATATATACATATATACACACATATACACAAATATACATATAAATATACATATATACACACATGTATATATACACATATATACATGTGTATATATATGTATATGTATATATACGCATATATATACACACATATGTATATATACACATATATACACACACATATGTATATATACACATATATACACACACGAATATACACACACATGTATATATACACATATATACACACACAGATGTATATATACACATATATACACACACAGATGTATATATACACATATATACACACATGTATATATACACATATATACACACACGAATATACACACACATGTATATATACACATATATGCATGTATATATATATGTATATGAATATATACACATATATACACACATATGTATATATACACATATATACACACACAGATGTATATATACACATATATACACACACGAATATACACACACATGTATATATACACATATATGCATGTATATATATGTATATGAATATATACACATATATACACACATATGTATATATACACATATATATGTGTATATATGTATATACACATATGTATACACATACATATATATAGGCTACGGAAATATATACAGAAAAACAACCTGTTGATGTGACCAGTCTACTACACTGACAGTTTACTAAGATCTAGCAGTACAATTACAGCTGTTATAGTCAACATCTGAAGCTCTGTACCAGCTAACGTTAGCTTTAGCGTCTGTACCAGGACTGTTGTAGCTAACGTTAGCTTTAGCGTCTGTACCAGGACTGTTGTAGCTAACGTTAGCTTTAGCGTCTGTACCAGGACTGTTGTAGCTAACGTTAGCTTTAGCGTCTGTACCAGGACTGTTGTAGCTAACGTTAGCTCTGGTGTCTGGACCAGGACTGACTGAGGTGGGGGGTGGGGGCTGAGGTGGGGGTCACAGCTATTGATTTATTTTTTGGATTTATTCTCAGTAGATTGTTGATGATGAAACTTTTAGCAAATTGCAAAATGTCAATCAGGAAAGTCAGGACTGAAGAAGCTTCAGGGATCAGAGTTGAACACATCTTCACCAGTTGACCAGCCCAGTTGACCAGCCCAGTTGACCAGTCTAGTTGACCTCCATGTAACTGAGAACCAACACAGACATTTTGTCTTTGCCACTTTTATAGTAATACGTGTTTTTTTTGTACTGCAGTCGGAGTAGTACTCAGCTGAGAGGTTTATAAAAATACCTGCTGAAACACGGGGACATTTTCCTCTGGAGGAAACTTTATTTAAACACAAAAAACGGAAAACTTTGTGTCATTTACAGGATTGGTGCATACACGCTGAGATAAAATAGATGATTGGCTGTTAGCATGCTAACAGCAGCTAATGACTGAATCAAATACTTCTCTGACAGAAACTACAGAGTAAAACCTGTGAGGATTTGTTTGTTTATATAACAAAGAAGAAGAAGAAGAAGAAGAGAAACTCCACCTTCACACAGGTGGAGCTGCACACCTTCACACAGGTCTGAAGGTTCTGGAATCAGTGGAGGAGCACAGTCCTGACCACTGTCTGCTCAGCCAATCAGAGGAGCCGATGACCGATCAGATGGCTCGGAGTGTGTGTGTGTTTATTTTTCTTATACTTGACGGCGGCTGGTTCTGGATCTCCTCTTGGACGCACGGCTCCTCACCATAGCTTTAGGCTGGGGGATGATTGGCTGCGTCGGCAGGAGGGCGGGGCTTACTGGGACATGGACAGGACTTATTTGGAGGAGCCGGGGACTGTAGTGGACCTGGGCCGCCGGCTGAGGTTTGGCAGAACGAGATCTGGCTATTTCCTTTGTGTCTTCTCCAGAGTCACTGCTCTCATCCTCTGAAACAGGAAGTGACATCACTGACTCCAAGTCAGAAGGTTGATGGTTTTCACCTCAGTGTGTGTGTGTCTGTGTGTGTGTGTAACACATTAAGTTCTCACCATCTTCAATCTCCACACTGCTGGTTGAAGCTGCTGCAGGTTCTATAATCAATCAATCAATCAATCAATCAATCAATCAATGCAAAGGAAAATTAGGAGAGTGAAGAAACATGTTACCTGCTGCTGTCACCTGATTGGCTACTGGAACTGCAAAACGTCATCAAAATAGATGAATACATTACTGGATGAGTGAATGACTGAGTGAATGACTGAGTGAATGGATGATTGAATGACTGAGTGAATGGCTGATTGAATGACTGAGTGAATGACTGAGTGAATGGCTGATTGAATGACTGAGTGAATGACTGAGTGAATGACTGAGGGAATGACTGAGTGAATGGATGAGTGAATGATTGAGTGAATGGATGATTGAATGACTGAGTGAATGGATGAGGGAATGACTGAGTGAATGGATGATTGAATGACTGAGTGAATGGATGATTGAATGACTGAGTGAATGGATGATTGAATGACTGAGTGAATGGATGAGTGAATGATTGAGTGAATGGATGATTGAATGAATGAGTGAATGGATGAGTGAATGGATTTACCGTCTGGTGTCTCAGAACTGGAGCTGCTGATGTCTGAAACACATGATCAGTTCAAGACTCGTCAACATCTGAACACTCGCTGGACCATGTGACCATGTGACCACATGGAGGGACAGGGCCTCTGTGATTGACTCATAAACAGCAAACATGATGAAAAGTGTTGCGGATAGTAACCAGCAGATGTCAGTGTAACACAAGTGATGACTGACACGGTCACCTGATCTTTGTCTGTAGAGGGCGCTGTAATGAAATTATTTAAATGATGCAGTAGAGTTTTGTTTTTTTCTTTTAAATCCAACCCAAATGGTTACAGATACAGTGAGGGATGAACTTCAGCACCTGTTCTTGGCTCTTTTAGCACTTTTGTAACATTTGGCTGATTTTGTTTTTAGTTCCTTGCTGTTGTGTAACATTTTTAATATGTTTATACAACAAAACCCATAAATAATACAACCTTATGTCTATGATTTAGCTATTCAGGCTAACACTGATGGAGTCGTACTAACAACCTTCATCTTATAATAGATTTGATGGCACTTTTAGATATCGTTGTTGGTGCTTTGGCTAAATTGTATAATTGTACTAAGTACTATTTCTCAACCTCCAACCCACATCTGTAGTTCTGTCAGTGATGTGAAGTTCTTCTAATGTTCCTTAGTACCGTGTTCATGGGATGTGAAGGGTTAAAGTCAACACACACTTCTCTCAAGGGTAGAAATACAACTGCTGTGTTCTTACCAGGCTGGTCGGGAGAGATGGCGCTCATACTCTCTGAAAACACAAACGTCATCATGAACATCAACCAGAATTTGTTTTCTTCACTGTCTGAACTGAAGATGGCGCTCATTCTGTTCTGTTTACTGACAGTGGGGGGGTTTTCTCTACACAGAATTATTCTGAGCCTCTGACTGTGTGGATGCCTCCATATGCAGACGACACTGCGCTGACTTTAAGCCCTGAATTTTTTCAGTAAAATTCATCTCTTTATTCCTTTGTTCCTCACCTGTTGGAGCTTCATCGGACGTTGTATCTTTGTCTGAAAAGAGACGGGAAAAAAAGAGACAGTTGTGAGGCAGTTCAGAGGACAGATGACTGGGGGACAGAGAGACAGGTGCAGTTCAGAGGACAGAAAAGGGAGTTGGAACTGTAGGTGAGAGACCTTCAGGAGACAGAGAAGAAAGCAATCCAGAGGGAGGTGAGGGTGCAGACATCTGGAGACAGGTGGGACACAAGGACAAATATGTATATTCCCTCATTGTCACCTACCTGTCGATACAACGTCCATTCCGATGTCTGCAAAGACAAATAAATCTCACAAAATCAGTCAATCAATGAAACAATCAATAAATGATCACTGATCACTGATCAATGATCAATGATCAATGATCACTGATCAGTGAGTCCCAGATACTGATCTGTGTTTTGGGTCTGACCGTTAGAGTCCAGGTCTCCCTCCACCAGTAGAACGAGCAGAGACAAAACAAAGATGACATTCCTGCAAAACACACACCGACTTCAGTCAGAGGGTTTCTGTCCACAGGGGGGCGACGTTTTCATATCAGTGCACGTCCTGTCACTACCAACTCCATCCTCTTTTTAATCTTCCACTTGTGATGTAAAATATATTTTCAAACTCCCTCAGGTTCCAAACTTCTCTGACCAATCATGGGAGTCTTTAAGCTCGTTTTTACTGATCGTTAAACAAACGGTTCTGACGTATTTTTTATTGTTTGTGCTACGGCGAGCCTTGAGCGTTCACTTCTGTCTTACTTCTTTCATCTTTTTGTTTAGCATACTGCTATCTTTTAGCAGCATTTAGCTTCACGAGCTGCTCACTGTCTCTGACTCACCTGTGTGCTTTTAAAACAGCTCCTTCACAAGGCACAAACAAGTAAAGACCGTACAGCCATATTGTTGGCGTTACCAGAGAAGGGGCGGGGCTTGTGAACTACAGCAGCCAACCACCAGAGGGAAGAGATCCAGAGGTTTGGTCACAGAGGCAGACAGGACCAAACATGAGGACAGGGAAGGAGAGAAAGAGCACGTACCTGGTAAACATGATGATGATGATGATGTCACAAGAGTCCCTGATCAGCTGACAGCTAAGCGAGGATGTGCACGTGAACGAATGTGCACGTGAGTGTGTGTGCAGAGTCAGACCTTCAGCTTCAGATCAGCTCAGTGATGGTTGGCTGAGGCTGAGAGTGTCCGCCACGGGTTTTTATATCTGCCTAAATGTCACCAGGACAGACGACAAAGGACGGAGGACGGAGGAGGGGGAGGGTGTGTGTGTGTGTGTGTGTGTGTGGGTGTTTGAAGGTAAAAACACAATTCTCCCACACAGTTTTTGTATCTGCAGGGACTCTACATTTTCTTTTAATGGTTCTGTTTGTAGTGATAGTCTTTAAAGTTAATTGTTTACTAACCCTGGTTAAAAAGGGTCAGTAGGTGGAGCCCCCTGTTGAGGGAACCAGATTTTGGCACAAAGACTGTGCTTAATAAACCATTAAAATTAATTTTCTGTTGAACTGTGAGACCTTGCACTTCCCCACTGTGGGAAAGTGAACTAAAATCTCTGATTTTCTCCATGGACTTTGGTCTGAACTAAAATCTCTGGTTTTCTTTCCGAGGTTCATGCTGCTGTAAAAGGTTCTACAGAGGTCTTTGTGTCAGTGTGTCCTGACGTCCTCACAGTTCAGGGAATCCCCACTCAGACAAACCCGACTCAGGGGCCTTTAGCTGCAGCTCAGGTATCAGCAGAATCAGATCCACTTGATAGAAGCTCAACAATCAGAGCAGAACAATGACGCTTCACCTGGAACCAGACCAGGACCAGGACAAGTAACAAATACAGGAACAAGACAAAGATCAAAACCAGGTGGAAGACTTTCATCAAAATCAGGACCAGGAACATAATAAAGACCAAATGAGACCAGGACCGACACTGGGACCAGGACCAACACTAGGACCAACACTGGGACCAGGACCAACACTA
>NC_024324.1:309282-323447 GCF_000523025.1 Cynoglossus semilaevis
GGACCAGGACCAACACTGGGACCAGGACCAACACTGGGACCAGGACCAACACTGGGACCAGGACCGACACTAGGTTGTACTGACACGTTTTAAAAGACAACATATGAACCAGAGTAATATTTAAAACAACCAGAAATACGTGTACAACAGCAGGTAGTCTGCGGTACTACACCTCCTTTATCATACGTTTATACAGGATATAAACACAAGGGGTCTCTGGTCCATCTCTATAGCAGTTTCAAGGTCTTTGACCTGGAAATCCTGGAAATCCCAGGATGTGGGGGGGGGTCACTGGGTGGATTCACAAATAATTCATATTAACAAAGATTGGTTCTAAATTCTAGTGAATTTGATTTAGTGCCATCAGTTTTTAGTGCCTCTGTTTCCTGGCAGCTGAAGTTCCAGTACATCAGAAGAGTAGCAGTACTACGTGAGGAACCGATGGTCCTGAGTGACAGGAACTGTGCTGTGGAGGCACAGTGCTCCTTTGTCTCACACTGTGTGTGTCCTCCTCACACAGAGGGACANGTATTAATGGAAGCTGCTCCATAAACATGTAAATCTGACCTTACTGAGTTTCAAAGCTGTGGCGCCTGTGAATGAAGCAGCACGGCTGTAAAGAGCTGCTGCAGCCTCGTCTCACTTACACCACAGGACGATTCACACACAGGAGCCTTTTATTCTCAAATACCACACACACAAGCCCTGCCCCCACCCCAAAAATACCCAGAACACCCCCCACTGACCACTAGCACCATTACCACCGTGTGTGTAGGGGGATCTCCAGGGATGGAATCCACCTGCTTCACTTTAACACACACACACACTAAAGTAGGACTTCTTCTTCTTTCTTTTGTCAGACACAGGGAGACAAACAACCATTCACAATAACATTCACACCTGTGGTCAGCTCAGAGTGAACCATCACCTTCATGTTTCTGGACTGTGGAGGAAACTGGGGAACGTGGAGAACACTTCACACACCCAAGAACCAGAGGACTGGTTATACTGAAAGACCAGCTGTAAGAGCTGGGAATTGAACCACTCACCTTCTGGCTGTAAGGCATGAGCACAAACCACTTGTAAAAGAGGAGGTTCCCTCAGTTCACTGACCAGTAAAACAGTTAATTCACAGAAGAGGGATGTCAACCAGCAACCAACGGTGTCACCTTGAACCAACCTTTCTGAAAATGATCACATTGATATCAGTGATAACATCACCATGACAACCAATCACAGTTTGTTCAGTCCAGATCAGCAGATCCATGGACCCCAGCTCTGTCAGTGTGAGGTCGAAGGTCAAACCTCACATGTCATGTGATGAGCCAGGATGATGTTCCAGAGAACACAGACTGTAAAGAAGTCTCTCTTCATAAAGTGAAGAATTCTCAAGGTTTTGAGTTTCCTGGAATCTGTGAGATGAGCTGTTCTGGTTCTGACTGGACCTGCAGACCTGCAGCGTCTGCTGCCAGCAGAGGAAAAAGTCTCCTCTGTCATCGGCAGGATGAATTACAGACATACCAGACAGGATCAGGGTACCCAAGAGTTCCAGGATCAGCTGATACCACACTGTCTGAACATCTCAGCTCCAAAACACCAGCGTAAACCTGAACCTGGGTCACATGTGGACCCAGAGAGACGGGGACGTCCAGGATCGTCTGTAGGACCACTCCACTTCGCCCCAGGCTTCACCAGATTTACTTCAACAGACACGGAGCTCCAGGAACATCAAACCTGGACCTCGAGCCACCTGGACAAACATGAACTGTTCTAATAAAAAGTCAAAAGAATTCACTGAGTACATCTACCACTGATTCAAGTCACTGCTGTAAATCGGTATTTGTAAATTAGTGTCAATTAAAAGGAAAGAACAATTGATTAAATAATGGATGATGTAACTTCCCTCTGATATAATGTGAAATGTAACACATAATCCAGACTAGGATCAAACAGTGAAGGTATTCAATCAGCCGTTTACTGATCACCTGCTTTAAATGTCTGTACAGTGCCATCTTCTGGACCATATTTTCATGACATGTAACTGGTAACGTTAATGTCTACGACACAAACGTATTTATTCATATAAGAAATCCCTGTCAGTAGTTTTTACTATTGTCACATAAGTGTATGACGCATTTAATAAACCAGAAAACATTTTTTTAAAAATATGAACCGTTTCATATGTACTAAAAAACTCAGATTGTGATCGGATTATTAAGTCCATAATCGTTTTTTTTTATGTTTGGCTTCTTATTTCGTATTAACGTAATGATACCTTTGGGATTTTTTAAATTATAAAAGTTTAAAAATGAATTGTAAATAATGTTTCCTCCGTGTCGCAGAAGTGTGACGTCAGTTTGCCGGATGTGGCTAAAGCGGATGCGCCGATTCTACATCCACCGTGAGTAGATTGATGTTTCTGTTGTTGTTGTTTCACAGACTGTGTTCGCAGATATTTACCACTGAGCCACAGATCGAGTCTCTGAACCGGCGGACACCGCTCGGTTTACCTGCAGTCGGTATTTCCGGCTACTTATCGTCTGCCTCAGTCCGGTTCTGATCAAGAACACCAAAGGCTAATGTCAGCCTGACTGTGATGAGAGAAGAAAGGAACGTCTGAATTTTCTCAGTTTAGATCCAGCTCAGGTTTGGATGAGCGCCCCCTCTGACAGAGCAGACACAGCGTCACCATGTAAGAACGGATTTCTAACCATATGAAACCCGGGGCCGAGTGGTGAACGGAGAGGTTTAGAAGTTTGGAGCAGTTTCGGAAGATGCTGTTGTAAACAGAAGTTCTCAGTCAAAGCTCAGACGCGTCTAGAACAGTTCCTGTCTTTGTGAACGTGTTTGGTTCAGTGGCTTGGCGTGAATAATCGGCACCAGGAACACTACAAGTGTTGTTTTTGACAAAAAAGGTTCTGTGGTGCGTTACAGCGCTAATGTGACAACAGCACCCCCTGGTGTTGTAAGTGCCTCTCTAGCGACAGGTGAACTGTTTAACTTCAGTCCTTTCTGTCTTCATTTACTTCATGAGGGAAAAGCAAGAAGTCATTTATGATCAACCTAAAGTGTTAGCGCCCTCTGTTGGGTCGCCGTTAATGACGTGGTATTTTAGACAGGAAGTGACAGGTGTGCTACACCAGCATGTCTTTGTGTCAGATTATTTTCAGAGGGAGAAATGGAGCTTCAGTCCCCGAGGACAGAAGCACTGAAGGGCAGAGGGAACGAGGATGAAGTACGGATCTCCAGAACCACAGAGGAAGGAGACAAGGTTGGGATGAAGAGGAAACGCGAGGACAGTCCGTCGGTGAGTGGACCTCAGATCACTCTGTTCCCCACCGTGACTCTTGATCACATGGTTTTGTCTGCCAGGCCTCTGACCACGGTGTGAAGGTGGCGGGTCACTACAACAGTCTACAGGAAGTGGGCCTGGCTGCTCGAAGTCAAAGCAGAATCTTCTTCATGAGGAACTTTAACAAATGGCTGAAGAGCGGCCTGCACGCCTGATCGGTACTGATGATCAGTTCTTCACCCACTGTGTGGACGGTAAAACGGTTCAGAGTGTTTCTTTGACTGATGTTTGTTTGACTGATTGACAGGTGAGATCCTGGAGCAGGTGAGGCAGAAGGAGAAGGAGCAGGAGCAGGTGTCTGTTCTGGACCTGGGCTGTGGGAAAGGAGGAGATCTTCTCAAGTGGAGGAAAGGAGGAATCGATCACCTGGTCTGTGCAGGTAGAACCGTGTCATCTGTTAATGTAGTAATTACACCAACATCTGCTACTCACCCCCTGACTCACCTGTCAGTGACTCACCTGTCAGTGACTCACCTGTCAGTGACTCACCTGTCTGTTCCTCCAGATATCGCAGCAGTGTCTGTGGAACAGTGTCAGAGTCGTTATGAGGAGATGAGGAGAAAAAGTCAATTCAACGACAAGATCTTCAGGGCTCAGTTCATTGCTGCTGACTGTGCCAAGGTAGAACCACAGCACCTAGATCAGTTCACTTCTGAAGTTGGACAGGAAACCTTTGACATGTTCCTGTACAGGAGCTCCTGTCGGAGAAGCTGGACGACCCTGGGCTGATGTTTGACATCTGCAGCTGTCAGTTCGTCTTCCATTACTCTTTTGAGAGTGAGCAGAAGGCAGACATGATGCTGAGAAATGCCTGTGAGCGTCTGAAACCTGGGGGTTACTTCATCGGGACCACACCTGATGCTTTTGAACTTGTGTAAGAACAAAAGTCTGTCATGTCTGAAAACACTTTTCCTTCACTTCTTTCAAATGTTTTCTTTCTTCTTCTTCTTCCTCACTGATTTGTCTTCAACCTTTTGGTCTTGTTTGCAGTAAACGTGTGGAAACCTCCGACTCGTTGTCGTTTGGTAATGAGGTTTTCAGAGTCTCCTTCCAGTCCAAAGGTTCCTACCCTCTGTTTGGTTGTCAGTATCACTTCAGCCTGGAGGACGTGGTGGACGTCCCAGAATTCCTGGTCTACTTTCCTCTGTTAGAACAGTGAGGTCACAGACAAGTTATTCTCTGTCATCCTGAACTTGACCAGTGATGTTGAAGCTCTGACTCCACCCACTCTTGTCTTTGTGTTAGCATGGCCAAGCGCTACAACATGCGTCTAGTGTTAAAGCAGCGTTTCTCAGAGTTTGCAGAGGAGAAGCTGAAGAAGGAGCATCACCGTCGACTCATGATGAAGATGATGGCACTGGAGGTGAGACGACTTTGATCTGTCTGTCTTCATTATTTCAAACTCAGCGCTCCGTTCCAGGTGTTTCAGTCTGCTGTAACACTGAGTTCAAACACAGCTGCTCCGACCACTCAGGTGTCGTCTGCTTGTTTTCAGCCCTTTCCGTGTGAGGAAGGACACGCTCAAGCCACGGACAGTAAAGCAGAGTACTGCCAAGCTAAAGAGCACTGCAGCAGAGCTGGAGTCAGACTACCTCTGGTGAGACTTCTTTCATCTAAACAGTCTTCTGACCTCATCCCTGACCTCTGTCTCTGCTCTCATGCTCTTTCTGGTGTTTGTTTGTTTTTTTCCAGGGCACATTGAGTAAATCTGAGTGGGAAGCAGCCAGTAAGTTTCATTTCACATAGACTTGTTTGTTTATAACCACTGTAACAACAGAGGGCGCTGCAGCTCAATAGTATTCCATGTCGTCCAGGTCATTAGTTCAAACAAGTGTGTAAGGTTTCATTTCACCTCCTCTGCTCCTCCCTCCTCTGCAGGTATCTATCTGGTGTTTGTCTTCCAGAAGATGCCCTGACTCTGGAGTTTTCATCTTCTGTTTCCAGTTTCTTGATGGATTTTTTTTTCTTTTCTTCTGTTTGATAAAATCTGATGTTCGTCTTTTTTTCCAGTTTGAATTAATAAAAATGAAAATCTCCCATCATGCATAAGCTCCTGACTGTGTGTGTGTGTGTGACTGGTGATCACCGTCATCTTCATGTTAAATGAACACTCCTGTGTTTAGTCAGAAAGTCCTCAGACCACGACATTCCTGCAGGTGTTTGGTGTCAGTGACCAGTTCAGACTGGTCAGTGTCTCTTTGACCAGTTTTATAATCATATCTTTGTCCAGTGTTGAGATGTGACCTGAAGCAATTTCAAATCTGACCAAGCTCATCCACAGGTTCTGATCTAGAACCTTCTGAGTTCATGTTCCTGAAAGAACAGTTGGTGTATTTCCACCACCATCACCAGTGGTGAAGTGTATTCAGTCCAATCCTCTTTTTTCTTACTTCTGTGGAGGAAACACAATCACGCACACACAGGAGAACTCATACAGAACAAGTAAGGGGGAGTGAACCGGGGACCTTCTTGCTGTAAGGCAAAGGCACTAACCACTCTGCCTTACAGTATGTTTACAGATGTGCATCTGAAATGCAACTGTGACAGACATTTTGTCTTCCTACATTTCCTTTTCAGCTCGTCATTAACAATCATGAGACACATGTTAGGATCGGCTCCGTGGCAGGAACAAAGATGCAAATCTAGTCGACATGCTTTGAATACCGTAAATTCTGGACTCAAAGCCACTACTTGTTTCACAGCCTTTGAACCCTGCAGCTTAAACAATGATGCAGCTAATTGATAGATTTTTACATGAAGTTCATCCTGCGATCATTGACTTTTTGATGGGATACTGTGTGTTAGACTAGTATGGTCTGTCTGTCTGTGAGTGTCTGTGGGTTGAGGTCAGTTGTTGAACTAGGGTCAGGGCTCTGAAGCAGCCGTGTTCCTGGGACTGTTAGGATCTTTAATCTTTCTGTGTAAATATCCCAGGTTACAGCGTGGACACCTGTGGTCTACAGACTGTGGTCTACAGACTGTCTGTACAATCATTGTTTTCTTCCTGTTCAACAGTGGTGACCCATCGGTCGTCCTGGGTGTGACCTGACCTTGTCCTGATTGACACCGACGGAACTTGTTCCACAGCATTAAACTAGTGGCTGTTGTTAATCCTAGAATAGAATAGATGTAGGTCAATTAATGGGTTCATTACCTTGTAAAACAGTAATCACCAAGTTAGTGTTTGTGAACGCTCAGTCCAGAATCATCAACATGAAGTAGGTCACTGAAGATCTGGGCCACTGCTTGTCAGGCCACATCAGACCCAGAGACCTAGAGGAGTAAAAGAGAAAAGACTCATTAATTCACGTGTCGCTGTCCTGATTCACACATGGTGAGCTGGTGAATCAGAGTGTGAATAAACTTCCAGGCCAGTCTGTCCACGTAACCAAACATCTGGACTCACTAAAGCAGTGCACCAAAACAAAACTGTTAGGCTTTTATTTTGAAGGTTTGACTTTGGTTTTGCCTCTAATTGACATCTGACCAGTCAATGACCTTCAGCTGGACACAACATCATCCACTGGAGGAGCTTTTAGAACCATCTCAACTTCTCTGTTCACTGTGTCTGTTTTCATTTCACTTTTACAGATTAATAATCCCATCATTTGGATTAGACACAGATAAAAACAGGTGAGAAACTCTGCACCTGCTGTTTGTCCAGCCGTGTTACTTTCATTAAAGAATAAAAGAAAGTAACACGGCTGGACATACAGCCAACATGTGTCTATCTGTGTACTCTTTTTTTCAGACATTTGTTTTGGTTGGACGTTTCAGCAGCCTTACAAAAGTACAAGCACGTTGTTGTTATTATTCCAGTCTGTCATGAAAAAACATCTGAAATGTAGGTCAACCTGAGACCACTGTGTCATTATTAAAGACTCGTGTTTGAAACTCACGTGTACACAGTGACACAGAGTGAAGTGTGCACGACAAAGAGCAGGATCATCAACACAGAGAAAGTAGGTCAGTGAACATTTCCACCATTGTTCCTGAAAAAAGCAGCAGGGTTTCATTAAAACTTGTTTTTCATGTTCATCAACAGAACAAAGGCAAATCAACAACAAAGACATGTAGGTCCTGGACTTCTTTTACCCTCTGTCTGTGACCTACATCAATAATAACAATAGTAATAATAATAATAACACCTATTATAATCTATATATAATAACATTATGTCACCACTTTGGAGAAGGTGACCTTTTCAGTATCTGTGTTCACATCATCCCACAGTAAGAATTATGATCAAGTTCAAATATAATAAAGAGTAAAACAGAGAGCTTTGCTGAGGTCAAAGGTCAGACGACACAAAGATCAGAAAAAGAGTGGAAACACTATAATATTTACTATCACAGGTGGAAGAGAGACGACGATGAAACAGCGGAGAGAAGAATCCAAATAATTCCAAATATTTAACAACAACAGGTCAGGGTTCACACAGCCAGTAAGGACAGAAACAGAAGGACACGGGATGTGGGTCATACCTGTGTGTTTGCATGCGGGTCACACTGGTAACAGCTCCCCAACAAACAGGTCCTGGATCAGTACCAGACACTGGGTCATTAGTTCCTATGCAGCAGAGGAGAAAATAGATGTTCAACTGCAGCCAATGAGAATGAAGGATGTTTTTTTTCTGAATCTGACTCGAGAACACCTGTGGAGTGCTGTCAACATAAAGAGGTCACAGAGGTCACAGAGGTCACAGCCCACGTGTGTCCTGGTCTGAGAACATGGTTCTCGCCTTCAGTCATCACTGTTAGCCCAGGACCTGGTCCTCACGGACTCACGGGAATACGAGCCGACTGTGCATTATTTACCTACTGGAAAACTCAACAAATGGAAATCGTTGCCATGGTTTGAGAACCACTGTTTTCCACACGTAACCACACAGAGGAGACTGGAACGTCAATGAGTCAATTAGTCCACGAGTCCTAATTGGACTGTGATGCAACAGCGGCTGCTCCCCGGGGCTGCAGGGCGTGGGTCACATTCAAGGGCCATTATGCCAGTGATGGAATGCGGCCTCTCAGGTGTAAGTGCAGGCGTGCGTTCACACCCTGTACTTAAATAACATTCTCTCTTGTTTTCTGTTTTAAATCTGTCATTTAATTTATCTCTAAAACACAGGTGGCTGTTTCCAGAATCTGTCATAGAATTCAAGGAAGAACACGTCAGGCTGGTCGTAAACCAGAGAGAGCGGCCGCAGCCAGGGCGCCGAACGTTTAATTAGCTGTGAGTGATGGTTTGTGGTGTGTGGAGCAGAGCCACAGAGAAAGTTTTAAATTGTCATTCTGCTGTAACTGCTGCTCATTTCTCTGTCATGATTTGGATTGATCTAATTAACAGGATAAAAATAACCTCAGAAAAGACCAGAGACAAGAGGAGGAAGTTGGAGAGTAGAAGGCATTCCTTCTCACCTCTCTGAACACACACACATATATATACAGATGTACTGTGTGTGTGTGTACATGTTCAGACCACTCTGGGACCATGCCAACCTGTATCACTTCAAACAGCCAGGACCAAATCAAGGTCGGACCAAAGGTGACCTGTGACTTCCTGGACGACTGGTCAATCAGAGGCTTGACGTCAGAATTCCAACTGCATGGATTACTGCTAAATACAACGTACAGCCAGTGGGTTAAGAGCAGCCACAGACTCACTGGTCAAGGTTGTTTCACACCCACACAAGGTTGAATGTTGACGCCTTCTCCACCCATTTCAAATTTTTATTTTTAGACCAGATCATTTTCTTGACTCAACAATGAAACCAAACCTCCATCGTTGAGTGTCCGGCCTTTTGGCTGTTTTTCTCAGCTACTTTAAATGTTTCTCTGGGCTAGTGATAAATCTATCATTGTAAAATGGATAACATTTAGGTATTTCAGAGTTTTTGTGTAATATGTTGCTACTCCTGCTCAAATAATTTAGGGAAGCCTAACATTAAGCATTTTTGTTTTCTCTTTTTTTCCCTATGGAACAAACCTGTGAAGATTATTCAGACAGTGAGTGCAAATTACAACAAGGGTTATTATCTTATCTACGATGATTGAAAAAAAAAAAGTGTCCTAAAAGCACAGGGCTACAACATTTGACTGAACGTAAAACTCCTGACAGTCAGGAACTACAATGACAACGGTGACACCAGGGCACAGTGTCCTACAGCATTCTGTGAATGTTTCTTCATTTTTACAATAAAGCTCACATGGAGAAGAATGCTTTTCATCAACCTCAATATTTAAAATCTCTCTTTAAATACACAGTGTTTCTTGAATGAATGTCTGTGGCTTGACTAAACGGTTGGTCATTGTGGTGTTAATGCCATTTAAATAGTAATAAAATTCTCCACTTGGTTTCGAGGCTTCAGTGTGAATGTCAGTGTGTCTGTGATCCACTCTGCCAGAGAAGGGTTAGACAGTGAATGAATGTCTGGTTTTCTTTTCTCTGCCAAAAATAATTAGTCATTTCCAGACTACTGAGAGCACCTACATATAAGCTGCACCCACAAGATTGTTTTTTTCACTTTTAATTAAATAAATAATTTTTTCCTAACAGTTAACAGACGTAAGGTGAACCACGAAAGTCCTGTAGAAACTGAAGTCCACACCTTATCGTCTTTTTTCCTCACTGTTCTTCGTGCAGGCGGCTCTGTATAAAGCACGGTTTAGAATCCATTTGGCAACTTTAGAAGACTTTTAGGAGAATTCCTCTCTATCAGTAACATTAAGTAGAACCATGGAGCCAACCGTGTTGCCGGAAGTGTTGACACCAATCAGCTACTCGATTGGTGCAGCACGATCACGTGTTGAACCGTGCCACCGCTCGCGCACCAAAATCGTATTGTGCCCTGAAGACGCTAGTTCTTTATAAAATGCTAAATTATATAAAAAACGGGCAGGATATTTTGTGACAAACTTTTTGCTGTAAGTTTAACGTAACTCGTTAAGTTGAGATCGCGTAGTTCCCAGATGTCGGAGCGAGATGAAAAGATAATCAGGTTCACCTTACACACAGCAGCTTCAGAGCCCTGACCCTAGTTCAAATGCACAGGGGAGACTCAGTGAGCCACTCCAGGGTCGAAGCTAACGTTAGCTCGGGGCTAACTCCCTTCACTTGGTGCTGGTCCTCAGCAGAGGTGAACACAAACATGGGAATTGAGGTCTTTATCATCAGACACACTGATCACAACAGAACAGCCCACAGACATATACACTCACAGACAGACAGACCATACTAGTCTAACACACAGTATCCCATCAAAAAGTCAATGATCGCGTGCGTGATTGTGTTTCCTCCACAGAAGTAAGAAAAAAGAGGATTGGACTGAATACACTTCACCACTGGTGATGGTGGTGGAAATACACCAACTGTTCTTTCAGGAACATGAACTCAGAAGGTTCTAGATCAGAACCTGTGGATGAGCGTCATCAAAAAGTCTGATGCTTGGTCAGATTTGAAAATGCTTCAGTTTTGAAGGTTCACTCAAACCCTGGTCAAAGGTCACACATTTCACGGCTTACAGTCCAGAATTTACAGTCCCTAGAACCGGGTCAACCACTCTCTGTATACTGTGTGTGTGTGTGTGTGTGAGAAAGAAGAGGTAGAGAAAGAGAGGGAGAGAGACAGAGAGGGACCCACCCAGGGTTTGTGCATGTGTGTGTGTGTGTTTGTAGGTGTGCTGTTGCGGACAAAAACAGATGTGTAGCAATAATGACTTAATGATCTACTTGGTTTGTACCAGAACGCCCTGAACCAAATCTCTTAACAACAAGGTGGAGTTGAGATGAGAATGAGGATGATGATAAAAACACACACACGTGTCGCAGCAGGGGAACATGTGTTCTGGACCTGTCGGCTCCACAGTTCCCTTCACTGATCTTCAGCTGGACTCTAGGCTGTAACAGAGCAGTGCAGACCCTTTACCATGGTCTGAGGTCTTCTTAAGCCTGGTCAAATAACAGCCTAGAGTTCTGTACAACTTGTTAGATTTGTTACAATGGTTCTAGGAGCCCTTACTGTTAGAAGAAGTTTTGTCTTGGTTTCAGAACAGGACTTTTTAGCCTGATTTTGGGACTTAAGAAGTTTTGAAACGTATGGTCTGTTTTTGGGTGGTATTTCAAACGTATGTTTATTGGTACAACTCGTTGCCGTGGTTTTAGAGCATATTCTGTTGGTATCATTTTCTGGACCTGGCCAGAAGATTGATGATTTGTTGACATCCGAGTTTCATTTTAGGTCTTCTCAGCTTCTACTGGTCTAAGGACATGACGTGTCCTGGATCTTGGTCTCCTCTGGGTTTTGTGCTCCTCAAATGTGATGCAGAGAATTGTCTTTTTAAAACAATATTTCGGAGCCTCACTGTGCACTTGACCTAACTGTTGGTCTAAATGCCTGGACATTATCAGAAAGTATCCAGGACTGTGTGTTGGTCACTCACATTAAATAGTACCAGTGGTAATAATAATGGTAATTTAGTAAAGGAACATAATCCCATCCCCTCATACAAATCATCATTTTTATCACATACGTACGTACAAAGCCTTTTTACGTATTTTATATGACACATAAGACTTTGAGCTGTTTGAACATTTTGTTTTTACATTTGACACACACACACACATACACACCTAATTAACGTAGTTAAAAAGTTTCCATGCATCATCATTTGAATAGTTGGGCAGAGTGTAATTGTTTAAGGGTGTATTACGTAAAATGTTCTGTCCCTGACTTAAACACATGTTGCACTTACTGGAGCATCTTCAGCCAATTAACAAATAACTACCGGGTGTATTGTCACAATGTAAGCGGACCGGTTTGGTGGGCTGGATGAACCACTCCAAAACTCACAGCATCCAACGACATGTCATGTAGGTAAGGCTCGCTCGTCACCATCAACGTCGGCATCCTCCTCCTTCAGGAATCTTCATCAGCTGTATTTGCACATCCATATAAAAGGAATGTGTGGAGATCAGAAGACAAGACAGAAGTCAAGAGACAGAGAGACACAGCAAGAAAGAGAAAAAGAAAGGAGACAGATTTTATTTCATCTTTTGGTGAGTAAATTTAATTTTTTTATTAAATAAAAGTCAATGTATCTGCAGGTGTTTGATGAAATGTTCTCTTGCTCTTGGTTCCACTTTTTTAATCACTGACTTCCAACTACAGTTCTACCTGTTTTTTTCATACAATTTCTCACCTTTCTTGTTGGATGTCTCAGATTGTCTGGATGATAAAAATGTAATTTGTTATTCTAATCCAATCTTACTACTGCTGTGAAATTCTGCTCTATAATTTCAATGTGTTTGCTGGATGAATATTTTGAATACAGTGTTCTATGATTTGTAGTTGCTTTGCTTGTTTTCGATTGGTCAAGTTATGCGACTGTAAATGGATTCAAAGTTTGAATGGAGTTTGTATAAATCTGTTATTGAGTAAAAAACTCAATGGACTAAAGTTGATGAAAATTAATCTAAGTTGTAACTTTTTAAAAACTTGACAGAAGTTTTTAAATGTAATTAAATGATCTGAAGGTTGAAGGCCTGTTAGATTATTTGACATTATTGAACAGGAAGAAGTCAAATCTGTCCTTACAGAACTCAGACTGTTTGGTGCTTGCTTAACACAACTCTGTGTCATTGCTGGGATTCAAACCAGCAACCCTACAATCCAAAGTGTCATATAGAGTGGAGTGTATGTTAGCTACCCTTACTATGATAAGAGAAAAAAAACCATTAACTAAGTTAGCTGCAGCTCTGAGAATCCACTTCTGTTTCAGGGTTAGCGTTAATCTTTTGACTCATTTCCTAATGTAGTCAAAACTGTTGAAGTTTAACTTAACTACAGTTAATCAGAAGCTGGACAAAATATCAAACTAATTTTAGTTAGTTTAGTCAGCTAAATTTAAATTAGGTTTAGTTGACTTCAAAACAATGTGTCATATTTTATAATATAGTTGTAGTAGTTATATTTTATAATACTGTAGAGTGAGGAGTGTTACTGCATATCTCAGTCACATTAAATCAAATATTCCAAGCATCCATCTGTTGAACCTTTGAATGTCAGGATGACTGGACTGTAGAGACTGTGGTGTTGACTGTTTCAACACATCTTCCATTGTCTTTTAGCCATGAGGTTCAAATGATGTTCACCTTTCTTCTTGGGAAAGATAATAGTTGACTTTACAAAATTACGAGTCAAGACAAAAGAATGACTGAATATTTGTTGAAGCGCAACTTATCGGTGAACTTACGGTATCATAGGTGAGAAGGTCAAAGGTCTCTTTTTATGAAACAAAATTGTTGTGTCCTTATTTGTACAATTAAAATGACTGGAATCTTATGTTGCCTTAAAACTGAAGGAACAAAAAACTAAGCTAAAACACTGGTTTCATATATCCTGCAGGAGATGATCCAATGTTGGTCCATCAAGAACAGTCGTCAGAGCTCAACAACAATGATCTTACAAACTTTATGCTTTGCCATCATCCTATGTGGTGAGTAATAAAAGAGCACATTTGATTTGAAGCAATTTCTAGGTGAGTTGACCACATGTCTGATCAATCTATTGTTCTTTGATGAAAGGCTTACACAGCAAACCCGCTGAGGCCAGCTTGAAACTTAGGTGTCCCAGAAATGTAGACCACGAAATTTCCACGACTGTTGCCACGACAACACCACAAAGAATGACCACAATGCAAACAACACTGACCACCAATGAATCCCTGGTACCAATATTAGGTGCAGACACCAAAACAAGTGCAACAGCAGCTGCAACCGCAGCAGCAGCATCAGTGGCAGGAACCCGCGCCGCCAGC
>NC_024324.1:328579-356487 GCF_000523025.1 Cynoglossus semilaevis
GGGGGACCCGCCGGCTGCAACAGGAGATGCTGCGCTAGCAGCAATGGCAGCCGCTGATGCTGCAGCTGCTTTAGCAAGAGGAGAACTTAACCCAGCAGATGCAGCGCAGGCAGCAACAACTGCAGCAAACAGAACTTCAGCTGCTGTGAGCAGGGCAAACGCAACACTGGAGGAGGCTCCAGGAGCACCCACAGAGTTAGCCAGAAGAGCCTTAAATGCAGCACTGAGAGCTTTAACAGCAGCACAAGCAGCAGCACAGGCAGGAAATTTGGTGGCGAGCCTCCAGGAGACTGATGTAAACCCAAATATTACAGAAAGGGCCCTACAAGCAGCCAGGTCAGCAGCAATGGAAGCAGAAGCTGCATCAGAAGCCCTCAAACAACTGCTGGCAGCAACAGATCTGGGACCAGTATCGGCACAAACAGCTGTTGCACTCAACCTGACACTGGCTGCAGCAAAGACAACAGCTAACATGGCAAAGGAAACAGCAATGAAGATTGAAGAAATGGCAGCAGCTGCTCCGACCAATCAGGGAGAAGCGGTAGCATCTCTGCGTAATGCAAACAACGCAGCAAAAATTGCTGCTGCTGCCGCAATGATAGCAACCACTGCAGCTGAATTAGCGGTGAACAGAACTTCATCCACCCCCACCACTGCCCCTGCAACCACAGCTGCTGTTCCTCCAACAATGCCACCAACCACACCTGCTGTTCCTCCGACAACCATGCCACCAACCACAGCTGCTGTTCCTCCAATAACAAAGTCACCAACCACAACAGCAGGTCCTGCGAACAATCCACCATCCACGGCCACAGTGCCCAAAGCAACTACAGAAACTGTAACAGCAGCTGCCACAGCAGCAGCAGCAGCAGTTGCTGCAACAGCCGCAGCAGCCGCAGCCACAGCTTCCACAATTGGAGATGGAAACCTTGCTAAACAGGCAGCAGCGGCTGCCGAAGATGCTGCAAAAGCAGCACATGAGGCAGCAATAGCCGCTCAGGCAGTCATCACTGGTCCCCTACCTATTGCACAGGCTATGAACAATGCTTTACAGGCAGCCAAATCCGCTAAAGTTGCTGCAGAAATAGCTCTGTTAGCTGCCCAATCAGCAACAAACTCAAGTGAAGAACTAGTCAGCAAAATAAAAGAGGCCTCACACAACGTCTCATTTGCAGCAGATAAAGCAGTGGAGGCTGTTACGAAGGCTGCCACTGCAGGAACAGAAGAAAGTGCACATGAAGCTGCAGCTATCGCAATTCTAGCAGCAGACGTGGCAGCAAAAGCGCTGGAGGCCATAACATTAGCAATGAAAGAAGCCATATCCAAAACCTCTGCAGATAACACAGGAGCGTCGTCAATGAAGAAATTGGCAATTTTGGCAGCAGAAAAAGCAACAGAAATGGCTGCAATAACAACAGTCAGGGCGAAGGAGGCAGCTGAAGCTGCAGCAGAGGCAGCAAGAGCAACAACTGAAGAAATGTCGATAGAAAAAGCAGAGAAGTCAGCACTTCTGGCAACGGAAGCAGCAGCGGCAGCTCTAGCAGCTGCACGTGCAGCAGAGGCAGCAGCGGCAGCAGCATTGGCTCAAAAGGCAATTTCTGAGGTGCTAACAACTGTAACACCAGCAACTGTTGAAACCCCAGTAACATCACAGTCAAACATCACAGAACTAGCAACAGCAGCTGCAACAGCAACAACAGCAACAGCGGCAGCAATAGCAGCTGCAGCAGCAGCTCTGGTAGAGGCCAGCGCAGGAAAATCCCCATCAAGAAACACCACAGCGGCTGCAGATGCTGCACTTGAAGCTGCTGCTGCACTAGTACGTGGAGACATATCGGTGACAGAGGCACTGGCTGCGGCCCAATGGGCTAAGGAGGAAGCTGCAGCTGCTGTAAACAAAGCAGAAGCAGACATGGTAGACGCACCAGAGACGACACTGGAGATAGTCAAAAGAGCACTTTCTGCAGCAAGGCTAGCCTCTAATGCAACAAAGAAAGCTGCGGAAGTTGCCAAAATGGCAGAAGGCCTCAGTGGATCTGAAATAACTACAGATAATGCTACAGAACTTCTTTCAGCTGCAGAATCAGCCGCCAACGAAACCAAGGCTGCAGCCGAGGCCCTGAAAGACCTGCTCACGTCAACAGATTTAGACACACTGCCAGCAGAAACAAGAGTCATACTTGAGGTGGTTGTGGCTGCTGCTGCAATGGCAGCAGACAGGGTAGAGGAGATGTCATCGAAGATCACAGCCATGGCAACAGTGGCTATGACAAAACCAAAAGACGCAGAGATGTTCCTAAATCAGGGTATAGATGAGGCAAAAATCACAATTTCCCTCTCTAAAATAATGGCAAAGGCAGTTGAAGGCACAGAACTACCACCACCAACTGCTTCACCTTCACCACCAGTGTTTGAACGCAAGGCATTGACAGCGAAAGCAGCAGCAGCGGCAGTAGCGGCAGCAGCAACCGCTGCGGCAGCTGCTGGATCTATATTCGCTGTGGCTGGGGAAACATCAGCTCCTGATGCAAAAAATACAATTGACTTGGCCAAAGAAGCAGCTAGACGTGCTGCTTCACTCATAGAAGGAAATGAAACAGCAGTGCAGGTTGCACTTGCTGCATCAGCGGCTGCTAACAGTGCCGAAAAAGCAGCAGAGGCAGCAGCACAAAAGAAACATCTGTCAGCTCAACTTGAAAGATTAGTCACTGCATCAGAAAACGCTGCTAAAGCTGCTAAAAAGGCAGCAACAGCAGCAATGAATGCAGCCTTGTTTGACAAAGCTCTTGCTGACTTGGTTATCAAAGGTGTTGCCCAAGCTGAAAACACAGTAATTCAATTTTCAGAGACTGTTTTGAAAATATTGGAAGAGGAAGTATCCTCTGTCGGTCAGCCAGCACAGACTTCACTGCAAGCAGCAATAGGTGTGGCAATGATGGCTCAAGTAGCAGCAACTGCTGCATCTGAAGCAAGTGACGACCAGGCACCAGAGGCCAAGACAGCAGTCGACAGCGCAGCTGCAGCAGCTTCGGCGGCATATGCTGCCCTCCCGTTTGCAGGCCTTGCTGCAACAGTAAGACCACCAGGAGCGGCCCCGGTGTCAACTGAGCAAAAAGCAGCCGTGTCGATAGCCACAGCACTGGCAGCAGCAACTACAGCGCTAGCAACCTCCACAGCAACAGTTGCTGGAGCAACATCTCAAGAAATAGAAGAAGCAATCCAGGCTGCCAAAAAAGCCGCCAGAGCTGCTGTGTCAGTAGTAGATGATTCCATAACACTAGAGTCAGCCGTACAGGCAGCCAAAGAGGCAGCCGACGCAGCAGAGAGCGTGGCAGCTGCAACAACGAAAACAACTGTAGCACAGGCAGCAGTGAAAGCAGCACAGGCCGCAAGAACAGCCGCAAATGCAGCAGCCAGAGCAGCTTCGGTGAACAATATGGACGACTTAGTTCTTGCACTTGAGCCAGCCAAGAAAGCAGCAGAAGAAGCCAAAAATCGTGTCTCAGAGATCACACCAACAACAGAAGCAACCAGAGCAGCGGTAGATGTGACAAAGGCAGTGGCAGACTTGACAACATCCTTGGTACGAACAGCAGAGGTTGTAACAGATCAACCAATAAATGTCACAAGTGTTCTGAAACTCACTGCACAGGCTACCGCAAACATTGCAACGCTTGCGGCCAATCGAACTGCAGATCTGCTGTCACAGACATCCACAGGTGGAGGAGGAGGATCAACTGGAGCGGAGGCAACACCTATAACAGACAACACCAAGAAGGCAACAGTCGTTGCATCGACGGCAACCGCAGGAGCCTCAGCGCAGGCTACTGCTGCTGCTGCTGCTGTTGTTGGAGAGGAAGCATTAGAAGCAGCAAAGAGTGCGGCAGCAGCCGGTAGATTTGCAGCAGAAACCTCAGAGTTACTGGACAAAGGAGGGGTATCAGTGGAGTTAGCAGTCATCACAGCAAAAGCAGCATACACTGCTGCTGAAAGGGCCGCACAAGCAGCTGAAGAAGCAGCAAGGACACCAGAAGCCCTGAAGTTAGCAAGTGTGGCAAGGCAATCTGCGATGGCATCAAAATCAGCATGGAATGCAGCTTCGACCGCAGCCTCTACAACTTCACTGGCAGGTCTGCTGAGTGCCAAAACAATGATTGAATCTGCAGCAACAGAAGCAGAAAAGGCTGCACAACAAATGCAGGACATTGAAGAGGATCACACTTCCAGAGCGTCACGCCTGAACATGTTACAAAGGACAAGCACTGTGGCAGACTTGGCAAAATCCACGTCAGAGATGGCAAACAAAGCTGTGGAAACAGCAGTTCGGGTGTTGACAGCACCACAGCCCACAACAGACCTAGAGGAAGTGATGAACTCGTCAGCAGATGTGGCTGTGACCACAGCTTTGATTGAAGTGGACTTAGTAGATGATTTACTAAAACAAGTCTCAGAAGCCTATACAGGTTCTGGATCTGGTTCTGGTTCTGGGTCGGGATCTGGATTGGAGTCTGGTTCAGGATCTGGTTCTGGGTCTGGATCAGGAAACAGCACAACAACAGCAGCTGCCGTCCACATGAGGATGAGCGTGGTTTGGGTGACGGTGGCTGTTGTTGTGACTGTGCTTGTTTAAAGACACTGATCCTTTACAGGTGTATTTATTATAGCCATTGTTTCTTGTTTTTCATTGGTATCTTCATATGTAACCCGTTTTCCTTACATTCAAAATGTTTATTGGAGAAGGTGGATTGCCATAGGATAAAATTCATTAATCAGTTTAAACAAAATTTGTGACAGTGGTTAAATTTAACCTTTAAAACATTGTGTAAATTAAGCTATTTATTATTTTATTTATTGTGTGTGTGTGTGTGTGTGAGAGACCTGTACGTTTATTACATGTCAAGTTGATAGAGTGAGTGGGCACAAGAATGTTAAGAATTTGTTCAAATAAAATGTTAAGAATTTGTTCAAATAAAATGTTAGATATTTGTTCAAATAAAAGTTTAATATGTTTAGATTGTAAATGGTTGCACAGAAGAAAACAACTGCACTAAATAATTTATGATAGACTTTAAAATCAATAAATAAATGCGTTGATGCTGAACAGTGATTGGTTCTTGTTCAGTTTGTGTGTGGTTCTCTTAGTGTGTATTCCACCCTATGTCAAAACTGAAGGCTATGAAAAAGCAGTTAAAACTTCCCAGGAATTTACTCTAAACCCCTCTAGACCATGAATTTATCAGTAGGGTTAAACCAAGTTACCGTGATGTTAAATGGGAATGTGATTTACATTAGCCTAAAGCAAGTCAAAATGCCAAGATTAGAATAATAAAAATCTGAGATTATTTTAGATTTTCACAGGTTAACGGCACAAAAGCAGAAGAACAGCTCAGTTATGACAAAAATGACTGCCAAAAACTTAACCAACGTCACAGAGCAGCTCAATAAAACTGCACCACATTCAATAAATCAGTTCATCATACAGTAACGTCCACTGCTTTATCTCACTGTTAGTCTTCACACACAGACACCCCCCCACAGACCAATTCAGTTATGTTAGCTCACTGACCAAAGTCCATAGAGAATATCAGTGATTTTAGTTCAGACCAAAAAACACAAACACTGCAGTTGTTAATTTTGTTTGTTTGGGACAGACTAGAGTGGGAGAATAAGTGGTCTAAAAATCATATGTATATATTATAATGATAATATATTGCTGTAATATTTCTAATATATATCTTTGGTTGTGATTTTTTAATCAATCGTGCTTTTTAAGATTTTATCAAATGATGCTACATATGAATGAATTTATGTAGGCCCTCAAAGGTAGAAATGTGTCTTTATTGTGATAATTATTCTGACACACTCACACACTTGAAGGAGTTAGAATCTGCAGACAGTAGAACATATCTAATTGCTTCAAAGAATTTAATTTGCCCCTCTAATGAAATGAGACATTTGCCTTCTGGGCGAGTACTTTTTGTTTCTCTGCCTTTGACATCTTACATACATTAACATCACAG
Source organism: Cynoglossus semilaevis (assembly GCF_000523025.1). Taxonomy (NCBI): domain Eukaryota; kingdom Metazoa; phylum Chordata; class Actinopteri; order Pleuronectiformes; family Cynoglossidae; genus Cynoglossus; species Cynoglossus semilaevis. The sequence goes on from NC_024324.1 coordinate 334,600, forward strand.
CTATTTCCTTGACTAATACTTTCACTGGAATTATGCTGTGGTGTGCAGCTGTACCTAACAAACCGGCATGTGGGTGTGACCTGACCTCAATATGTTTTTTTCACTTTTACCTACTTCACTGTGATTTAGTTTGTGAATAAAGGACTTCTTCTTAATGTCTACGTTGCCTTCTCAAAACAATACAGGCTAGGCATTTGAAGGTACAGGAGCACCATTAACAACTGCCCGACTGTCAGTTCCTTCAAATAACTGATAGAGCAACCCCAAAACAATTTACACTTTTCTACATCAAACCTCAAAGAAAATCCTTCATTTTAGTTTTTGTGCCCTCACTGTTGTCCCTATTACAAAGTCCAAATGTTTTATATTTGTGACTGTTATGTTCATATATGTGGACATAACCTGACCACAGGGGGAAGCAGTGGATCTACAGCTTTATGTCCCTGAGAGCTAAAATTAACCACTTTGTGATTAACCACTTTGACAGACTAAAATTAACCACTTTGTCTTGACTGGAGTTATGTCTGAGACAACACCTTCACAGAGAAAAATATTTGTAGTCTATTGTTGTACCTTATTAACTGATGGGTGTGACCTGACCTTAGAGCTGTATCTTCTAAGATAGTTTCCATGGCGACTCTATGGGTCAAACCCTCCACGAATCTTCCACATTATGTCCTTGGAAAACCATCGGTGATTTAGGCTTACAGCGGCTGATGGCCCACCGTTGCTTCTTCCAGTCACTTTGATTGAGAGGGGTGTGTTTCCAAAGCCTGAAGACACAAAATAACACATTTGCAATTACTGAGAAATGGCTTTGGTGTCATTTTCAGTTAAATTAAATTAATGATGTGGCCTGTGGATGTACTTAATCAATTAAAGCCTGTGTATTGCTTGACTTTAGACTTTTACTTTCTGCACAGTCGTCATGTTTTGTTTGGTTTTTTTGCAAGAAGAGCCTAAAGAGGAAATTATGATTTGGCTGTTTGAAATAATTTATTTACAAGTTTAGGAACTATATTGGCTTTGGTCTATGAGCTAAAATCACTGATTTATTTCTATGGACTTTGCTCTGTGAGGTAGAATTACTCATATTTTCTCCATGGATTTTGGTCTGTGAGCTAAAATCGCTGCAATAAAAACATTTTGGTGAAATAAAGTCAATGCTAATGTTGGTGCCTAGTTTTATCTGACATAAGCCTAGTCCTAAGTAAGCTGCGAAGAGGAAACACAATATTCCGAAAGGAGTTTCGCCCCACATTCTGCCATGGCACTAATAAACAGGAATATCTGAAAGGTTGGTGAAGAAGAACAGGAAATAAAGCAAGTACTGTGATTCATGCCACTCCCTCCATGAGACACAAATCCAGTTTGACAACATTATGACAGTTTCACTGTAATTATCAAATGTATAATTTTCTATTGTCATATTTAATTGACAGTCATCACACACCCAGCTATACAGTTATTAGGCTGGAGTGAGTTTCAAAGAAGCTCTAACAAATGTTTAAAGGACACGTTGCCTTAAATATGGTCCAAGTACCACAGATAAAAGTGATTATTTTTAGGTCGGGGATTTGATATTTAATATACAATCAGTGATACAAAATGCCCATTCAGGTAATATGCCTGTGGTTTTCAATCACCTGCTTTCCACTCTATATATTTTTCACATCTTAGGGTCATATTTAGTCAGTCCTGGTTCTGCTATGGAAATGTTCAGGTTTTATTTGTCAAACTCAGTTTTAGAAGGGGACAGGGTTTTTAATTCAAATTTAAAGATTAGACAAATTAATTCTTCACCCTGTCATATGATTTTAGGCATTTGTTTAGCATGTTTCATAAATGTTGCAATATTTTTTGCATTAATCTGCTTTTAGCAAAACGATACGATACAGTTTTTTCATACATTTTAGTATTTTAGATAATATAAAACATGTAGTATTGTAAATATATATTCGATAGATTAATATAGTGCTATCTATCTATGTAACGTAGATACGTGCGATACTATATGTTGACTTGAGACCATTTCTTCACATTTTAGTTTAACTTTTATTTATGTATTTAGTTGTTTAAATGTTAGCTGTTTAGTTTGTGCGTTGGTTTTTCCATTACTAGTCATTTTTACTTACCAATCATTTAGCCGTCCGTTTTTGTTTTGTTGCATTTCTTCGACAAGTGTTGTTGTTTATGACAAACTGTTCCTAAGTCTAAGACCAATTTCTACACTGACTGTATGACATGTTCAGACTCACTGTAGTTCTCGAAGCTTCGCACAGGGATCCGCCATTTTGTAGTTTTGGCGCCGTTTTCACAAAAACACATTTAACCCTAATATATTCGTCCGTAACGTACCGTTACGTGAAGTCTTGCTTAACTATTCGTTTAAACAGTGGTACCGCTGCTGGACTTCGAATTTAGCAATATCTCGTTCAAATTCTATCTCACGATGCAGTGTGCGGTTTGGTCGCGGTGTCGCTTTGGCCTCAGATACGCCCATTTTGGAGCAGCACTTGCAATTTGTACACAGAAGAAAAATAACCTAGAAGCTGCTGATACATTTTTGTATTTTACATAATATTTAGTGATTTTTTTTTATACATGTGGCCACCTAAGTTTGTTTGTTGAATATCTTCGACGAGTTTTAGCCATTTTGGTGTTTACTGCAAACTGTTCCCAAATCTGAAACTAATTTCTACACTGATTGTATGACATGTTCAGACTCACTATGTGTAGTTCTCGAAGCTTCGCACAGGGATCCGCCATTTTGTAGTTTTGGCGCCGTCATATGGTACGTCCTCGTTTCCACAAAAACATTTAAATATTAGTCCATGACGTACCATGTTGTTAAATCTTGCTGAAATATTTATTTTAACAGCGATGCCGCTGCTGAGCTCCGAATTTAGCAGTATGTCGTTCAAATTACATCTCACGTTGTAGTGTGCGGTTTGGTCGCGGTGTCGCTGTGGCTCAGGGCCGCGCATTTTGGAGCAGCACTTGCAATTTGTCCACAGAAGAAGAAAAATAAACAGGAAGCTGCTAACGTTAGCTTTGTGTAAACGTTTGACGAGTTTTTGTATGAAGGTTGTAACATTTCATTATTCATTTCACTATTTGTGTCTCTTTTAAGTTGGTGAAAGACCGTAAACTCTGACTCTCGCAAGCAGTGGACCTGTATTCAGAGTGTTTTCGTAGTGTGTGCGGGGTTTACAGTAGACTGTCAGGTGAGTTTACACCGAGCTGTCAACAGTCATCACAGTTTTAAACATGTCTCACTCAGTTTAAGGAACTTAATTATAAAATGGTTATACTCTTAATTCAGCTCACGAAAATAAACTCTAAAAAGTTTTGCATTGTTTAAAAAAAGTCACAGTTACTTTGTATGTATTATTGTCACAGTCATGCACTGACGGCGCCCTCTAGTTACAACAAGTTAAAATATGCCATAACCCTATCCTATCTTTATGTTTACAAATATCCCTGTATTCTATTTATGGACGTAGAGGTGTGTGTGGTATTGTACAGTTATAATAGTGTTATAAGTCAAACAAACTGAATAAAATTATTATTATTCCAACTCAAAAAAAAAACAAACAAAAAAACATTTCCTTTCCAACATTACCTACAATGGCCAGTCAACTGTGCTAAAGTCACCTGCTGCGTTCTTTGGACCCAGTCAGTTTACTGCTGTGAGAACAAATGTTCTGAGCTCAACACACATGTCTGTCTTTTTGTTCTAGGGGATTGTGGGGAAACTGCAGCCATGACAGCTCCAGTGAACATCCAGACCCCGAGTAAGAACTGGGAACTGAGTCTTTATGAGCTGCACCGGAGCCCACAGGTACAACTGTAGGCTAAACACACACACGTCACTTTAGAATGTTCTTTGAAGGGAGTGCAGCTTCTGTGGAACAACCTGAGAGCCAGATGTTTGCTCAGTGTCTAATGAATTCACTGCTTTAACACTGAGGTTTACGTGGGATGTGCCCTACAGGAGGCGATCATGGACGGCACGGAGGTGTCAGTGTCTCCTCGAGCTCTACATAGTGAGCTGATGTGTCCCATCTGTCTGGACATGCTAAAAAACACCATGACCACCAAAGAGTGTCTGCATCGGTTTTGCTGTGACTGCATTGTCACTGCACTGCGCTCCGGGTGAGAACTGGAAGTTATGCAGTGACTAAGTGGTTGGGAATTATGATTTTACTCTTAGAATTAAAGAAAAAAACTATTACAGAAAATGTACAGTACGTACCACTTTGTTTAAATTATCTCACATTTTCAACAAACTTACTTAGCTCCACCCCATCCACCCGTAGGAACAAAGAATGTCCAACCTGCAGGAAGAAGCTGGTCTCCAGACGCTCGCTGCGTCGAGACGCTAACTTTGATGCACTGATCTCTAAAATCTACCCGAGCAGAGAGGAATATGAGGCTCATCAGCAGAGAGTTTTGGAGCGACTCAACCATCTCCACAACCAGGAGGCTCTGAGCTCCAGCATCGAGGCCGGGCTTCGACAGCAGGCTCGCTGCAAGAATGACAGGTCAGGGCCGATCAGAGGAGCCAGTAGCAGTGAGGTCATCACACTGGCTGTGAAATATTCACTTTCAATGTTTGGATTAACCTTAAACGGATGGACAGCCCTTTGGTTGAACGGATGATCGCTGTCGGTTGTTTGGTTAGCTATAACAAACATACTGTACGAAACACCAAAAGTACAAGTAATTTCCTCATTCTCATTCATGGCCAACTAAAGCATTTTAATTACTATGTAAAAAAAAAATGAATTTGAGGATTTAATAATAATTGACGTCTAGTCAAGGGCCAGATGTGAGGCGTGGGTGGACCTGTAATGGCCCCACAGTCAGGAGTTTGAGACCACTTCTCTAAAGGTTGGGTAGTTTATGAATGTTGGATGATCTGGTGACTGTTTAACTAAACAGATGTTGGTTTGGATATTGACCTTGTTAGTTAGTTAGTTAGTTGGTTACTCTGGGGCCTGGTTGGTTGCTCACTTTGTTGGACAGATGAAGGTTCTTCAAACAGACTTTGTCTCCCCCTGCAGGAACCACAGGTTGAAAAGACCAGCTCAGGAAAGTGACACCAACCCCTTCAGTGGAGGTGAGGATAATGGAGAAACACACTCACACCTGTCACATGACTCCGCCCCGTGTCACACGGCACAGTCCTGTAGCCACACCCCTTCAGAGGCGGGGCCGAGCCGCAAAAGAAGAAGCAACTCAGAAGACGGTTCGGGACCTGAGGATGACGGGGGGAGTCTGCCTCCCCCCAGACGCTACAGAGAAGGGCAGGCCTCTGAGATTGAGCTGGTGTTCAGACCACACCCACATCTGGTCCACGCCCATGACTACAACCAGACCAGGTGAGGCGGGGGACGCAGGTGAGCTTCCTGTTTCTGAATCAGAACTGTTCTCTTCAACAGACTGTGGTTCCTCTTAGGTTCGTAAAGACCACGGCCAACGCCACCGTGGACCATCTGTCCAAGTACGTGGCTCTGCGCGTCTCCTTAGAGCACAGAAGTGCCAGCGAGGAGGCGGAGCATAGAGGAGGAAGGGAGGGGTCATGTTTGGGCCAAGTCAGTGAGAAACAGTTCACCATCTACATCATGACCAGAGGACAGTTCACGGTGAGTAACTGTGGGCGGAGTCAAACAGTGGAGACACAACACATCACAAGATGTGTTGTGTCACAAATGTAAATGTTAAAGGGTCAGTGCAGAGTTTTAGGAAGTGGAGAAGTGGGCGGAGTTTTTGAAGTTTTTGATTTTGTTGGCTTTAGGACCTGGATGTTGAAGTTCTGCTTCAGATCTTTGTTTCTTTTGTTCAAACTAAGTTTGTTGTGATGTCACTTCCTTTAATAAGCTGCTCCTCCTCAGACCCTGAATGGTTCTCTGACCCTGGAGCTGGTCAACGAAAAGTTCTGGAAGGTCAAGAAACCCCTGGAGCTCTATTATGCCCCCACCAAGGACCACGCTGCCCCAGCTGACCACCAGAGGTCTCCACCTCCTCCTCAGAAGGAAGGATGAGCAGTTTGTTAGAAATTAAATGTTGTTTTTTTAAACACTAATTATTTTTCAGCATTTAGATTTGATCTGTAAAATATAACAGAATATTTTCTTTGAACTGCAGTGTTTTCAAAAATAAAAGCTTCTGGAAGTTTCTATTCCATCCATCATCTACTGCTTTCCAGAGTTACAGGAGGGTGGCGCTATGACCCTGGTCTGTTGTTAATGGACTGTGGCAGGACACACACACACACACACAGGGTGAAGGTTCAAGCACCTTGATACAGGATCGACTGGGACTTGAACCAGCAAACCAGTGATGTTTCACTGGAACCTCCGACCCACGTCCTCTCAACTGTAAAAAGTACCAAGAACTGTGCCAAGCACAATTCATTTCACATTAACCATGTTCTAACATATAAATAAATGAATAAAGTTCCATCTTAAGTCCTTTCCCCAAGCACAACACTTTTATAGAACCATGAAACAATGGCTCCAAAGAACAGTTCTGACAGATGGAACCACCGCTACTGTTGTAGAACTGTTTCCACACAGCAGGAACTGATTTGTCTGATCTTCACTGAAACACTGTCTCTGTTAAAATGGTTCCTGTTACTATGTTATATGTACTGTACATGGTAGTACGTCGAATTTCACTGAGGTCAGAGGTCGTGCTCTGGACTCATCCAGTGAAAAACACAAAGGTTTGGACACAGCATTTTTCTCATGCCCGCAGTTCAACTCCCAGCATGCACTGCCTGAACACACCAGTTCAGTTCAACACCAGAACTTTCTTTACCACATCAGCATCAGGCCCTGGTCGTGACTAGTACAGATGTAAAGGTCATCGTGTCGCCACAGTGAAGAGGAAACAGTCATTAGCTACTGCTCACTGTGCTGTAGTGATACAGACACACAGGTCAAAGGTCAACACCGGTCTACAGTCTTCGTTCATTCTCATCACCGCCTCCAACAGGTAGTTTCAAGGGTGAGAGTTGAACAAGTTCTTTCCTATTCTCACAATTTGGTTTAATTTGAACTAGGGTCAAAGGTCAAGGGCAGTTCAGTCATGATGAAGAGACGATAAGAAGACAAACAGGTGTGTGAACTGATGTGTTTTATTATCCAAAGAGCAGCGGGGAGCAGCAGGTTACTTCTTCTTGGACACGCCCACAGTGCGCCCACGACGGCCGGTGGTCTTGGTGTGCTGACCGCGCACACGCAGACTGTAGAGAGAGAAGAGAAGAAGTTTAGTCCAGCTTCAATCTGTCGAACACACGGTGGTGACTGTAGGAGTGAAGCTACAGTCGCTGAGGTGGTCACAACAAAGACTGATTCTTTGACCAATCAAAACACCCCCGGGAATAGAACCCACAACCCTCTGGCTGCTACTTCCTGTTCTGTTCTAGTTCAGTACAGACGACAGAGGACCAGTCACAGCTGGCTGTAGGACAACCCCCACCATTTAACCTTTAACCTCCTGTAGGCCCAGCTGGTCCTGAATCGAACTCTTACCCCCAGAAGTGCCTGAGTCCACGGTGAGCCCTGATCTTCTTCAGCCTCTCCAGATCTTCTCTCAGCTTGTTGTCCAGACCGTTGGCCAGGACCTGGAACCAGAGTCAGAACCAGATGGTGAAAATCCAAACACCGGGTTGAACCCGCAGCTTCCTGTTTCCAAAAGTCTTAACATGGTAAAGAGCGCGGGTCAACAACTGGGTGACGGCCTACCTGACTGTACTTTCCATCCTTCACGTCTTTCTGCCTGTTCAGAAACCAGTCTGGGATTTTGTACTGGCGAGGATTCTGCATGATGGTCACCACCCGCTCCACCTGAACACCACGAACACCGGGGGAAAGTACAGTTAAACAGGAGCTCACTTCAGCTCCATCTACTGGCTGACATGTGAGTTACAGACACGTAGCCCATCATCAAAGATCACTAACGACTTCTTTTGGTTAGAATTAAAACAACATGAAACCAGACACTTTTAGTTTTAGTCATTCAGTGATGAAGAGTAGCAGCGAATCTTCCTGAGACAAAACACATTTATAGCAGTGGTTCTCAAACTGTGGTTTGAGCAAGCGCTCTCTAGTGGTACACGGGGAAGTTTCATAATTTCACATTTTAAACTGAACAAATCTGAAACATAAAATGCACAACTAATAGAACATTTAGAAAAGGTGTAGCCCATTGTGAGATTATGAAACAGGACTGTGTGCAGAGAGACAGGCCTCATTATGTACGTAGGTTCTTACTCTGCAATACATTGGTCAGTTAATATGGCCGAGAGGTTGACTGTCTGTTATTCTGATACAGATGTTAGAGGGTGTTAACAGTGAACCTGGTTTAAGGAGGACCAGCATTTACTAAAAAAAACACATGTTGTGAAGAATGTGTGTGAATTGTTTGACAGAGTTGTTCATGTCTGAGTTAAAGTAAACAAATATCCATCCTAATCAATAAACCTGTGTGTGGTGGGAGCTAACAGGGAGCGTCTCTGCTGCTCTACTCTAACGTTGGTCGTCATGGTGAAGCTCAGAGACCTCCATGTTCTCTCACTGTTTTATAGGATTTAAGACACGATGGATTTGACCAGGCAGCTCAGGAGCAGTTAGTCCATCACGTCACATCTTGACCTCTGACCCCCGTGAGGCAGTCTGCCACTCACCTCCTCCTCCGTCAGTTCTCCCGCTCTTTTGTTCAGGTCGATGTCGGCTTTTCTCAGGACCACATGAGCGTAACGTCTGCCGACACCCTGAAAACGCAGAGAAACGTCCACTGTCGTTACTGACAAGATACAGCATCGTTTTCACGTGACAACAGTTTGAAAATCACGATAACAGCACAGATCAAAGTTTTAGTTTACTTTAACCAAAAAAAAAAACCCAGGAGTGACATCAATACTGTATGAGTGACACGCAGCGTCCACTGCTGGTCCTCAGTGATGACCACACCTTGATGGCCGTGATGGCGAAGGCGATTTTCCTTCGGCCATCGATGTTCGTGTTGAGAACACGAAGAATGTGCTGGAACTTCTCAGGGATGACCAGAGACTGTAAACATGAAGAAAAAAAAACATCATCATGAAGTCTTTGGAAGAACTGACCAGAACAGTCGTCAACAGGTTTGAATAAAGTCACTTCATAGATCAACATTTGAAATTCAAACACGGGACACGACTTCGATCAGTGACGAAAGACATCTACAAACGGAACCAAAGTAAGGATGAATGGTAACGTCAGGTTCGGACCCAGAACACGTCTGTGTCTGGACGTAGAACAAATGAACGACCGGCGGTTTGGTCAACGACGTCTGCCGTTGGACAAAACGTGTTCATTATGTCAACCTTTTCAGCCATTTCCCCAAACACGCGAGTTTGTCACCAGTAATGTTCAAACATGAGTTCGGAGCTTCACCGTCTACCTTGGCTAATGCTAACTAGCTCAGTGGCTAACAACCACAAAGCTCACGGGGACAAAAGTGCTAGACATCGGTAAGAACATTTTTCACTTGATACCAGTTGAAGCCTAAAGACGAAACTTATTCTGAAAACGAAGCAGCAGAATTATTTTACAGAATCTGCTAAAATACAATAATCAAGTCTGTGTAACTGTAAAGCGGCGGTGCGGCTTGGAAAATGGGTATTTATTTAACAGAAACATCCACAATTCAGCAACAAACCATTGGCGGAATATTAAACTATTAAACTGACAGAGTTTAGGTGGTAAATGTTTGAGATTTGTACAGGATGGAGTTGGATAATAACAACAAGACAGCACTAGCAAAAAAACCCACACTCACCATCTTGGAAGGGGGTTCCGTGCGAAAAGGAAGCTGCCGCGATCTCGCGAGAGTTTAATCACAGTTGAGAAGGAACTTGGTCCGTCACTGAAGAACTGTCCGACTAACTTGTAGCTGTAGACAACGACAACAGGAAGAGTTTTCAGGTAAATAACCGATGGAACTTATGAATAAATTATGAAGAGTTGACATAAAAAAAATAACATAAAACTTTGTCATTTAGATTTAATTTAATTAAAATACATACCGTCAGTTACAGTGTAATTCCTCAAATTTAGAAAACACATTTGTCTCAGTGGACTCGTCGTGTGAATCCTTTTCATAATGTATATACTGTGGATTTGATATATCTGCAATTCATATTCATACATCGGTAAAAATATCTATTCAATAAAATAGTATATTTTAATTTCTTTAAATTAACACATTTATAAATGACCTTTTTGTTTTCAGTGCTGCCTTCGTCCAAAATGTAGATCAGACATGCCCAAAGTCCGGTCCGCCAGAAGCGTCTCCCAGCACGGATTCCCACATTACAAAATACACACGTACAAAAGGCAATTTTATATTTCACCAGAAGATGGCAGTAGACTCGTAGCCCGCGTGAGGACAAGACTAAGTGACTCTCACCTGCGTGACATCTTGCGCATCAAAACCACTGTTTTCGAAGGAGAATGGTCCCGTTTATATGGTCCTCCCACCAGGAGGAGAACCCTGTGGTTCCACACCAATGACAGAGACATTGTCTCTGGGTCAAAACACCACGTTTCATTTGACTGTACAGTTCGGTCCTTTATCAAAACTTCTATGAAAAAAATTCAGAATCATATTTTATGAAACAGTTCATTTGTAACGAATGTATTTTTATTTGAACCTTTATCTGATCAGGTGATTGACAACAGATTCTCATTAGGAAAATCAAAACACAGCAGAATAAAAGTCAAGACAAATAAAGAGGAAGAAACTGTACAAAGAGAGAAAGATTTAATGGTTCAAAGGCTGTCAGGCTGAAGGGTCGTTTACACCTGGTCCTGGTCTAAGTCCTGGTCCTGGTCCCGGTCTAGGTCTAGGTCTAGGTCCTGGTCCCGGTCCTTCCCCTCTAAATCTTAATCCTTCCACAAACGGTTGGTTTCACCTGCAGTCACGGACCAGTAGAGGGCACCCAGTGAGAGGAGCAGCAGGAGCAGCACAGCAGTCAAACAGGCCGCCAGCAGCACTGAAGGAACCGGCAGGGGGCGCCGAAGAGCGCCAGGTACCGATGGCAGACGTCCTCCCGGCAGCAGAGACCTTTCAAACAGTTCCTGCAGCTCCTGGTGTCGGTCCGCGGCCCGCGACGTCACCGACAGGTAGAAGAAAAGCCGAACCACGGAGTTGTGCTCCGAGTAGATCTCACACATGACGGTTCCCTGGTGCTGCGGCCCGGTCGTCGGGATGGAGTAAACCCGGTCCGCTCCTGCGTACACCTCCTCAAACCGGTCCAGCTGCCGGGTCCTCAGTCCCTGAGCGAACCTCCAGACCAGCTCCACGCTGACCGGCAGCGGAAACGGCACGTCGCACGACATGGCGCTCCTTTGGCGCTCCGTTACATTCACGTCTGTGATTGGACAGTCGAGAGGCAGCTGGCAGGAGTCGTACTGGCAGCTGCTGCAGTCGTACCAGCCGCCCTGAGTCTGGAAGCCACAGGGCGGGACACAGCCGGAGTCCCGGGACACCCTGGAGGCGGCGGTGATGAAGCGCTCCGCCGCTGCCTGTAACTTCCGCTCGTACACGCTGTCCTCCACCTGTCCGTACTCCAACTCATCGGCCAGAGGCAGGATCTGCGCTTCCAGAATCTTCTTCAGCTCCTGCTCGTGACCTTTGGCCACCCGGCCCGCTGCCACCACCCGGTGGTTGTTGTTGAAGACCACGTCCAGCATCCTGAAGCAGGCGTCCATGTTTCTGATGCCGTACCTGCTCAGGTAGAACCCGGAGCAGAGGCGGGAGCTGTCCTCGGCACTGATGAAGCACTGGTAGCAGCAGTGGGAGGAGCCGGGGAGCAGGAGGACGCTGAGGAGGAGGAGGAGGAGCACACCTGACCGAGACATCATGGACTGGAACGCTTGTGACACCATGTGTGGGTCACTGACACCATGTGTGGGCGACCACAGTGCACTTCCTCTCCTCACTCCACTGTGATTGGCCGTCTCCGCAGCAGTTCTACTTCTGACATTGTTCTCAAGAACCAGTTCCAGAACTGTTGTCCAGTACCGTCCTTTCATGTCACTTTGCCTTTTATGGACAGACTTTAACCACGGACTGAATGTTGTCATCTGTCGCTTAGCAACAAATGACTAGTGATCTGTCAGTGATCTGTCAGTGACTTGTCAGTGATCTGTCAGTGATCTGTCAGTGATCTGTCAGTGAACCTCAGTCTAATAAATGAATATGAATGTTTCACTGAATAAACCAATGACAAAATGATGAAAATATTTCTTTATCTCATTCCATCAATGAACATCAACTCAAATCAACGTCTAAATCCCAGGTTAAACCTGACTCCACTCCTGTGTCCATTCAGTGATAATGTCCAGGCCGACTGGTCATCAAAACACAAAGGTCACTGAGGTCAACTGTGGACCAGTTCTGAGTCCAACAGAGTAGACCATCTGAACATCAGTTCCTAACTCTGGAACAGAGGATCTACATCTGGAATCACCAGAGAAGAAAGAAAAGAAAAGAACAAGAACCAACACCAGGAATATTGGAAAAAAAATCAATAACTGATCAATGACTGAGGAGATTGATCTGGGATCAGGAGATACTTCAGTGGGTGGATGTTTCTTAGAGCCCCAGCAGCAGTAGAACCAGCAGCAGTAGAACCAGCAGCAGTAGAACCAGCAGCAGTAGAACCAGCAGCAGTAGAACCAGGTAAATAATCCAGGACATTTTAAAAACTTTTATTAATGAATAAATTCCTCTTTTTTTTTCAGACATTAATTAAAATCTGTTCAGAAAATGAAACGGCTGATTTTGTTCTGTACAAACCCGTCTGTTTCCTCTGTTCTGATTGGCCGGCCGCTACTCTGACATCATCAAAAATAAGCGGAAGTCTCTTCAGAGTCTGTTTTCTCATTGGCTGAGGCCGTGCCGTCAGTTGATTGGCTGGTAGGTGGAGGCCGTGCTGACGGACGTCGTCCTCCGTACGCAGACCCAGACTCCGCCCACCAGCAGGAGGAGCAGCGGCGCTCCCAGACCCACCGCCATGATGGTCACAACCAGGGGAGAGAAGGAGTCGACGGGAGGGGAGCCGACGCCCACCAGCAGAGTCCTGGCGGAGAGAGGGCGGAGACGTGTCAAGAAGACAAAAGCACACGGACCAATCACAGAAGAGCCACACCTACCAGGACAGGAACCTGGTACTGTTGAAGAACGGGTCTCCGGCCGCGCCAAAGCTCACGTTGAGTCCAAACGTTTCTGGGTTGGAGTAAAACCCCTGGATCAGGGCCGAGGCCGAGGCCGTCTGATTCCCGCTGTGAGGCCGGGGGGCGGAGCTCCGGCACGCCGTCGCATCCTCCAGGGAACGACTGGAGTTCCGGTACGCCACTGGACGCCACTGGACGAACCACGGGACGTCAGGAGTGCTGTTGACCGATGAAACCCACTCGGACATCTGGAAGAAGACCAACTGATCAATCAACTGATCAATCAATCAACTGATCAATCAACTGATCAATCAACTAACTAATTGATTGAGAAGCCATTAGGGACAGCCGTCCTCTGGGAATCTGACCGCTAACCACTGCACCACCATGTTCACCTGTCAGCTGTCAATCATTCACTGATGACAGCATTCTGATTGGTTCGTCACCTGGAAAATTGACGGCGTGAACTCATCGTCGATCGATCGACGAACGTTGACTTTGTTCAGAGGATAGGCTCCGCCCACCGACTGCAGCTCCACCAGGAACCTGGACTGAGCCGAACGTGGAGAAAAGCCGTGGAGCCACAGCTCCAGCTGGGTGGAGTTAGCCGTGTGGAGGAGGCGGGGCCACTGCTGACCACGCCCCTCAGAGTCAAACACTGACAACTGGACAAAGACATAGAATTATACTAACGGATGACGTCATAGGCTCACGTCGATGATGTCACGACCTCAGTCTCTGACCTTCAGACAAAACCAGCCGTCGCTGGTGTTGGGGGCGGAGCCACAGAGCAGCGCTACAGGACCAGACAGGTGAAGACGAGACCACGTGAAGTCCTGCAGCCGGTACTCTGGGAAGAGGTCAGAGGTCGGGTCGGCCGTGTCATTGGCATCATCGTACTCCAGGAGCTGGGTGAGCGAGAGAGAGAGAGAGCGAGTGAGTGGAACTATGTGGAGTGCGTCCGTCCGTCCGTCCGTCCGTGCTTCATACCTTAGTAAAGACAACAGCTGTGCTGGACAGGAGGCTGTTCTCTGGCTCCACCTTCAGGCTGCCGCTGGTGTTACGTGCCAAGAACAGGGTCCAGTTGACCTGAGGAGGAAAAGAAGGTGATGATGTCAGAGAGGACACACACACACACACACACATACACACATATATTCTGTTGAACAGATTTTGACATAAACGTTGGACCAAAAACATAGAGTTTAAAAACAGACGTTTTAAAAATGTGTCATGACCTCTGACCTCTGACCTGGACGGTTGAAGTAGTCGTATTGGTGTGGAGGATCAAAAGTGTTGGCGCCCCCAGGCTGCAGAAAAGGAAATGCAGTGTGTCGTTGTCTCCCACAGCTCTCGCATGCAGCAAATCTCCACCAGCAGGGGGCGACAGAGCACCAGGATTTAATTGTAAAAACAACTGAAGGAGAGAAACACGTCAACGTGAGCTCCTTGAATGTGAGGTCCATGACTCCATCGACCAGGGATGGCTGTGATTGGCCAAAAAACACTGATCTAAAACCAATCATTGTTGATGGTACTACGTGGTCAAAAATTGACCAGTAGGGGCAGTAGTGTCAGTGTGGCTAGCCGTTTAAACATTTAAACGCTAAGTTTCACTCTCCACAATTAACATTGTTGATATCAACGTCTTTCCGACTCAGCGTAACTGTCAGGTGACATATCTGTGACGTCATTCTGACAGTTACGACTAGTCAGAATCAAACTGTCGATTTGTCAAACCAGAGTTACAGATAACTGTAACTAACGTCGTGGACATCTGTTATTATGGAACCGTACAAACGAACGTCAAAGGTGACGTCATCTGCCCTGGGAAGAATGTCGTTGTGGAAATCGAACATGTTGTTTTTGACTAGAACTGAGTTCGTTAGAATCTGACCATGTTAAAAAGTGAAAACCCACATGGAGCACGCTCCATCAGTGACGTCAGAGAGAGAGACAGAGAGAGACGTCATCGTTTTCATATTAACCAAAACATCGTATCAGACAGGAAAAGGACTGCCTTCTGAACCGAACCGGTCCAGTTGGCCCGGTGTGACTGCTTCTGTTACGGTGACTAAGAAGCGACACCGACATTTAAGGAAGTGGTTTCAAACCGCTTTACAGTTGTTTTTCTGAAAACAAAAATACAACATTCAAAAAGACTTCATTGTACTTCCGTTTCCGCTGAACTTTCCCACAAGTCTCTTTGTTTTCATGTCACTCACCGTTCTCTCCGACGAACTGGAACACGGTGAAGGAACAGAGAGGAGAACCAGAAAGAACAGAGAACCAACTCTCACACTGACCGCCGCCGCCATCTTTACTAAGACGCTGAGCCGCGGGTCACATGACTTCCTGCTCGTCACCTGACCGTTTCGCTGAAACTCAGAATAAAAAAACATCCGTCCACTGTCTACCGCCAATTGTCCTGCAGGGGCGCTGTAGCCAATCCCAGCTGTCTACGGACGAAGACGGGAAGTAGCGTGTGATCGAATGGTAGAAATTAAAAGTCCCCGGATGATCGAGTTGTTCGTATTTAAACAGGTCAAACAGTGACGTCAGCACTGAGTCAGAGACCTGTTCTGATGTGACTGTAAAAAGGACAGAAACACCGAGCGTCAGTTTGAGGTTTATTACAATAAAAAACAAACAGCGCCTTTATTTTGAAAGAACAGGAAAAGAAAATGTCAAGGATTTTGAATGAAAGTCACATGACACTGACACTGCACTGAAGATCACCACAGGAGGTCAAAGGTCAGGTTCCAACTTTTATTATACTTTATCACCATCTGGTCCCCACTCTCTCTGTCTCTCACACACACACACACATACACAGACTGGAGGAGTCAGTGACGGAGACTCTACTCTGCTCCTGCTCCACCTCCTGCTCCACCTCCCTGCTCCTTGTCTTTCTTCTTGTGACCAGAGACGATGTCGTCGATGCGCAGCAACAGAATGGCCGTCTGGAAGAACAGGTGACAGAACTGTTGACATCGGTACTACAGGGACCGGGTCCACATCAGTACTACAGGGTACCGGTCCACATCAGTACTACAGGGTACCGGTCCACATCAGTACTACAGGGTACCGGTCCACATCAGTACTACAGGGTACCGGTCCACATCAGTACTACTCTGACTAGATGTTGTATTTTGTTAATCTGAATATGGAATAAGCACTGACTATATTTCATTTCTCCTAGTCCTTGTTCTAGTTCTAGTCATTTCATTTCTCCTAGTCCTTGTTCTAGACCTAGTTCTAGTTCTACATTTAGTTCTAGTCCTAGTCCTAGTTCTAGTCCTAGTCCTAGTTCTAGTCCTAGTCCTAGTTCTAGTCCTAGTTCTAGTCCTAGTTCCGTCCATGGAGACGGTGTTTTGTGAACAACTAGAAGTGGACTGACCTCCACGGCGGTCTTGTAGGTCTGGGCCTTGACGGCCAGAGGTTCCCAGATTCCCAGAGCTGCCATGTCACACAGAGATCCAGTTTCTCCATCCACCCCCCAGGAGGCGCTGTTCTCCTGCGTGTGCTTTGCCTGAACAGAAACCATGTTAAACGTTAGCGACGGTTGTTTGAAGGACGTTCGGCCTCAGTTGTGGTTCTGGTCCATGGAGGTTCACCCTGAGCGAGGTCAGAACTCTGATGGCCGACGCTCCGCAGTTCTGAATCAAGGTTCTGGGGATGACCTCCAGAGCCTGGGCCACGGCGCGGTACGGCCACTGTTCGACTCCGGTCAGAGCGCGGGAGCGCTCCGTTAGACGCTTAGACACGGCCATCTCTACAGCGCCACCTCCTGGCAGCAGATAGGGGTCCAGCAGCACATTACGACAAACCTGCATGCCATCCTGAAGGTTCCTGTCCACCTCCTGAAGGTGGAGCACAGACATGGAGACAGAGGGTGAGGAGACGACGCCGTGACAACCAGGAGGAGAATAAAGAGGAGAACGTTCTCACCGCCAGGATCTCCTTGCTGGGTCCTCTCAGCAGGATGGTGCAGGCTTTAGGATCTTTGCACTCAGTGATGAAGGTGAAGTACTCATCACCGATCTTCTTCACCTCAAACAGACCAGCGCCCGTGCCCACGTCTTCTTCACGAAGCTCATCGGTCCGACTGACGATACGAGCACCGCACGCCCTGGAGAGAGAGAGAGAGAGAGAGAAACTTAACACCTACCACACCACAGAGGAAACCAGAGATATTAGTTCAGACCAAAGTCCATAAAATGATTTAAAGTGTAAAAGTAAAGGCCATCAGGGGTCATTTCCTGCAGAGAGCTGATTGGTTTACCTGGCGATGCGGTTGTTGTCAGTCTTCCTGACGCGGCGGATGGCTGTGATGTTGGCCTTTACCAGGTAGTGCTGAGCCAGATCTGTGGAGCACAAAGAAACAGCGATGATGTCACTCTGTGTGAATGTGTGACATCACAGACCTGGGGTTCAGAGGTCAGAGACCCTGTACCTGAGATGCCCTTCTCTGTGAAGATCAGGTCAGGTTTGATACGGATGATGTCCTCACAGATCTGCTGGATGTACTCCTCCTCCATCTGCAGGATTCGAGCAAAGTCGTCCTCCTTACTGATCTCGATGTCAGTCTGTGGAAGCAGTGCTTCAGGACCAGCAGTGAGTCAGGACCAGCAGTGAGTCAGGACCAGCAGTGAGTCAGGACCAGCAGTGAGTCAGGACCAGCAGTGAGTCAGGACCAGCAGTGAGTCAGGACCAGCAGTGAGTCAGGACCAGCAGTGAGTCAGGACCAGCAGTGAGTCAGGACCAGCAGTGAGTCAGGACCAGCAGTGAGTCAGGACCAGCAGTGAGTCAGGACCAGCAGTGAGTCAGGACCAGCAGTGAGTCAGGACCAGCAGTGAGTCAGCGACACCACAGGAGTGTGTAGTAAACGTCACCTGACTCTCTCCTTTCTTGTACTCCAGAGAACAGTCCAGAAGGACGATCCTCGGCTCTTTGATGCTGCGTCTCATCCGTGGGTGAGTCACGTCCTTGTTGACCATGACTCCTTTGAGGACGCACGAGTCTTCGATGATTCCACCTGGAACCTGAGGGTGGAGGTGAGCGATGGTCAGAACAGGGGGGCGGGGCCGAGGTGGTCCGCAGCAGGGGGGCGGGGACTCACCTTCTCCACCTTGGCGTACTTCTTGATGTCGATCTCCTTGCGTCCGTTCTCCTCCAGCTCCACCGTCTTGACGGCGTCCAGGACGATGTTACAGGCCAGATCTGACCAGCGGCTCAGAGCTTTGGTGTTGATGGCAGAGTGGACGATCTTCAGCATCATGGAGCGGTCGGAGACGTCCACCGGGACACTGGACAAGCAGCAGGACAGAAGAAAGTTTCAATGGAAAGACAGATCCAGGCGCCCTCTTGTGGCCGTGTGTGTGTGAGAGCGTGTGAGCGGTCGTACCTGACCTCCCTCAGAGCCTCCAGCATGTCCTCCAGAGCCTGTCTGTAGGCACCGATGATGACGGTCGGATGCATCTGCTGCTCCAGGAACTGCTCTGCTACAGACAACATCTCCCCAGCTGCAGGACAAGAGGACACGGGGACAAGAGGACAAGAGGGACACACGGCCCTGTAAGAACACGACGGTGTGGCAGTTCACACGAGGACGCACTAACATCACTTCCTGTTACCCACCCAGGATGATGACGGACGTGGTCCCGTCTCCAACCTCCTCATCCTGAGTCCTGCTGATCTCTATCATGGACTTGGCGGCCGGATGCTGGACCTGGAGCTGTTGCCACGGAGACACGGCAGAGCGTTAATGAAGATGTCGGTGATGTAAGAAAACACAAGTAAGAACAACAGCAGCTTCCTGTCACCTCTCTGAGGATGGTGTTCCCATCGTTGGTCATCACGATT
Organism: Cynoglossus semilaevis; assembly: GCF_000523025.1. NCBI lineage: Eukaryota > Metazoa > Chordata > Actinopteri > Pleuronectiformes > Cynoglossidae > Cynoglossus > Cynoglossus semilaevis. Next base: position 353,697 of record NC_024324.1, read on the forward strand.
CCTCCTGTGGGGTCCAGCAGCATCTGTGTACACACACACACACACACACACACACACACACATCAGTGTCTGTTGGTCCTCTGACTCCTGTGCTGATGAAATGACGTCACGGCGGCTCACCTTCATCATGGCCCGTGGGCCGAGGCAGGTCCGGATCACATCTGCTATGGTCTGGACACAGATGAAAACAACAGTAAAGCAGTGGACTGTGAAGATCAACCAATCACGTTGCTGACACCTTTACCTTGGCAGCAGTGATGTTTCCAATCTGGACCTTTCGTCCAGATTCTCTCTTGACGTTCTGATCTGGAGAGAAAAGCAACAAAAGTCATGAAAAATAACGAATTGTTTCCACAGATTTAACGTTTCTTTTTTTTTTTTTGTTCAAATCTGAATCATGTTCTGGTTTAAATGTATGATCGATAAGGGCGGTGCTTTAGCCTCCCATTAGCATAAAGTGCTCGATGACTGTGCCGCTTTATGAGCAGCTAACGATATAAACACAACTGTGGGTTTTATTTTGACAAAGACACAGTAAAAGAGACATTTGGTGGAAAAAGCTTTCGATCATTTCCTGCGGACTAACGCTAGCTAAGCTTTAGCTCCAATTGTCTACAACGATGTGGTTGCCGATAGCATCAGATAGCATGGCTAGCTCCGCAGGAAGCACGTGCCGCTCCGGCAGCAGCGAGTAAAGCAGCACGAACCGGCACCGAAGGACTTCACGAGAACCGTGAGGATTTTAACGGAAAGAACGAAAACCGAGAAAATAGAAAAAGGCACATACTGAGAACTAAGACCTGCTGTCCGAGCATTGTTCACGGGTAGAGCCAGCAACACAGCAGTCTGGAAGCTTCTGGAGGGAGCGGAAGAGGAGGAGCCACTGACAGGAGGGCGGGGACGTTAGGAGAAGCAACTAATCAGAACACAGGACAAATATAACTGACCGCCGCTTCTACCAATCCAGTAACAGCCTGGTTCGAGGCGACGCCTCGGCCTTTTATGGACGAAAGAGACGAGACCCTTGAAATATGACAGGTTTTAGGAGCGAGAAGAGACGCTAAGAAGACTTTGATGTCCTGCCTGTGATCCGTGTTATCGAGGCAAAACCGAAGAGTTCTAAAATGTTCCACAACCAAACGTTTGAAACGAACGGATTCTCTGATCGTTTAGTCAAATAAAAAGCATCAACAAAGAAACGTGGCTGATGTCGAGTCTCCAACACATCAGAGTCAAAGAAACTCCTCAGACAAAGATTTCATTCTGATATAAAACATTTATTTGCATTTGTGTCACTAGTTCATAGGTAGAAATTAATTATGAAATGAACACAAACATCAAGTCTTCTTCGTCTGAATCATTGTTCAAGGAACATAATGACAACATGTGTGAATCCTGGAAAAATAAATAAATAAATAAATAGAAAAGTAATCAAGAATAAACGGGTGTTAATAGCAGCAGCTGTTCTTACATCACTTCCTGTTTCTAGTCTTGCTCTCTCTCTCACACACACACACACACACACTGGTCATTGCACATCGTTAATGGACAAAACAAACAGATTGGGTCAGAGTTCATCCTTGGACTGGTCCGACGTCAGGCTGCGGCCCGTCTCACGTCTGAGGAACTTCAGGAAGTCTTTCAGCTCCCGAAGGCCCTGAGAGAGAGAGAGAGAGAGAGAGACTTCCTGTCATCATTATTCCACTTCCCTTCACAGTTCCAGGACAGAGATATAAAAAGTCAAGTGAACGACGGTTTCACCTCGTAGCGAATGGGATCGTCTTTTCTTCCCACTGGAGCAAAATAAATGGTGGGAAACCTGGCCAATCAGAAGGACACATTAGGAAATGATCAATTGGTTTAAGAAACAAAAACAATCATGAATAAATCGCATCGTCAACAGAAGAAATCGTGAATCACACTTGTGAATTAAATGTATCTTTACACATTAATGTCGCCACCTTGTTGTCAGGAGGTGTAAGTGCAGTCATTACTCAGTAGATGAAAAGTAAGATGAAAAGAAGACCACACGGAGGTCTACGCTGACCTGTCAGGTGTCTATACCAGGTCAATAAAACCACAGTCACTTTGACTCTGACCCACCCGCCCCCCCCAACCCCCCCCCCCCCGACTCACCCCTGGACGTCGTAGCTCAGTGGAACGTCGTTGTCCACACCGTTCATCTTCACCACCACCATGTTTGGATCAGCTGACACCTGAGGAACACAGTCAGCTCAGAACACACTCCAGGCAGTACATCCACACACAGACAGGGGGCAGTCCTGGGTCAGCTTTTGGCCAACTTGAAGATTTAACCATTTTGATTAGTTAGCTGTTCATGGACGGTTGATGCTAGCCTTTTCTGAGCTAATACTGCGTCAGCCTCTGGACAGACCTTGGGTTTGTTCTTTGGCTCTGAACTCTAGCGCCATCGTCTGGATTTTTTTAATGAAAGTCGTTTTTTTTTACGTCTTTGTTCAATGTAAACAGACTGTTGGACTTTTATCTTCTTTTTTTTCTTATTCCCTTTAGCCACCAGTGACTCTTTAACATTGGCCTAACTGTTAGCCGTTAGCTCATTCGCACCTGCTCCGCTAGCTCCGTGTAAATGGGCTGCAGTTTTTTACAGTGTGAACAGGACGGTGAGTAGAACTGGATCAGAACGTCTTTGTCCGGATCGTTCACCATTTTGTCGAATGTCTCTGCGACCACCACCTGCGGAGAGGTCACACCGAGGTCAAAAAGAGGTTAAATGTCCCCCTCCGACCACCCCCCCCCCCCCCCCCCTCCC
>NC_024324.1:356958-365987 GCF_000523025.1 Cynoglossus semilaevis
AGCAGCTGTGATGTCACAGATCATCAGGTACTGTTAGCGTAGCTACGTACGTGAACTCCTCCCTCATGGTGAACTTGTGGCCCAGTTTGGTTCTGATGGTGACAAACGGCAGCTCGCCTCCGTCCGACGTCCCCAGACCAAAGTCGTCCTCCAGCTCAGACAGGAAGTCCTTCTTATTGGCTACTGAGAAGGTCAGGCCTGCCGTCTTATACTGGGACGCCACCTTCATGACCCTGAAACACAGGGGGAGGGGCTTAGACACCCCCGTCCTCAGGAAGAGGAGGTCGTTCTGCGCACGTGTGTGAGCGTGCACGTCGCTGTCACCTGTTCCTCCAATAGTTGGACACTTTCACGTTGTGACGGTAGTCCAGGTCGTAAAAGGCCGTCAGCAGGTCTCGGACCCTCAGGCGGTCCTTGTTCTCGAGGGTCATGTGGGGACACAAGCCGTGTCTGTGGAGAACAGGGGGCGGAGTCAGTGAGGTCACAGTGTGAGGTCACCTCCAGTGAAGGAGAAGCTCTTACATGTGATCTCTGATGAAGCGCCGCAGTGAGTTGATGGTGAGGTAGTCTGTGAAGACCACCACGCTGTCCTCAAACCTGCTGCTGAGTCTGGGAGGACGGAAGAGCAACACACCCCTGCAGGGAGAGAGGCCACACCCTGACCACTGAGCCACCGCGCTGCCCCCTACAGACCAGATGATCAGTGGTACTCACTCAGCCTGGATGCCGTGCTCCTCCCCCAGGTGGCGCTCTGTGGTGTGAGCGAACCTGAACTGGTCTCGGAGTAGAGCAGCAGCTTTCAGGAACTCCAAGAGACCAGAACTCTCCTCACCTGAAAACACGCCTGAGACACAGAGCAGAGGGCGGAGCCGTGTCTAGTGACATCATCGACATCAGACAGAACGCTCGTGTCACACGTGACGGCGGCGAAAACATTTCATACCCACGACACTGGCGTCGTAGTGGTTGACAAAGTTCTGCAGATCTTCAGGAGTCTGGAGCTGGACTGAGTCTGGACCGGTCTGCTTCTTCATGTACTGACTGATACCATCTGCACACACACACACACACACACACACACACATCAGACACTTCCTGTCATGTCACTTCAGAGTGTGATGGTAGAGTTGTTGACAACCTGTGGTCCGAGGACCGTCGTAGAGTCCGGAGTCTCTGCCGTTCCTGAAAATCTTCAGAGTGGGAAAACCTGTGATTCCAAAACGACTGCAGGTCTCCGTCTGGGACGTACAGTCCACCTGGGACACGGAGGGGACAGAGACATGGGACACAGACGCCAAGAAAACTCCCAATGACAGAAAAGCCGCTGATGATGTCATCACCTTGGCAAACCTGACAGTCCCCTTCAGTCGACTCGCTGCTTTCTCAAACTCTGGAGACAGTTTTTTACAGTGTCCACACCTGAGACGAGGAGGACGGAGGACAGAGGACACATCAACGCCAGGAAACAAGAGGACAAAGGGACGAGAAGAAAATCAGAAGTTAGGAGACAACGAGGAGGAAACAGGCAGAAACCAGTCAGTCAGACAAACGAGATGAAGAAGAAGAAGAGTTGGGAAAAAATCATAAGAAAATAAGACGGTGGGAGGAACGGAGAAAAGACAGGAGGAGAGGAGGAGAAAACAGGAGAGAACAGGAGAAAACAGGAGAGAACAGGAGAGAACAGGTGATGAGGAGGAGACACGGACACGGACTCCTTCATTAAACCGTTCACTGTCAGCATCGCCTGACCCCGCCCTCCTGACCCCTCAGCCGATTGCTTCAGCAGCTGTGATGTCACAGATCATCAGGTACTGTTAGCGTAGCTACGTACGTGAACTCCTCCCTCATGGTGAACTTGTGGCCCAGTTTGGTTCTGATGGTGACAAACGGCAGCTCGCCTCCGTCCGACGTCCCCAGACCAAAGTCGTCCTCCAGCTCAGACAGGAAGTCCTTCTTATTGGCTACTGAGAAGGTCAGGCCTGCCGTCTTATACTGGGACGCCACCTTCATGACCCTGAAACACAGGGGGAGGGGCTTAGACACCCCCGTCCTCAGGAAGAGGAGGTCGTTCTGCGCACGTGTGTGAGCGTGCACGTCGCTGTCACCTGTTCCTCCAATAGTTGGACACTTTCACGTTGTGACGGTAGTCCAGGTCGTAAAAGGCCGTCAGCAGGTCTCGGACCCTCAGGCGGTCCTTGTTCTCGAGGGTCATGTGGGGACACAAGCCGTGTCTGTGGAGAACAGGGGGCGGAGTCAGTGAGGTCACAGTGTGAGGTCACCTCCAGTGAAGGAGAAGCTCTTACATGTGATCTCTGATGAAGCGCCGCAGTGAGTTGATGGTGAGGTAGTCTGTGAAGACCACCACGCTGTCCTCAAACCTGCTGCTGAGTCTGGGAGGACGGAAGAGCAACACACCCCTGCAGGGAGAGAGGCCACACCCTGACCACTGAGCCACCGCGCTGCCCCCTACAGACCAGATGATCAGTGGTACTCACTCAGCCTGGATGCCGTGCTCCTCCCCCAGGTGGCGCTCTGTGGTGTGAGCGAACCTGAACTGGTCTCGGAGTAGAGCAGCAGCTTTCAGGAACTCCAAGAGACCAGAACTCTCCTCACCTGAAAACACGCCTGAGACACAGAGCAGAGGGCGGAGCCGTGTCTAGTGACATCATCGACATCAGACAGAACGCTCGTGTCACACGTGACGGCGGCGAAAACATTTCATACCCACGACACTGGCGTCGTAGTGGTTGACAAAGTTCTGCAGATCTTCAGGAGTCTGGAGCTGGACTGAGTCTGGACCGGTCTGCTTCTTCATGTACTGACTGATACCATCTGCACACACACACACACACACACACATCAGACACTTCCTGTCATGTCACTTCAGAGTGTGATGGTAGAGTTGTTGACAACCTGTGGTCCGAGGACCGTCGTAGAGTCCGGAGTCTCTGCCGTTCCTGAAAATCTTCAGAGTGGGAAAACCTGTGATTCCAAAACGACTGCAGGTCTCCGTCTGGGACGTACAGTCCACCTGGGACACGGAGGGGACAGAGACATGTGACACAGACGCCGAGGAAACTCCCAATGACAGAGAAGCCGCTGATGATGTCATCACCTTGGCAAACCTGACAGTCCCCTTCAGTCGACTCGCTGCTTTCTCAAACTCTGGAGACAGTTTTTTACAGTGTCCACACCTGAGACGAGGAGGACGGAGGACAGAGGACACATCAACGCCAGGAAACAAGAGGACAAAGGGACGAGAAGAAAATCAGAAGTTAGGAGACAACGAGGAGGAAACAGGCAGAAACCAGTCAGTCAGACAAACGAGATGAAGAAGAAGAAGAGTTGGGAAAAAATCATAAGAAAATAAGACGGTGGCAGGAACGGAGAAAAGACAGGAGGAGAGGAGGAGAAAACAGGAGAAAACAGGAGAGAACAGGTGATGAGGAGGAGACACGGACTCCTTCATTAAACCGTTCACTGTATTATTGTCGGTCTGATTAAACTGCGGTTCCGGTTCTGGTACCCTGGAGCGTAGAACTTGACCAGCATGGTTTGATGCTCCGGTGCTAGATAGTCCCAGTCCGCGTCCCCGAGCTCCAGCACGTCCCCGCGACTCCAAACCACGGCGGGAAAAACGGAGAAGAGAAAGACAGCGGGAAGGAGGTGGACAGAAGCCGCCATGTTGGACGGAAAACGACTGTCAACGTCCGAAGAGAAATCAACGATAAAACAACACCGACGGGAGGATCGTCCGCTGATCAATCATTGAGGCAGAAAAGCGGTGGTTTGCGAGGTTCCGGTATGGATTTTCAAAATAAAACAAAGGTTCGTAAAATAGTCGTCTTTTACTTATTATCTTTTAAGTTTTATATAGTACAATAAACCGACACTGTCGTGGCTCCTTTGTTCAGCTCCTGTGTCGTATTATTAATTATCCACCCTCGTTTGTAAAGTGTACTTTTTCTTTTATTCTATAATAAACTAACGTAAGTCTGCACTTCCGCACCGACCTCGTAAACCACTGCAAACTTAACGAAGCGCCGTTCTCTCCACCTGTCAGTGAGGACTCTGGTCCAGGATCGAGCACGTCACCGGCACCCTCTTGTCTGATTGGCCAATGGACGGTGGCAGGTATTGTGACGTGAACGTTTTTTGTTTTTCTCTCGGATCGATCGACCACAGCCATCGGAACAATTCACTGGGAGTTAGAGCTAATACGAGTCGGTTTGACTTGAATCGTTGAATGGTTATAGATTAACGACAACACATTTACTCTAATGTGATGTTCTCTGTTTGAAACATCACATGTCAAGAGGCAGAAACCAGAGCCTGTGATATCAATAAAAACAATGGATATTGTGGGTTTTATTTGTAGTACCCCACACGTCCACAAGTCTGTCGCGAGGAAATCCTTGATTTTAACTCACGTAGACACAGAAGCAGTTGGTCCACTGCTGCCTCGTGTGGTAACCTGGTGTCACTGAGATGTACATGAAAAAAAAAAAAAGGATTTCAAACAGTGAAGTCACAAAATAATACATTTAAACTTAGTGATGGAGGTAATCTGGGAGAAATAAAATCTCTGGTTCTGACCAACCGACCGACCAACTGATCAATCGACCGACCAACTGACCGATCGATCGATTGATCGACTGATCAATCGATCGACCAACTGACCGATCGATCGACTGTAAATATAAATAAATAAATGAATGACATTAATGAGGACAAACTTCATTTTATTAAAAGACTGAAACGTCTTCAAAGATTCAAGCTCTTCTGCCTGATCGTCTTCGTCCATTACATTCTGAGTCAATACTGATGCATTCTGGGAAATGTTTTTGTCGCAGTAAAAAAATAATTTCATCGTTACCGTTGCTCCCCCGAAGACTCCGCCCAAGGTCAGAGGTGACAATAAATAAAATAACAACACAGGAGCTTCAACGTCAGCCTTCAAACGACTGTCAACGTCCGAAGAGAAATCAACGATAAAACAACACCGACGGGAGGATCGTCCGCTGATCAATCATTGAGGCAGAAAAGCGGTGGTTTGCGAGGTTCCGGTATGGATTTTCAAAATAAAACAAAGGTTCGTAAAATAGTCGTCTTTTACTTATTATCTTTTAAGTTTTATATAGTACAATAAACCGACACTGTCGTGGCTCCTTTGTTCAGCTCCTGTGTCGTATTATTAATTATCCACCCTCGTTTGTAAAGTGTACTTTTTCTTTTATTCTATAATAAACTAACGTAAGTCTGCACTTCCGCACCGACCTCGTAAACCACTGCAAACTTAACGAAGCGCCGTTCTCTCCACCTGTCAGTGAGGACTCTGGTCCAGGATCGAGCACGTCACCGGCACCCTCTTGTCTGATTGGCCAATGGACGGTGGCAGGTATTGTGACGTGAACGTTTTTTGTTTTTCTCTCGGATCGATCGACCACAGCCATCGGAACAATTCACTGGGAGTTAGAGCTAATACGAGTCGGTTTGACTTGAATCGTTGAATGGTTATAGATTAACGACAACACATTTACTCTAATGTGATGTTCTCTGTTTGAAACATCACATGTCAAGAGGCAGAAACCAGAGCCTGTGATATCAATAAAAACAATGGATATTGTGGGTTTTATTTGTAGTACCCCACACGTCCACAAGTCTGTCGCGAGGAAATCCTTGATTTTAACTCACGTAGACACAGAAGCAGTTGGTCCACTGCTGCCTCGTGTGGTAACCTGGTGTCACTGAGATGTACATGAAAAAAAAAAAAAGGATTTCAAACAGTGAAGTCACAAAATAATACATTTAAACTTAGTGATGGAGGTAATCTGGGAGAAATAAAATCTCTGGTTCTGACCAACCGACCGACCAACTGATCAATCGACCGACCAACTGACCGATCGATCGATTGATCGACTGATCAATCGATCGACCAACTGACCGATCGATCGACTGTAAATATAAATAAATAAATGAATGACATTAATGAGGACAAACTTCATTTTATTAAAAGACTGAAACGTCTTCAAAGATTCAAGCTCTTCTGCCTGATCGTCTTCGTCCATTACATTCTGAGTCAATACTGATGCATTCTGGGAAATGTTTTTGTCGCAGTAAAAAAATAATTTCATCGTTACCGTTGCTCCCCCGAAGACTCCGCCCAAGGTCAGAGGTGACAATAAATAAAATAACAACACAGGAGCTTCAACGTCAGCCTTCACCCAGAACCTCCTGGACCCAGAACCTCCAGACCCAGAACCTCCAGACCCAGAACCTCCAGACCCAGAACCTCCAGACCCAGAACCTCCAGACCCAGGTCCAAACTGCTTAAATCCTGAACTCTATTTAAGAACAGTCTCATCTCTGATTGGTGCAGCATTTAGTCTGGAGCTGCGTCCTTTCTGCTGATTGGCCGTCCGTTTGAGGAACAGGAAGTAGACTTCTGGAAAAGACTCATCAGATCACGGAAACGCCGGCACACCTGGAGGACGGATAAAAGTCACAAACATCTCCACGCTTCCATGAGTCCATGAGTCTAAACCTAAGCCCCGCCCCCTCACCTGGTGGGCGCTCCTGTTAGCCAGGAGGGCGGAGACCCGTGTGAAGGTCTTCTGATTGGCTCCAGTCTGCTGACAGGCTTTCAGAATGACCCGGTCCTCTTCTCTGCAACAGGAAACCACGAGGCGTCAGAGGGTAAGCTACTCAGATTAGCTAACAATAACGTCATTAAGAATATGCTAACACTTAGCTAAGCTAACACTGCCTCTTGACATTCACATGTGCTTCTGCAGTGGCACCCCCTGCTGGAGAGTATTTTTTCTGACCGTGTCCAGGTGAGGACTTCCTCCTCCTCTTCCTCTGCTTCACTTCCAGTATCATTCGCTTCACAGGTCTGACACTCCAGACTCCCGCGTGGAGGATTGTGGGTAACGGAGGGGAGGGTGTCGGTGGCGTGGAGCTGCTGGAACAGCTGCTGAAGCTCCGGGTGAGGCTGCAGCAGAGAGGAGATCTGGAACCAGACAGGATCAGGCTGAAGACACTGGGCTCAGCACCTCTGACACAGCTTTGACCCACGGCGCCCCCTACCTTATCCATGTCAGCAGGAGGAAGGGTGGGGCTTCTCTGCAGCGTCGACACCACCTGCTGGTGGAGGGCGGAATGTTCACCCAGCCTCTGACTGAGTCGACGCAGGAACCGTCGGCTGCGCTCAAACATCTGCTGCTCCGTCAGCTGAGACAGGAAGAAGAACGGCCGTTACACAGGCCCCGCCCACTCCTGTGGTGATGTCACGGGGACCTCACTCACCAGCCCACAGCGCTGCGCCTGCTCCTGGTTCAGGAAGGCCGCGAAGTCTTTAAGCAGCTGAGGCCACGGTCGTAGTAAAACGCTGAGTCTGTGGTACAGAAGCTCCGCCTCCTGAGGAAGCTGATTGGTGGAGAAGTGATCCAGAACCTGCAGCAGCTGATCCAGGACGCCAGGACAATCCTGCACCGCCTCACACACCTGAGAGTACAGGAAGTGACATCATCACATCTCTGAACCAATCAGGAACTCTGACGATGACAAACCCTTTAAACTTTTCTTACTCTTTTCAGATAATCCTGAGCAAACGCCTCGGACTCAGACTGACCGTCATCATCCTCACAACCTCCTGACCACAGAGTTTCCTGCCAATGACCAAAAGTTACAGTTTGAAGAAATAAAACCACAGCACAGAACTCCATCAGAGACTTCAGTTCACAGTCTCAGCAGCTAGTCGTTTGACAAAATGGCGGACCTTCTGGACAGATTCTCTGACTCCTCCTTCCTCCTCACTCTCAGACTCAGTGATGTCATCATCATGGCCGACACTTCCTGCAGAACTGGAGGATGACTCAGACAGAGCCAGGAGAACTTCACTCTCTTCCTCTTCCTCTGATTTCCTACTTCCTCCTTTCTCCTCCTCCTCCTCCTCCTCCTCCTCTTCAGCAGCTGCAGGTGGAGGAGTCGGCACCTCCTCATTACGTCTGACTCCTCCGCCTACGATCAGCTTCAGATCCCGTTTGCTCCTCCTCAGTCCCGTGAGTGTTCGATGATGAGCAAGGATTTTCTCAGAGGTTGCCATGGAAAAAGTGGAGGTTATGATGATGTCATTTCCTGACCCCGGGGAGGCGGGGTCAGAGGAAGCAGGTGGGAGGGGCTCCGGCAGGACAACGAAGCCCACGCGTCTGAAGTGCAGGTGTTTGGGGAGGCGCGGAGGGTACCTGGTACCTGGGGGGAAGCTGTAGTGACTGTGAGGATGGTCGGGGGGCGTGGCCGCGGCCGCGGGGGCGGGGCCAGGAGCAGCATTGAACCGCTGAATGGTGGGACAGATGACGGGGAGACTCCGCTGAGCCAGAGGAGAGAGAGACGGAGAATCAGAACACAGGACACACCCACAGGAGCGTGGTCACTCCATATATGGACAACAACCAAGTGTCAGTCACTGACCACCAGCCACAGGGGCATGACCTTCTCCTCCCTCTCCACTGGAGGGCGTTGATCTGCAGGATCCACAGGACGACAGGCTAACGGCATCTGCCACAACACACGTCGGTACCTGAAGGCCTGCGCACACACGCACACACACACACACACACACACACACACACACACACGGATGTCAGAGTTTTGTGAAAATATTTTAAGATTAGATTAGATTATAGAGTTAGAGATTAGATTAGATTATAGGGTTAGAGATTAGATTAGATTATAGAGTTAGAGATTAGATTAGATTATAGAGTTAGAGATTAGATTAGATTATAGAGTTAGAGATTAGATTAGATTATAGAGTTAGAGATTAGATTAGATTATAGAGTTAGAGATTAGATTAGATTATAGAGTTAGAGATTAGATTAGATTATAGAGTTAGAGATTAGATTAGATTATAGAGTTAGAGATTAGATTAGATTATAGAGTTAGAGATTAGATTAGATTATAGAGTTAGAGATTAGATTAGATTATAGAGTTAGAGATTAGATTAGATTATAGAGTTAGAGATTAGATTA
>NC_024324.1:366840-367245 GCF_000523025.1 Cynoglossus semilaevis
GTTAGAGATTAGATTAGATTATAGAGTTAGAGATTAGATTAGATTATAGAGTTAGAGATTAGATTAGATTATAGAGTTAGAGATTAGATTAGATTATAGAGTTAGAGATTAGATTAGATTACAGACTAATGATTGGCTTCTAAAACGACTGTTCTGTTCTCTGTGTGTGTGTGTGTGTGTGTGTGTGTTGTGCGTCACCTTGACCATGTTGTCAGAGACTCCTGGTCGGCAGCACTGAAGGATCCGACGTCGGACCTGAACCACGGTTTTCCTCAACAGGAAGTGGGACAGAAGTTTAGCTGGATCACTAGAACCTTCCATGTTCCTGAGGCCGAGGACCAGGAGACTGGAGCACAGGACACACACACACACACACACACACACACACGCTCAGTTCACAGACCT
>NC_024324.1:376480-384035 GCF_000523025.1 Cynoglossus semilaevis
GGTCAGGGGTCAGGTGTGTGTGTGTGTTCTCCGTACATGTGCTGCTCCTCAACAGTGTGCTGTGTCTCCTCCTGCGGCTCCTCTTCCTCCTCATGGCCTTCATCTTCTACTTCCTGTCCTGCCAGGTCTTCTTTTAACTGACACACACACACACACACACACACACAGATGATGACCCTGTGACCCCGTGACCCCACACGACCCTCAGCTGATCAGTGACATTCACCGTTTCAAACAGTTCCTCCATCAACTCGTTCACTTCTTTCTCTGTAGGAAACACAGAACATGACGACAGGTGATGATGTCATCGCCCTCATCATCATCATCATCATCATCGTGTGTGTGTGTGTGTGTGTGTGTGTACTGACTGGTGATGCGGACAGCCTTGTCGTCACGGTAATCCTCAAAATCTGGTTCATCGACTTCGGCCAAAAAGTTGTATTCTGGGTCGTCGTCGTCGTCGTCGTCTGAGAGAGAGAGAGAGAGAGAGGGGGAGTTTCTCTCTCTATCTCTCTCTCACACACACACACACAGAGACACACACACCTTCGTTGTCCATCTCTGAGCTCATCAGACTCCTGAGCCAATCAGTCCACTCCCTGTCCTCGGGGGTGGAGCTGGAGTCGTACATGTCAGGTGTGATGTCAGGAGCTCGAAGCTCCGCCTCCAGCTGACCCAGAGGCACGTTACGTAACGGACGTTTGGAGCGGGTTCTGTACGCCATCAGGCCCACCTCCTCCTCCGACTCTGACAGTGGCTGACAGGGAGAATTAATGAACCAATCAGAGACGAGCCAAAGCAGAACCAGGACCTGGACCAGGACCTGGACCAGGTCTTACCTGGTATGGTTCCATACACACTGCCAGTTCTTCTTCTACTGCGTGAAGTTTCTCCAGAAAGCTGCTGTCGGTCACTGACTTGGGAGCAGTGGGTCTGGGGGGGGCCGGGGGGGGGCCCATGGAGACGGACGGACTCCTCAGTTTCCTGGATCGTCGTCGAGAAGCCTGAAGGAAGAAGGACTCTGGTCAGACCCGGTCCTGACCGCGGTGGGTGGTTGGTATCTAACCAGTCTGACCTGCCAGGGGCTGCAGCTGTCCTCCTCCCCCCGGCTCAGTCGGCTCCCCCTGGGGGACGAGGCCGTGCTCTCCATGTCGCTCTCCTGGAACGTCTGTGGGTCGCGACCCGACACAGACGTTAGAACTAGGCCCCCCCCCCCCCCACCCCCCCCCCCAAAGACTGGACACAGCTAAAGGTTAGCTAAAGCTAAAGGTTAGCTAAAGCTAAAGGTTAGCTAAAGCTAAAGGTTAGCCAGAACATAAAGTACGTAGACCTTTATCAGCAGCTGAACGACAAATACAAGTGGGCTCTGATTGGACCAGACTAGACATGGACAAGCAGCCAATCAGAGCACAGTCTCACGTCTTCAGCGGTTTCGTCCTCGTCCTCTTCATCAGGACGATATTCTTCGTCAGAGGAATCTTCTTCAGCCAGAGGGATGTCCACAAACTGGGGCGGCTGCGAACGCACACGTTGACTTTTAGCTAACGGAACAAGAGGTTTCAAATGTCAACGGGCGGTTGACCTTTGACCTCACCTTGTTGATCTCACTGCTCTTCTTGATGGGGGAAATGTTCCAGGCTGGAATCACCTGACAGGAAACAGACAAAGTCAGACAGGAAGTCGTCCAACAGCGACAGGTGGGCGTGTCTTCAACTCACCACGCCCTTCTCCACCACTTCCTTCAACTTCGATCGAGTCATTTTTGGCTCCTGAGGAAAAAAAAATACATTTCACTCATAAAGAAAAACAACAGTCTGACGCTGAGCTCTGATTGGACGAGAGAGAAGGACTCACAAACGCAGGGACCGCCTCCGTCTCGTTGATGGCAGCTTTCATCATGGCCACCACGTGTTCATTAGTGATCACTTCCTGTGGGTTAAAGGTCACACACACTTCTTCATGTGTTCAGGTGTGTGTGTGTTCAGGTGTGTGTGTGTGTGTGTGTGAACCTACATGGATGATGTTCTTGACGTTCACCGTCGTCAGGTTGTGCTGCTTCGACTTAGTCTCCAGTGATTGGTCGAGCTGTCTGTCTATCGCCATCTCCTCCATCTTTTCATCACTCTCAGAAGCCCCGCCCACTCCTGCTTCATCTTCCTCCTGTTTGTTTCGTTTCCTCCTCACTGCTCTCTTCTTCACTGTCCTCACATGCAGACGACTGTCCTCTAACACACACACACACACACACTGTCCAACTCTGACCTCACCCACCTGTGTTACTTTACACCTGAGTGTGCACGTGAGTGTGCACGTGACTTACCCATGGTGATGACGAGGCTGGAGTCTGTCGTATCTTCCTCCACCAGTAGGAAACCGTCTTCCTCTTCTTCATCCTCCTGCTGTAGCAAAGCATGCTGGGAGAGGAGCCGTGGGGCGTTGGTAGAGGAGGTGGAGGTGGGTGGGGCGTGGGCGGGGGTCAGGACGGGACTGAGTTTGAGTCTTTTGCGCACAGGGTTCATTGTTAACAACCATGACCTCCAAACAGTCAATCATCGCCTGTCACACGACACCACTGACGTCATCACCTGTCATCATTGTTTAGTTCACAGACAGCCAATAATCATCACGAGCCTCTCCACGGAAGATCACAATTGCAGAGATGTATGGCGCCACCTGGTGGACAGGTGCTGCCGCAGCACTGACTGGTGGCCTTTTCTTCTCGTTAATCCCGGGTTAAACTCAGTCCCACACTGGTGTTAATCCACACCTGAACCCGTGAACACACGTCCGGTCTGAAGTGGCAGCGGTTTCTTCTGTCTGTAACCGAGTCTGTGATTCTAGTCCGAGGGAAGTTGACTGTGGTTCACACCGAGCTGCTCACTCTGCTCAAAGACAAAACACGGTTTCTAACACTCGTTAGCAGCTAGCGTTAGCATGTATGAACGGGGTCTAAGTTCTGGTCCAGTTCGGTTCTCTGCGGTACTTTATTCAAACGTTAACGTTGTACCAACAACACAACAATCTCTCTCACTTACCCGCCACAAGCGTCATACACAGAGGAAGAAGCGTCACCAATCATTTCCGGCTTTGCGTGATGACGTCTCAACTTCCGCTCCTTCACAAATAAAAAAAACCTTCGGTTTTATTTTATTACGAAGCTAAAAAAAAGCAGATATTTAATTTATTTTCTCGAAACGTTTCGACTTTAATCTCATTATTTTACTTATTTAATTCGATGACATTAATACGCCGTTTTATAAAAGGCGAAGTGTAAATGTCTTTATTCTAAAATTATATTTACTTTTAAAGAAAACCTCTCCTCACACGTTCCGTTAATTAACTGTTGGCATTTCAAACAAAAAAACCCACTGTACAAGTCAAGTTGTTAGAGATTTTAATTCAAGCTTTGATTAAAACGACACAAAAACTACGGAATAATAAAAACATAACATGTGACGAGTGTCGTCACTTGTGACGTCGACCCTCGGTCCTGCGAGGGGCGGGACTTAGAGCTTTCAGAGCAGCTGCAGGTTTTTTGAGTTCCTTCATCATATGCAGACCCAGACTCCTGATTTTGGACCTGCTGGAACCAGTACCAGCAACTGGGTCGGTACCTGAAGCAGGAGGAGAAGGTGGAGAGGGGGAGGACGGCTCCTGCTGCTCCTGCTGCTCCTCCTGCTCCTGCTGCTCCTCCTGCTCCTGCTGCTCCTCCTGCTCCTGCTGCTCCTCCTGCTCCTGCTGCTCCTCCTGCTCCTGCTGCTCCTCCTGCTCCTGCTGCTCCTCCTGCTCCTGCTGCTCCTCCTGCTCCTGCTGCTCCTCCTGCTCCTGCTGCTCCTCCTGCTCCTGCTGCTCCTCCTGCTCCTGCTGCTCCTCCTGCTCCTGCTGCTCCTCCTGCTCCTGCTGCTCCTCCTGCTCCTGCTGCTCCTCCTGCTCCTGCTGCTCCTCCTGCTCCTGCTGCTCCTCCTGCTCCTGCTGCTCCTCCTGCTCCTGCTGCTCCTCCTGCTCCTGCTGCTCCTCCTGCTCCTGCTGCTCCTCCTGCTCCTGCTGCTCCTCTGCCTCGGTCACCATCACTTTCACCCTTGTGTTCCTGTGAAACAGCGACTCCCGTCGTCGCGTGCAGGGGCTCGCGGCCAGAACGGCCCGGAAACCGTAGGGCGTGGTCACCTTCTCCACATGTGGCAGCGACATGGCCGCCCGGGTCGTGACATCCGTGTCTGCGGCTCTGGAGCAGTGGCGAGGAGTTCTAATCCTTGGTGGGAGACGGAGCAAGAACCTAGGTGAGGCCGCAGGGACGGGGCTCGTCACTGGCCCGTCGTCATCGTCGTCATCAGGGTCTGACAGGAGTCTGACCCGGTCGGGGGAGCTGTGCCGAGGGGACAGTGTCAGGAGGGGACTGCGGCTCGGGATGAAAAAGGTCGGAATTCTCTCTGGAGTCAGAAGCAAAGACCGGAGAGTAGATCCAGATTTTAGGGTGGACATGGTTCCTGAAGGGGAGAAAAGACCAGACCATGAACCAGTCTACGTCCACTGACGTGTGTTAAAACACACACACACACAGAACCAACCAGCAGCCCTGACCAGTCGGACTGACCCAGCAGGGCTGCGGTCCGGCCGGACCTCTGACGTTAGCTAACCACACAGTCTAGCTTAGCACCAGGCTACGTCAGGACGCTGACCTCCAGTGGGTCCAGCAGACACCTGAGAATGAGCAGCACCTACCTGGGTGAAGTGAAGCACTCTGGGAGTTCTGACGGAGCAGCAGCTGCAGATGAAGACCATGGCACTGATGAGAGCACATCGCCACCTGCTGCTGATTAAAGCCAACAACAACAGCTGCAGCCATCATCGACCATGACATCACACTGTGATGTCACAGGTCAAAGGTCACACAGTCACGTCACCAGTCAGTAAACCAGATACTGCACTGCTGCCCTTTTATATACTTCATCATTGTGTCTGACCATATATAGAGAGCGCCCCCTGTTGTCAGGTTGATTCTGAGCGACAGATTTCATTTATTTCAAGCTGCATAAAAGGTGACGATGCTGTAGGTTCTAGCACCAGGGGGCGCTCTCAGTGCAGACAGCATTGTCTGAGTAGATTTTACACACTCCACGGTGATCATTGTAAAGAAGACAGTGCGCCCTCTGCAGGTCAGTGGCAGTGAGATCATCTAAATCATGAGGAAAGACCAGGGTTATATTGAACGTCTTCTTTAAATCTGTTTTAATTGTTTGTTTGTTTGTTTTTATTCCTCTTTCATCAAAAAATCCAAAAAGTTGAGCTGATGAAAAAACTAAAGCGACAGAAAAATAACACTTCAAAAAGTCTGTTAGGATTTTCTCCAGGTTTTTAACCTGACTGGTAAAAAACCCCAAAAAGAGCAGGTGAAACGGTCCAAGCAGCATCAGGCCACGCCTCCTGATCATTAGCCCCGCCCACAGTATTAGCCAGCAGTCTTTCTGAAAAGGTTAATCAACATGATTGGATGAAGAGCTTTTACTGCAGCAGGACGAACAGGAAGTGAGTCACAGCCTGTGGGTGGCGCCACTGTCACCATTATCGCTGGTTTAAAATCAGTCTTTTCCTCCAAGAGTTCATCGCTTATTTCCCCCTCCGTCTCCCAGTGCATGATGGGAGTTTGGCCTGACACTGACCTTTGACCCAGCTGCTGGAGTAAAAAAACAGGTTATCGGGTCAAGTTTAAAAAAGTCTGCAGTCTCGGAGCACGTCCCTTCAAGGAGGAGAGAAGTGGGCGGAGCTCGTTCCACTGGTCTGGATGTGGGCTGCGTGGCAGCTGATTGGTTCATCAGTCACTGTCCGAGCCCACGGCCGACGAGCCTTTCCTCTTCCTCTTTGGAGCTTTGGGCTTGGAGTCTTCCTCCTCCTGAAAGGTGTTGATGAAGACGTTAGCATAACGACAACAGTTAGCTGAAGTAGCTAGCTGAAAAATGATCATCAACCTTTAACTAAGAGACACGGAGGACGGGACAGAAAATGTTCCCAGACACAAAAACACAGGATTAACAAGTTCATCGTTAGCTTTAACAACATTCACGTTAGCATAAACTTATACATCAGGTTCAGTATTAGCTCAAGCAGAGAGCATCGGTTTGGTATTGGCACCTAGCTAGGCTAGCTAGCCTCAGGCTTGTTATACACCTATAATATGCACTACATACTGAGGCACTGCTGGAGGCGCTCTCTTCCTCGTTGTTTGTGGGCGGAGCCGGTCCTTTCCTGGAGCGAGGCGAGGAGGCTGGAGCTTTACGCCGAGACTTTGGAGGCTTGGCCTGTGAGTCCTCGTACTCTTCTGCCAGAGCAAACAGGTCACTGAACCTGAGGCAGGAAGTGAGCGTTGGTGATTGGCTACGACACGTGACGTCATCGATAGTTTTTATGAAGCTGTGTAAAACGTCAAACCTCATCTTGTGAGCTTCGTCACAGCTGGCCTGGACGTGCTGCAGAGCCTGGAGGATCGGAGTCTGAGCGAAGACTGAGACAGGGATGAGTCAGCAATAAATGATCGATAAGAGTGGTGAATGAGTCAGCAGTAAACCATCAACCACAGTGATGAGTCAGCAGTAAACCATCAACCACAGTGATGAGTCAGCAGTAAACCATCAACCACAGTGATGAGTCAGCAGTAAACCATCAACCACAGTGATGAGTCAGCAGTAAACCATCAACCACAGTGATGAGTCAGCAGTAAACCATCAACCACAGTGATGAGTCAGCAGTAAACCATCAACCACAGTGATGAGTCAGCAGTAAACCATCAACCACAGTGATGAGTCAGCAGTAAACCATCAACCACAGTGATGAGTCAGCAGTAAACCATCAACCACAGTGATGAGTCAGCAGTAAGTCAGTGACAGTGACGGCTCATCAACAGTCGACTCACAGTTGTTCTTGGTGTTGCTCAGACTCAGTCTCAGGTTGTCCATGTGCTCCAGGATCTGTTCCAGGGTCAGCTGAGCCAGTTTACTGCTGGAGCTGCGGAGACTGGAGACACAGAAGGAGACGTGTTTGTGTGTCCTCACCCGCCTCCTCACCCCTGTCCTCACCCGTGTCCTCACCTCTGTCTTTTCCGCGGCTGGTTGTTGTTCTTGATCAGCTGAGCTTTGATGTGTTCGCTCAGCGTGTCGTCGTACTTGGCCGCCCAGTGTCTGAGGAGGCTGGTGGTGAAGTGGTCGTCGGGGTGACAGGGACGACTCAGGACCATCTTCACCATCTCCTCTGAGGGTCTGAGGACAGACGAGGGACAGAGGTGAGTGAGGACGTGTGTCAGTGTCTGACGGTGCGGCACAGTGAGTGTGTCTTTACTTCTCTCTGCGCAGCTGCAGCAGTAGACAGGACAAGGCTTCAGGATGTTCTGTGGACAGACAGGAGACACGTGTCCTCACTCTGAGTGAGTGTCTGAGTGTGTGTGAGTGTGTGTGTGTGTGTTGTCCATCATCTTCACCTTTGTATTTGAGGTGCTGCAGGATGGGAATGATGGTCTCCAGAGGAATACTGTGAGCCAGGAAGAGCTGCCAGGTGCTGTACTGTTCAA
>NC_024324.1:384411-386668 GCF_000523025.1 Cynoglossus semilaevis
GTTAGCGCGTTTGCTGTTGTTAGCGTTTGCTGTTGTTAGCGTTTGCTGTTGTTAGCGTTTGCTGTTGTTAGCGTTTGTTGTTGTTAGCATTTGCTGTTGTTAGCGTTTGTTGTTGTTAGCCACTTCATCATCATCATCATCATCATCATCATCAGTACTGAGAACAGGTTCTTACTGAGGATGTTGAGAACCGAGTCCTTCCTGAACATCACCAGGTTTCCCATCATCACGTGACACATCAGCTCCTGTAACTACACACACACACACACACACCAGTGTTACCGTCATGTACAGTGAGGTTCATGAAATAGCAGTTTTCAGTTACCAGTGATCAACACAGCTCCATATCTCCACTGTGTGGCGCTGTCTCCCTCTCTGGTTATGACAATAATATAAACTGTTTCCTTCATTATTATTATTTGATGATCAATATATTGGTTTGTGTTTCTGATGTTTAGATGGAGGTTCATTTAATCCATTCATTCATAGTGTATTTCTGGGGGGGGGGGCAACGGAGACATGAGTGCTGCTGTGGAACGGATCAGACTGGAGAGAAGACCAGAACAGGATGATGTCGTTGTGGTTGTTGTTGTCGTGGTCGTTGTGGTCATTGTTGTTGTTGTGGTGGTTGTTGTGGTGGTTGTTGTTGTGGTGGTTGTTGTTGTGGTGGTTGTTGTTGTCGTGGTTGTCATGGTCATCGTGGTTGTTGTTGTGGTGGTCGTTGTTGTTGTGGTTGTTGTTGTTTACCTGTGTGGAGTCGATGACGGCCACGATCATGTTCAACAGTTCACCACTTCTCAGTGTTTCATCTGGAAACTGACACAGAAACGTGTGATGACGACGACAGTAGGTTAACACTGCTGCAGAGTGTGTGTGTGTGTGTGTGTGTGTGTACCTCGGAGTAGATGGAAGGTGTGAGGTAACACAACAGTCGGATGTCGTCCTCCTGACACGCCTTCATGTCCATCATCAGACAGGTGTGCAGGTCTCCCAGGGCCGTGGCCTGAGCGAACATCTCGTACAGGACCATCTTCCCGTTTGCGGCTGTACTGTCGTCACACACACACACACACAGAGAGAGAGAGAGAGAGTGATGACATCACTTCCTGTTTGAATGGCAGCTGGGACAGTCCCTGTGCGTCCCGCTGTTCTGACCTGGCCTTGAGGTAGTAGAGCAGGTGGTATCCGATCTTTGGCTGCTTCTGGTACAGCTCTGCTAACATCTCCAGGAGGACGGAGAGCCCGCTGTTGTCCTCCTGCATGGTCACCAGGTTCCTGAAGAGCAGGCACACGGGTTTACATATGGACTCCTCCAGGGACCTGGGACACAGAGAGAGTGGAGACAGCTGAGAGGAGGAGACGTGGGGCGGTGCAGACGCAGAGACGCACTGACAGGTCTTACTCCTCGGTGATCTCTTCTGGAAGAACGTCTCCTCTGAAATGATCCTTGAACAGCTCAGAGAGACAGGAGGCCAGAGCCGACATCTGCTCCGTGTCAAAGTCCTCCTGCAAGAAGATCACAGAACATAGGAGGACACCAGAACCACTGAAGAAGAAGAAGAAGAAGAAGAAGAAGGTCCAGGAAACCAGGAGACACTCACCTCCAGGATCAGGTCCACGATCTCCTGCATCACCTCACACTGAGTCTCCGTGTCACTGAGGGCAGATGAACCACAACAGGTCAGTGATGGACCTGGACCAGGACCAGAACCAGAACCAGAACCAGGCTCCGAGGGCCCGGCAGAAGACGGCTGTGTCTCACCTGCTCTTCTGTAGCTGCAGAACCTTCTCCTTCATGGTGTCGTCTAATTGGTCCAACCAGGGTGTGATGTCAGCAGGCTCCTCCACCACGGCCTCCTTGATTGGCTGAAACCTGAACTCGCGCTTCTTTCCTGCAGGGATTGAACCACAGACCAGTGACACCTGCTGGAGATTCCACTGAATCACACTGAATTAACTCCGATCTCACTGTTAGTAGAACTAGTCCAGGTTCAAACCAGAATCTGAAGAGCCAGGGTCCGGTTCTTGAAGCGGGCTCACGGAACTCTGAGTTAAAGTCTTAACCCGGAGAGTGGTTTCACTGCAGCTGATCACAGTTAGCTCACTGAAACCTGGGTTCAGTTAAGCCTGAGTTAAGTCTGGGTTTAGTTAAGTCTGAGTTTAGTTAAGCCTGAGTTTAGTTAAGTCTGGGTTTAGTTAAGTCTGAATTTAGTTAAGTCTGAGTTTAGTTAAGTCTGGGTTTAGTTATGTCTGAATT
>NC_024324.1:387000-387693 GCF_000523025.1 Cynoglossus semilaevis
AGTTAAGCCTGAGTTTAGTTAAGTCTGGGTTTAGTTAGTCTGGGTTTAGTTAAGCCTGGGTTTAGTTAAGTCTGGGTTTAGTTAGTCTGGGTTTAGTTAAGCCTGGGTTTAGTTAAGTCTGGGTTTAGTTAGTCTGGGTTTAGTTAAGCCTGGGTTTAGTTAAGTCTGGGTTTAGTTAGTCTGCTCCGAGCTAACAGCACGACTATGATTTAATGAAACCAAATCTGGGCTGAGAACCTGAGAACTTCAGTTTTAAAACAGACTGGGGAGAAAATCTTGTAAAATGTGGTGTTGTACCAACTGGTCACACTGGTCCAGCCTGACCTGAACTGGTTCTCACCTTTGTTGCTGATTTCCTCCTCGTCGTCACTGAAGGCAGCCTCGGTGTTGTCATAGCAACCCTCCTCTTTGTCCAGGACGTGGTTGTCCATCTCTAGAGAAACGGCTTCTTCCATTTTCACTGTGGAACACGGGGAACACTTCAACACCTGCACGTGTGTGTGTGTGTGTCCACGCACGTGACATTACCTTCAGTAGGTGGCGACGGTGAGCTGCAGAACTCTGGGAACCTCTCTCTGAGCATGGAGCGGAGTTCACGGTCCAGTTTGGGATTATCAAAGAGTGGAAGGAGGTGACTGGGGGGGGGGGGGGGGGGGGGGGCAATAAAGGGGGGCAGAAAAACCGGGGTGCAAC
>NC_024324.1:387965-389352 GCF_000523025.1 Cynoglossus semilaevis
CAGTGGTCAATAATCAGTGGTCAATAACCAGTGGTCAATAACCAGTGGTCAATAACCAGTGGGTCTGTGGTTCTTACGCCAGCACTCTCTTCTCCATGATGAAGGTCAGTGAATTACAGACGCCCTGACGGACCTGGGACTCCAACGGAGGGAAGAAGTGAGGGATGATCTGAGGGGGGAGGAAACAGGAAATGATGTCACAGAGTCAGAACAAGGAGAGGAGGCTGTGTGTGTGTGTGTGTGTGTGTGTGTTACCCTGCACATGAAGTCCAGCAGGGTGGCAGTGATGGCCGGGTGAGGCTTCATGGAGTGGTGCATGACTAAGATGGCTGGTTCTACGACACAAACACAAACAACAGCGCCACCGTGTGGTTAATGTCTCCAGTCCAATAGACTGCACTCCAAGCTGAGCACTGTGGATAAACGTGAAGTGGTCTTCCCATCATGCATTTCTGCCCGGGCTGGGCCTCGGTGTTACCTATGTTCATGATGCTGTCTTTTTCTGGGTTGAAGAACAGCCAATCGTAGAAGAGCGCCAGCTTGGCGTTGGAGGCGGCCACGTTAGACTGGAGACACAGATCAAACCAATCAGAGGAGAAGGATTTTTGATTCATCCTCATCNCAGGTGGTGAGCAGCCAGCCAATGATGGCCCAGCGAGGCAGGATGTCAGAGCTCAGCACCTCATTGGACGGATGGACGACACCGCAGATGTAGCGAATCAGATCGCAGCGCAGCGACTGGCTCTCTGCCGTGGAAAGGTACTGTTTCTGGAACCAGTCCTGGTACCGTTTCTGCTGACCGAACCGTACCTGAGCAAAGAGGGCGGAGCCTGTTACAGCCACTGAGGACACCACAGGCCGTGGTTCAGGCGTGTGTGTGTGTGTGTGTGTGTGTGTGTGTGTGTGTGTTACCCTGGAGGTCATGAACAGCAGCTTGGTCTCCATGTCCGGTGTCAAACGACAGGCCAGGAACTTCCTGGAGGTCCGAGCCGTGAGCAGCTGGAGGACACCTGAGGACAGGTGTATCTGTGTGACTGTTGATGTTTGACCTCAACGACCTCACCGACCTGACCTTTGGCCTTTATCGTGTTGCTACTGTAGCTTTTAGCTAACCTTTAGCTGCAGACGTTCAACAGTGTTTCACATAAAGACCTGCTGTTTCCCCGTCTAATCCTAATCTGTAATCCCAGGCCTGAGGGCGAGCGTTACCCGTGAACTGAGGACTGAGGACTTGTGGGTTGTGCAGCAGGTCTCTCCACAGCGACTCCATCTCTGGGATGCGAGCCACGTTCTGCAGCAGACGGACCAGATCTCTGCCCATGATCAAACACTCCATGAACTGCAGACACACAAACATGGAACCAGGACAGAGTCAGCCTCCCCCACC
>NC_024324.1:408703-421474 GCF_000523025.1 Cynoglossus semilaevis
CCACCTCCTCCTCACCTTCTCCCTGAGCATGCTGATGCAGAAGTCCACCTCCTTCTGACGCAGAGGCAGCAGGTTTGGAGCTCCGTGGTCCACGATGAGGCGCAGGTAGGAGTAGACGGACATGGCGATCAACATCCCACTCTTCAACACCCACTCCCTGCAGAAGGAAAACACACTGTGTGTCACCAACACACACACACACACACACACCCTCACCACAACACACACACACACATACTTCTGCTCCAGCAGGATGTCCAGAACATTCTCAGCCAACCACAGGTTCTTGGTGGAGATATCGCCACCTGGAGGACAGACACAGATGTGATCAGGTGGAGTCTGTGTGTGTGTGTGTGTGTGTGTGTGTGTGTGTGTGTGTGAGCTGCTGACCTGCGATCTGTTTCAGCAGCGTCATGACGACACCGTCTGCTCCCATCACTGCACTCTTCACCAGCTCCCGGACCAACCACACCATCTGTGAACACACACACACACACACACACACACGGTTATCAAACATGGTCCAAACACCTGGGTACCAGCGTGTGTGTGTGTGTGTGTGCGTGCCTGTGTTCTGGGGACGTCCTGCAGTTTGAGGAACTTCTCCATCAGGATCTGGTTGATCTTCACCAGGACCACGTTCATGCCGTCTCTGTTCAGCAGCGTCAGGTCTCTGTAACACTGCCCCCCCCACCAAGAAACACACAGTGATGTCAGAGTGATGTCACAGGAGGCCAGGTGAGGGTGAGGGTGTGGGTGGAGCAGGACTCACCCTCTGGGCCTGGGTGGGTTCAGTCAGGACCAGGGAGAACAGACCCAGACAGACCTCCTCGTGCTGCTGTGGACCTTTACACACCTGAGGAACAGGAAACAGGAAGTTGACCACCCTGACGGGTCACCCTGACGGGTCACCCTGACGGGTCACCCTGACGGAGTACTCGGGTGTAGCTGCAGTACTGAGACCTCAGCTGCTTTGAAGTACTGTGTACTGTGTGCGTTTCTCACGTTAGCAGTGAGGGCGTCGTTGGCCTCTCTCTCCGACAGTCCATTGGTCAGCGACTGGACGATTCCAACACAACGCTCCAACCTCTGGCCGACCAACAGGAAACACACGTTAGAGAGCGTTGATGACCGCGGTTCATAACACGGCTGCGTGTCTACGTTAGTGTCAGTGAAAAGAGTACAAACGGTTCCAAGGAAACGTGGAAAACCTGGTACAACACGTAGCACAAAGAGAGTCAGCAAGTGTGACGTCACAGGAGCCTCTGACCTACTACAGGTCAAAGCTGTAGCTAAAATAATACACATTCTCACCCACTGCTGGAGGCAGCAGGGAGTCAGTGACGTCACGACTGCAGGACAGTGAGATTCTTCAAAACATTTGAATAATTTGTTGTTCGTTCACCTGTCACTTCTCCACCCATCTGTTTACCTGGGTTAGCATGCTCGACTAACTGTGAAGTTGTCAGGATGGTTAAAACGTCACTTCAATGAGTGTTTGACGTCATAAAAATAACGTAGAGGGGGCTCTACGTCATTTTCACGCCACCTCACTTTGACCTAAAACCAGATTGCTTGATCATATTCATGTTCCCGGGCCGCTCGACTGCTACCGCTGGTGCTAACTAGCTTAGCTTGTCTTGGCTTCATGTTTCTGTTTCTAAACTAAAAGCCTTTCATTAACCGCGTACACAGCGCTCTCATCGGTCCCCGCGCTGCTCCGGGAGCCGCGTCCCGGCTCGGCCTACCTCCTCGAGCTCGTCTTTAGCGTCCAGCGGGGTGGACACCAGCAGGCGGCCCTGCGGCTTCGCCTTCACCGGTGCAGGCTCCATCTGCTCCCGCCGCGCCTCGCCGGGCCCCGCGGTGCAGAATATAGTCTCCGCTCAGGGCCAGGCGCGGTCGGGATGGTGTCGAGTGTTCGTGTCGGTGAACCGGGTTCTCCGGGAAAAGGTTGGATTCTGTTTATCGGGTGTTTTGACACTTATTTCAGAACAGTGGAGACTGTGGACTCCCGCTCTGAGCGAGCAGCACAGACACATAACAGACATCCGCACACTGAGTTGGTGGGGCGGGGCTAGAGAACGGCAGACCAATCAGTTCACAGATAAACCGGAGTGGCGTAAATCAGAACTAATGGAAGGAGAGCGGAGCCATTTGGCCGCGCCTTTCCTGCTCTGGCTGATTTACCGTGTAAACACAACCGCGGACGTAATCAATACTAATGAATAATAATGGTCTTTAAATTCTACAATTCATAAATTGTATGAATGATATGTGTAATATATATAATAGTATATAATACAAAACGTGTTTAACTTGTTGTTTCATATCGTTTTCCATCTCGTAAATGATTTCTTATTCAGATTTTAAACTATTTCTATTTATATAATTGAATGTGTTAATATGTTAAATTATTTTTTAAATATTCAATTATTTCATTTTTATATATTTTTATTTAAACCCTCTATTATATTTAAATTACTTTTGAAATGAGTTGTATTTTAACCTGATCACTTATCAACGAACTGAAGAAGCCTCGTGGACCAGAGGTGAAACCTGCAGGACTGAGAACCTACACGGACTGGATCACCTACAGCACGATCGTTCCCATTTGCCCTATTCTGTCAGCAGGGGGCAGTCACAGCACCATCAGGACTCGCACAGTGTTTGTACTTTGAACAAGTTTTGTTTTCTTACACAAAAACAGCTCAAAACAGAGACAAAAATAGTTTTACTGTGAATGAATATGAAAACGTGAAGATGAATGAGATTAAGATTATTATTAATACCAGAGTCACGACAACACGAACAAGGATCAGGAGAAACATTTACAAACTAATCTGAGTTCA
Source organism: Cynoglossus semilaevis (assembly GCF_000523025.1). Taxonomy (NCBI): domain Eukaryota; kingdom Metazoa; phylum Chordata; class Actinopteri; order Pleuronectiformes; family Cynoglossidae; genus Cynoglossus; species Cynoglossus semilaevis. Next base: position 411,553 of record NC_024324.1, read on the forward strand.
TTTCATTACTTATTTGTACTAGGTCTGGTTGGTAACTATGGTACGGTTCCTCCTGTCAGTGGCTGTCCTGTGTCAGTTGCTCTCCTCGTCCAGCAGCCAGTACGTCCTCATACAGCCTTTTCCTTTCACCTGGATCTCCCCTCGCAGCTCCAGGCTGAAGCTGCTGAACTCCTGTAGAACCTGAACCGTGGCCTCTGACACGTGAATCTTCAGAGCTGCAGAGGAAACACAAACAATCGCTAACTGACTGCAACCACCGGAGGCAGCAGAGGACACAATGGTTCACTCAAGTTTTACCTTCTCCGTTGGACTCCATGCGTGACGCTGTGTTGACTGTGTCTCCAAACAGACAGTACCTGGGCATCTTTAGTCCAACCACCCCAGCACACACTGGTCCTGAAAGACACACACACACACACACACAACTGTCAGTGCCATCTGCTGCAGCTCAGGATGCTACAGTGAACAAACCATCTCGCTAGGATAAAATCTCTGATTTTCTCTATGGACTTTGGTCTGAACTAAAATCTCTGCTTTTCTCCAAGGACTTTGGTCTGAACTAAAATCTCAGATTGTCTCCATGGACTTTGGACTGAACGAAAATCTCTGATTTTCTCTATGGACTTTGGTCTGAACTAAAATCTCAGCTTTTCTCCATGGACTTTGGACTGAACGAAAATCTCTGATTTTCTCCGCTGACCTTGGTCTGCACTAAAATCTCAGATTGTCTCCATGGACTTTGGACTGAACGAAAATCTCTGATTTTCTCCGCTGACCTTGGTCTGCACTAAAATCTCAGATTTTCTCCATGGACGTTGGTCTGAACTAAAATCTCAGATTTTCTCCATGGACGTTGGTCTGAACTAAAATCACTGATTTTCTCCATGGGGTTTGGTGTAGAAGAGAAGTAAAATTACAACGCGTCCAACATAATGTCAAACACGTGGAGGAAGTAGATCCTTTGAAGTCATTGGCTGATAACTGTCTTCAGAGGCTGAAGCCACACCCACCACTGTGAATGCCGATGCGCAGCAGCAACTGCTGATTGGGTCGGTGTCGGATCCTGAAGCTCTTGACGGCGTCCAGCAGGGCCAGAGACATCCTGGCCACCTCCCGACCGTGGAGCTTACCGTTCCTCACCGGCAGGCCCGACACCACCATGTAGGCGTCACCGATGGTTTCCACCTGGGGGTGGTGTTGTAAGAAAGAAGCATTAGCTGGAACAACATGAGCTGCGAATAGTGGAGGTAACGTTGAGACAAAATGTTTTTATTTGAGTTAAAAAAAAAAAAAAGTTTTTCTCATTGTTACCACCAGGTGTCACTGGACCTGACGAACATTTAAAAATCGTTCCCAGCACTAAATAGAATACAGAATTATCAAGGAGACACGCAAACGCAGTTCTGGAATCGACCACGAGGGGTCGACATGGTGACCTGCTACAGACCCTGCAGCTGTTAACGTTACCTTGTAGACGTCAAAGTTGTCAATGATGGCGTCAAAACAGGTGTAGAGATCGTTCAGCAACGTCACCACCTGCAGGCGGGAAACAGAAGTGCATCTTGGACTAAACGTCATTTGTCTTTAATGTAGAAATGGAGTGTGTTTTAATGGACGTGGCCCAACCCGTGGGTTGAAGGAGACACAGGGACAAACTGTCTCCGCAGGATCTGTACTACAAATCAGGACAGTCCCCACGACTTTAGCCAACCTCACAACACTGCGTACCTATGTCACTTCCTGTCCCGCTGCTCACCAACTTCCTGTTTGGTCCTGAGTTGTCATGACAACTGAGGAAAGTGTCGCAATAACTACTGACCTGCAGAGGCGTGCTCTCAGCGGAGAGCGCCGTGAAGCCGACGATGTCACTGAAGTAAATGGTGACAGAATCGAAGGCTTCAGCCTGAACCGTTTCACCGCGTTTGAGCTGCTCGGCCACAGAACTGAAACCCAGAAAGAACCGACTCAGAGTTCTGTACCATCAACATCACGGCAGTATTTTCACTGCACGCTCTTTACTGGGGCAGGATCTGGTACAGCAGCGCCTCCGCCTTCCGTTTCTCTTCGTGGTACGCCTGCGTTCTCTCCTCCACCAGCTCCTCCAGGTTGTTGGCGTACTGCTCCATACGAGACAGAAGGTTGTCCAGGATGTTGGAGCCATAACCTCTGAGGACGAAGAACAAGAGAGTTCAACAAGTTACACTTCACACCAGAGTCCATGGAGAAAATCAGAGAATTTAGTTCAGACCAAAGTCCATGGAGAAAATCAGAGAATTTAGTTCAGACCAAAGTCCATGGAGAAAATCAGAGAATTTAGTTCAGACCAAAGTCCATGGAGCAAATCAGAGATTTTAGCTCAGACCAAAGTCCATGGAGAAAATCAGAGAATTTAGTTCAGACCAAAGTCCATAGAGAAAATCAGAGATTTTAGTTGTTGGACCAGCAACATGTTGGTCTGTGAGAGTGAGTGGTGTCCAAATGGATCCTTGTTGAGAAATTCTGTCTAATGGCGATAGGTGGCAGCAGTGAGGTGGTGTCTCTCTCACACACACATACCTGTGTTGCTTCCTCAGCAGGATCTTGATGGTGTTAAAGTCCGGTCGTTCCCCCGGCTCCTCGCTCCAGCAGCGCTGCATCAGAACTCCCAGTTCCTCGCTGTGACTATGGAAACACAGGGAGGGGCGGAGGGGCGGGGCTCCTCCCTGAGACACCCCCTGGACAATCTCTGTGGGGGGGGAGGGGGGGGGATCATGAGGTTTCTATTGTTTTTTTTTTCCTTTGGTTCTGTGTGACCTCTGACCTTTGGGTGTAAGCGTCTGCGTGTCCAGGAAGTAGACTCCTCTCATCAGAGCCACTTCCTGCAGGATGATGCCGAAGCTGTAAATGTCTCCTTTCTGCGTCCCACCAGTAGGGGGACACTCTGTCCTCAGCAGCTCTGGAGACGTCCACAGTTTTCCTGAGAGGTCGAGGGCGGAGACAGAGCGCAGGGCAGTGATGACATCACCTAGTGGGCGGTGACTAAAGTGCAGGTGTGTGTGTGTGTGTGTGTGTGTTCATACGAGCGTAGTAAGCGTGTGTGTCCTCAGAGGTGCTGCCTCCGCGGAGACTCTGCAGACCGTAGTCAGTGATCTTCAGGACGAAGCGACTGTCCACCACACAGTTGGACGACTTCAGGTTCCCATGAGACACAATCACACTGTTGTGGAGGAAGGACATGCCCTCCACACACACACACACAGGATGTCACAGTACAAACCAGGGCCTCATCGTTGACCCGCTAACCTCTTCTGGTTCTGTCTCACGATCTCGACGACTTAGGTCAAATCAGAGCGTACTTGTCTCCTCACGTCACCTGTTGCTACAGTCGATGGTCAACAAGACCCCGGGGCGTCTAGTCTTGACCAACCCAGAAGGGGGCGCATGTACACTGGCTGCTAACTGCTGTGTTTACTGACGCCTGATTGGTCCTCAAACTGTTAGTCGCTTTGGATAAAAGCATCTGCTAAATGTGACGTGACGTGTTAGCTGTTCATGCTAACGTTTAGTCTGTGTGGATCAGTGTTTACTTCAGTCACTAGCCCCGCCCACCTTCACAATGTCATTGATGAGTGAGTATCTGAACATCCAATCCAGAGTGATGCTGTCGCTCTCCATCAGATCCTAGAACACACACACACACACACACACACACACACACACACACACACACACACAGATTAGGTTCAAAGCTCACTAATACATTAGTGTTATTTTTCAGGGCTAACTGGAAGCTAACGATTAAATGACTTTGTAACAGTGTTAGCACTAACTGTTAGCACTAACTGTTAGCACTAACAGTGTTAGCACTAACAGTGTTAGCCCTAACAGTGTTAGCACTAACAGTGTTAGCACTAACAGTGTTAGCGCTAACACTGTTAGCACTAACAGTGTTAGTTAACAGTGTTAGCTAACACTGTTAGCACTAACAGTGTTAGCTCTAACAGTGTTAGCACTAACAGTATTTGCACTAACAGTGTTAGCCCTAACAGTGTTAGCACTGACAGTGTTAGCACTAACTGTTAGCACTAGCTGTTAGCACTAACAGTGTTAGCCCTAACAGTGTTAGCACTGACAGTGTTAGCACTAACAGTGTTAGCTCATGTTAAACTTAAAACCCGATCCTTTGAGTCATTTTTGCCCACGTTTGTTCTATTGGTATGCAGTACTTCTGATTTGACAGCAGGGGTCCCCACCGAGGGTGGAGTCCTCCTAACTGTCAACTGTCTGAGGGTTGATAGCGCCTCTCCGTCCTCGTCCACCTACAGCTGGAGGACACGTGTCCCCCTGTTGCTAGGTTACCAGGCCAGCAGGTTGCTAGGTTACAGCTCTGACAGAGGAGGAGGAGGAGGAGGAGGAGGAGGAGGTCTGAAGGATGAAGATGTGAAAGATGAGTCAGTGAGAAGGTCGGAGATGAAGCTGCAGTACCTGCAGGCTGCCTCTGGGGCAGTACTCTGTGATGATGCACATGTTGGGTGGATCGATGCAGGCGCCGATGAACCGGGTCAGATGTTCGTTCTGGACGTCCCTCATCTACAGGAACACAGAGACTGAAACAGTTAGGAACCCGCTCCCGTGGACTGGTACCACTGGTACTGGAGGAGGACTTTCTCACATGTTTCAGCTCAAACAGAATGTTCCGGGTCAGTTCGATGCGTTTCTTCTTGATGTACTTGATGGCAGCCAGGTTCCCCTGCAGGAGACAGAAGACAGCAGAACTGAACCCCGTGACCCCTGACATCATCATCAGGGGGAGGAGTCTGACCCACCTTGTAGTACCCAGTCTTGGTGTAGATCTGGAAGTTTCCCTCCATGGTCATCAGGGAGCCATAGTTTGATCCTCTCTGTTCAGAGATTTGTCATCTGTAATCTCTTCTCAGAGTCAGTGTGTGTGTGTGTGTGTGTGTGTGTGTGTGTGTGTGGTACCAAGGACATGGTGAGTCTGCTGCAGGTCTTCTTCAGAACCTTTTCCAGGTTACTCATTTGGACGTCGTCCCAGGAAACCCTCCACAGCTGAGCCACCAGCTCACTCTCCAGCTTCAACTTCCTGGCCCCAGAAATTACACATATTTGTAATGTTGCAATCCACAGCCTCACCACTAGAGGGCTTTAATTAATACACATTAAAATAAGAACCCAGGCGACACCAGGTCATTGGTGAAAATATAAACAGTGGAGTTGAAGAATAAAAACATTAGAACAGCAGTGGATCAACAACTGTTGTTCCCACTGCTGCCTCCTGTGGTCAGGGTTGGCTCTGATTTTCTCCATGGACTTTGGTCTGAACTAAAATCTCTGATTTTCTCCATGGACTTTGGTCTGAACTAAAATCTCTGATTTTCTCCATGGACTTTGGTCTGAACTAAAATCTCTGATTTTCTCCATGGACTTTGGTCTGAACTAAAATCTCTGATTTTCTCCATGGACTTTGGTCTGAACTAAAATCTCTGATTTTCTCCATGGACTTTGGTCTGAACTAAAATCTCTGATTTTCTCCATGGACTTTGGTCTGAACTAAAATCACTGATTTTCTCTATGGACTTTGGTCTGAACTAAAATCTCTGATTTTCTCCATGAGGTTTGGTCTGTGGTGGATGTAGATAATGAAAAGTCTCACCTGTAGATAAAAACTGTAACTGTAACTATGATGATGAAGACAAAACACATCACTATGGCAACCAGCTGCTGCATGGACACTGTCCCTGTAAGAAGGACAGATCATGGACATTATAATAATTTCCCATAACATTCATATAGAAAATGGATGTGTGTGTGTGTGTGTGTGTGTGTGTGTGTGTGTTGGTACGTACGTGCCAGGCAGGCTGGTTTGTCGTTCTTAAAGCCACATTCTGGAACGTCAGGAGGTGGCGCTCCACCTGGCCACTGGAAGCTCCGCCCACTCTGCAGAACCAGCTGTTTGAGGCTGCTGTTGTACACACACACCACCTGAACCCAGACAGCACAGCTGTGACCTCACTGAGGCTGTGATGACACGTCATGACATCACCATCACCTGATTTACCTGGAACTCTCCGGAGTCCATGTCCGTCATGTCCCAGATGGCAAAGTCTGTCTGTCTGTCCCCAAGACTGTCCATCTCCACAGCACCCATCACTCCTGCACACACACACACACACACACACACACACACACATCATCATCATCATCTTCATCTTCATCATCCCTGATTCTGTTGTGACGCACACACACTCTTATTAACCACATCTGTGTGTGTGTGTGTGTGTGTGTGTGTGTGTGTCTATAAAAGCAACTAAATCTAATAAAGGGTCTGGATATGAGCAGTGAACACACACACACACACACACACACACACTGTTCTATTTCTTTTCTTTCCTGCTGCAGGAGGCCGACGCCTCCTCAGTGATGTCATCAGAGGTCAGAGGTCAAAGTGAAGTGATGAAAACAGAAAAATAAACCAAACCTGGAGCCAGACTCACTCCACCAACGGCACCTTAGCTTAGCTTAGCTTAGCTTAGCTTAGCTGACAAACACAGGAGAAACCATTGTTAGCTTAGCATAGCTAATGTCCTCCATGTCCTCTCTCCAGAAAACAGTCATATCAAAGTGGTTAAAGCCGTGGCTCCTGTGGAGTCTGTGTTTAATGCCGGTGTGCCCGTGGTGTGGCCTGTGGTTACCCGCGGGTTAGCCGCTGGTTAGCCGCTGGTTAGCTGCTGGTTAGCCACTGGTTAGCCGCTGGTTAGCCGCTGCGCCTGGGGTTAGCCGCTGGTTAGCCGCTGGTTAGCTGCTGGTTAGCTGCTGGTTAGCTGCTGGTTAGCTGCTGGTTAGCTGCTGGTTAGCCGCTGGTCGCCAGACAGGGAGGTTGATTTGTGGCTCAGAACCAACCTTTTAAATTATTTTCTCTGCTGTGTGACAGAAACGCTGAACAAAGAGAACGTTTGAAGAAGTCCTATGAATAAAACGGAAGAAAAAGCTTAGAGAAACAATTACTGAACGTATTTGACTGTATGTAGTAATAAAGTATGACTTGGTAGTTTGTACACTTCCGGTGGGCGGTCCTTATAAGGCCCTAAGTTCCCGGCATTTGTAATTAATTTAGCAGCTCACGGAGAACGCGGAGAAGAAAAGCAGGTGAGGAAATGAATATGTTAACGATGGTTTAGTCGCTTTACTAGTCAGTAAAGTTTGTTATAATAAACTGTGTCGTTTGATAACGTCGAATTAATTGAAGAAACTCCCTGACGTGAGTGACATGAACTGAAGTAGCCCAGCGGGCTAGCCTTCTGTGGCTAATTACAGCTCAATAAACCGAACATTAGCCACAGAGATGACGAGGAAACGAATGTGTTTAGTGTTGGCTTCACCTTGTTGTTGTGTTTTTAACTTAAATGAAACTCACCCAGTGAAATAAAGGGAAACGAATTAAAACATATCGTCATATATTTACCTTTGGATTCCGTTTTTACCACAAACGTCATAATATTACATATTAACTTCACTTTATTCGGTGAATATAAACATCAAATATGGAGCCTATTTCAACTAAATCTGTTGTTTTTGTAATTATTTTACTTTTTAAATGTATTTTTACATCTTTTATTTATTTATTTTTATATCAATATAAAGCGTGTTGTGGTTTTTTTTTAACCAGTGAAAGTGTTGCATAAATAAACTTGAATCACTTTGACCTTTTCTATTGACGACTTATAAAGAAAAGTCAGTGACTTCACACAGGGAGCAGGTTAAGGACATTTATTCAGACATTTCTGGTCACACTCGGCAGATTTAAACTCCTACAGTCGGGGTCAGGTCAGGGTCACAGCAGTGACCATAAATACGTCCACTTTTCTCTGTGTATTTTCTGTAAATGGACCCTCCTGTCATGTTGGTGTCCTCCATCAGTCAAGACAAACGCTGAAACAAACGTGACACCTCCTGGGTCGGGGTCTGTGACGGACACGTGGGTTTATGATGACGGACGAGGTTACCAATTTAAAACCATCTGTGTGTGCGTTGTTGGAGCGTTTTATTCTTTATGGCTGGATGTGTTTTATCGGTGGTTTTGGTGAGTCCTGCACTGTTTGCTGTCACAGTGAAATATCACTGCACTCTCTGCTGATTGCTGTGTGTGCTGCCTCCGTTCTATTCATAAAATGCAGTTCTGTGCTGCACTGTGACAAAGTAAAGTGGATTTAAAGGCTGCTGCAGGGTGTTGGTGCGGTGTTACAAGAACACACATGATTTTGTTCCTGGTAAAGCTGTTAAAAATATACGTCTTTTATAAAGTGAGCTGAATGGTTTAATATATGTGTGTGTGGGGTTGGGTGGGGGGGAGGGGGGTTTGGGAAGAATCTGACCTCACCACACATATATGGGAAAACTAACATTGGAACAGAGGGATCTACATTTGGAATCACCAGAGAAGAAAGAAAATAAAACATCAGGAATATTTGACTGGGAGTTCTGTCTAAGCAGGTGGAAAAGTAAACCCTGTTTTTGGTTTCAATGATTAACTGTGTCTTAATGTCTCCGTACACTTCAGTGTCAACTACATCTTTGTCACATTTGTCAGTTTCTGTGCAAACACTGATGATAAAATCCTTTCCAACAAAGGGCTGCAGACAAATCAAATCTGTTTCATTATCTGCCTGTGGCAGTAGGTGGCGCAGTAGGAGGGAACGGCAGCTGTTCGTTCATGACAATATACAGCAACCTGCAAAAAAAACCAAAAAACTCTTTGCCTTCGATTCCTGTTCAAAGAGAATGACATTAAAGCAGATGAAGCCCCAGAGCAGAGTCCTTCAGCCGAGCGCTCGTCTGTCGGACTTGAAAGTCATGTTTTTGTGCTGTTTTTGTTTCATGTTACAAACTTAGTGTGTTTGTTGCTGCCCCCTGGCTGAGGTTCTGTTCAATTTTAGTATCTGTGAAGCCAGGAGGGTTTTGTTTTTTGTTTAATGCCATGTCGTTGTCTTCTGACCTGCAGAGCCACCAGGTCCACCGTCCTCTCTGCCTCCTCTGAACATCCTGCTGTTTCTTTCCACAACAGGAGGATGTGATGCCAGGATGTGATGGCTGCGGTCAGGTCACTGCTGCGGCTGTAGTGTGAGTGTGGCTGTAGAAAGGCTCGGTGTCAGTGAGTTTCCTGCTTGTTATTATCGTCTCCATTCATCTGACGGTGACGTCCAGTGGAGTTTAGCACGACAGGAACTCCAGATGTTCATGAAGGAAAACAAACACATCTCAAAAAGTTAAATCATAAATAAGAATTGTTAGAATAAAACAGAAACATCACATTATTTGAAATCCATTTTTGAGCAAAGGTCAAAGAACCCGAAAAATATGATGTAAATTTTTCTAAAAAGGCTTCTACTTTGTAGTAACATTGTAGTACTACTGCTCTGAATATGAAATACAATGTTTATACGCAGTATTTCTGTCTTCACTCGTACTCTGTCTTCTTCTCTTCATGTCTTCTAGAACTGTGATCCTCCAGCATCAAACCCACCTTCTCACAGTGTCGTTTCTGCTGCAGTACCAGGAAACTGTGAGTTCATTTTCTTCACTCTGTACTGTGCACTACATGACCGTGTTGTTTTCCAGTTGAGTTACAAATGAAATTTTATTTTATTCTCCACGGTTTCTCTTCAAGACGACGCCTGGGGAAACCAGCCGTACTTCTCCACTTCTCCACTGCTCCACTTCTCCGTTCACGGGGGGAGGATGAAGCACCAGAGGAGAGAATCTGTTTCACAGCAGTTCCCTGGGCTCAAAGATAGATGGAGGGGATTTGCATAGGGTGGGGCGAGAGTGAGTGTAAGAGATATGAGAGGGAACAGGAGGACGAGGCAGAGAGAGATGTTACTGCTACGGTGCAGTGAAGGGAGGAGGAGGAGGAGGAGGAGGAGGA
>NC_024324.1:424888-425461 GCF_000523025.1 Cynoglossus semilaevis
TTGGCCGCTGGTTTGCTGCTGGTTTGCTGCTGGTTAGCCGCTGGTTAGCCGCTGGTTAGCCGCTGGTTAGCTGCTGGTTAGCTGCTGGTTAGCTGCTGGTTAGCTGCTGGTCGCCAGCTGAGCTCAGAGCCATCAGCCTGTCTCCTCCTGTGATGGACGACTGTCTTCCTGTGGATGTTTGTTTCCCACACCTGAACCCTGACATAAAGATGTAGCACCCCCCCCTCCCCCCCCGTGTGTGTGTGCATGCTCACTGACGGGTCTCTAACACTTTTACAGCCGCCGTCTGTCCGGCTGTTTGTTTTCCAGGCGTCCACAGTTTGAAACAACAGTAAAGTTGTTTTCTTTAGCAGAGAAAAATGAGGGATTTCACATTTTTACACTGAGCTCAGAACAGTTCCCTGGAACTGGTCCCTGGAACTGGACCCTGGAACAGCCTGAGAAGACCGGCTGTGGGACAGACAGAGGTTTTATTTGTCCTGGAGGACGTTCAGGACACCAGAAGGTTCACATGTCCTTCAAACCCCGGGAATAATTAATACGGACAAGAGGAGGTCCACAGAGGCTCGTTAG
>NC_024324.1:426109-427272 GCF_000523025.1 Cynoglossus semilaevis
CTGGAGGACTGGGGGACAGGAGGACTGGAGGACAGGAGGACAGGAGGACTGGAGGACTGGAGGACTGGGGGACTGGGGGACTGGGGGACTGGAGGACTGGAGGACTGGGGGACTGGAGGACTGGGGGACTGGAGGACTGGAGGACAGGAGGACTGGGGGACTGGGGGACTGGAGGACAGGAGGACTGGGGGACTGGAGGACAGGAGGACTGACAGGATGTCCTGCCTGTGAGAGTTTGGTTGTTTCAGTCTCAGCTTCTTCCGTCTCCGTCTCCGTCTCTGTGGTCTGTTGATGATGTCTGAGCAGCCAATCACAGAGCTCAGAGCTGTGATGCCACCGTGAGAACCAGAGAGTGGCATTTCCTACACACACACACTGTTGTAAACACACACAAACACACACAGCTCTGTGGGTGTTAGCCTGTTAGCGCTGTAAATCAGTTCCAGCTGGAATCGGTACTGGGAACCAACACCAACAACGGTGGGAAAACTGACTGGACGCTAATTCAAGAGGCTAAAAATGCTCCGTTAGCATGAGAACTGTGAGTGAAGATTAGCTTCACAGGAACTCACCCGGGAATGTTCTACTTCTCATCCTCCTGGTCACCAGGTCTTCTTTAGGCCTTTTGACTGAACCCAGTCCTGGTCCTGGTCCTGGTCCTGGTCCTGGTCCTGGTCCTGGTCCTGGTCCGGCTTGTCTCTGTTCACTCAGGGTCTCATTCAGAGCGTGAGAGTAGAGCAGGACGCCGTCGTAGAAACCTCCGGCGATCAGGTTGAACTGAGGGACAGAGGAGTCCAGTTCAGAGAGCACTGGTACATGGACCATGGTGCAGGAGGAGGCTAACTTTGTTAGCTTCACTGCTAATGACACATGTGTGGCTGTAGTTGTGTTGTAGTTTTAGGGTTAGTCATGTCACCAAAACACATTAGAACCAGTGATGCTAACTCTGCTAACACTGCTCCTGGACCAGGTGTCAGTGACCATGTGTCTGTTACCAGCGAGTCCTGGACGGTGAAGTTGAACATCTCCTTTGCGTCTTTCTTCAGGTCCTGGACAAACTGCCGATACTCCGGACTCCGCGGCTCCAGGTACGTCAACACCTTCACACTCTGGACACAGGACCAGCGTCAACACCAGCGTCAACACCAGCGTCAACACCAGCG
>NC_024324.1:427291-431080 GCF_000523025.1 Cynoglossus semilaevis
GCGGAGCGTGAGAGTAGAGCAGGACGCCGTCGTAGAAACCTCCGGCGATCAGGTTGAACTGAGGGACAGAGGAGTCCAGTTCAGAGAGCACTGGTACATGGACCATGGTGCAGGAGGAGGCTAACTTTGTTAGCTTCACTGCTAATGACACATGTGTGGCTGTAGTTGTGTTGTAGTTTTAGGGTTAGTCATGTCACCAAAACACATTAGAACCAGTGATGCTAACTCTGCTAACACTGCTCCTGGACCAGGTGTCAGTGACCATGTGTCTGTTACCAGCGAGTCCTGGACGGTGAAGTTGAACATCTCCTTTGCGTCTTTCTTCAGGTCCTGGACAAACTGCCGATACTCCGGACTCCGCGGCTCCAGGTACGTCAACACCTTCACACTCTGGACACAGGACCAGCGTCAACACCAGCGTCAACACCAGCGCACTTCCTGTCTGAATGTTAGCTTATCTCACCCTGAAGGCCAGTCGGGCCGCGCTGTCATCCTGGTCTCCTCTGAACCAGGGTCTGCTCGGACCTGGTCCACTTAAGGCCTCGGCAAACAGGTCAATGAAGAAGAAGGCGTAGTCCTTCAGGTCCACGCCTTCCTTCCAGAACTGGACCATCAGAGTACGAAGGACGTCCCTGGGACAGCAGAGGTACACCACTGAGGAGGAGAGACGAGGAGGTCAGTTACTGCTCCTCTGACTCCTCTGAGATCAACAGCTGGTTCTGGAGGAACTAGTCTGACAGTTGACCAGGTTCTAGTCAATGACTGGTCAATAAGACTGGAGACAGTTGACCTTTGACCTGAGGACAGGACAGAGGAGACTGAGACATCACTCCAGTCTTCTCTGGTTCTGTGTCTCCGTCTGATGACCTCACAGATGCCATGGTAATTGATGCCATGGTAATTGTCAGAACACCCCCCCCCCCCCCCCCCCCCCACCTGACCAGGTAAAGCTCGTTAGGCTCGTTATCAGCAGCAGATCAGAGTCAACGTCATGTGATATGACCACACACACACACACACACACACACACAGATTAGTGTGAGTGTGCACATGCAGTACTGGTCCCTGATGCTAACCAGCTAGCCTGCTGATGCTAACCAGCTAGCCTGCTGATGCTAACCAGCTAGCCTGCAGCTTCTCAGGGTTTTTTCTGTTTTATTTTCAACGACCATGAGACAAAGCTAAGTTTCCTGAGCTAACTTTGCTATTAGCTTACGTCTCTTTAGCTTCTGTTTAGCTAGCCCCGAACCACTTTTTTTCACCACACACTTTTCAACAATTAGGTGCAATTTCTGTTAAACATTTGCTAATTTAAAGCTAACATGGGCTTCTTTAGAGCTAACTCCATCGTGTGTTAGCATCGAACCTGTCGCTAACACTAAAAACAGAAAACTAAAATGAAAGGTAACTTTAGGTGACACTGTGTGTGTGTGTGTGTGAGTCATAGTGAACTAATTAAAGGTTTAATATTTAAACTGGTCACATTCTTTAAGAGGTGAGGGACAGAGAACACACACACACACACACACACACACACACACACACAGGAAACACAGGAAACACAGGAAACAGGAAATGAAAGCAGGAAGCCAGACGAGGAGGGAGGAGGTCACGTGACCCACCTCTGCCGCTCTCCCGGATCATCTGGACCACCACCTTGTAGTTGACGTCGGCGTCGATCACCTGGTCTCTGATGGAGATGTTGTGCTTCCCCAGCACCGTGTACAGACCCTCCACGGCGAAGTAGCACGGCCGGTCGTCGTTAGCGTCCTTTTTGTCGGTGAAGACCAGCAGGGCGTGCTGTCGCCAACCGAACGTCTCCTGGATCTTGGCGCCAAATTCCCCCAGCTTCCTGTGGGTGGGGCCGGTGTTGGTGACCGCTGCGTAGAGTTCAAATCCGATAGCGCGGGCTCCGGCGGTCACCATGGGAACCCCCCAGTGTGTGGTGAAGCGAGCGACCGGAGACGAGGAGTAGTCACACCCGGGGCCGATGAAGGCCCAGGGGTCACTGGAGATCTTCAGGTCCACGGCGACCAGCGGCGCCATGGAGTCGGAGCAGAAACCCTCGCGGTTTTCCGAGCTGCCGTTGACCAATCGCAGCTTCAGGCCCGGCAGCAGCCATCGGTCAGAGTTGACCCTGCGCACCGCCTGGTGCAGAGCAGGCGCCACCCGTGGCCACGCCCACGCGTAGTCTGTGTTGGTGAGAGGCAAGATGGCCGCCAGAGTCACCTCCTGGAGATCTGTGGTACTGCGATCCCCAGCTGACCGTGGGAGGAGCAGGACGAGGAGCGGGAGGAGGTGCAGGAGGACGTGACTCCTGGACCACATGGCGTGGGCGGTCAGAGTCTGTGTGGACAGGAAAAGGACAGGAAAGGTTCAGGCTGCAGTTCCTCCCTGGCCTGTAGGTGGAGCTACAAGGTTTAAAAGTCTAAACCTGTGACGTGGACCAGATGACGACATTCGGACCAGTGACTGACTGTCCGCTGGACGGGAGACGTGGACATTCAGGACACTTAGCACCGTGTTAGCCAGATGCTAGCACGCAGGGATGTGTGACTGTCGCTATACGTTCATGTTAGCCAGCTCGTACCGTGTCCGCGACCTGCAGCCGTGTGGTAGCCTCAACTAGCGTGAGGCAAACCAGCGGTATGTAAGAGGTGTGCTAGCATCTGTTCTACACCAATGCTAGCAGTGAATTTTTACGTAGGATCCAAGCAACATATTGGCAGCGTGTTAGCTAGTATTTAGCGTATTATTTTTAGAGTCAATCTTTACCAAGGTTAGGCTAAGCTAACCGTCGGCTGACAGCCCCAGCACCTCATTACTGCCACCTACTGGTCGTATTTTTCACTGGTAAAATACGTAAAATGACAGAAGGCACTTTTTGAATCCCTCGGGAAATTTAGGAAATGATGAACGATCGACCACGTCCAGCAGGAGGTCAGACCACAGCCTGGTCGGAGCGAGAGAGTGTGTGTGTGTGTGTGTGTCCCCTGACTGTTGCCCCACAACACTTACGTAACACTGCTGGCTGCAGAGAACAATAACACACACACACACACACACACACACACACTGAGAGCTGATCCCTGATGTGGTCTACAGTCTACAGTCTACAGTCTACAGTCTACAGTTTACCGTCTACAGTCTACAGGCTACAGTCTACAGTCTACAGTCTACGGTTTACAGTCTACAGTCTACAGTCTACAGTTTACCGTCTACAGTCTACAGGCTACAGTCTACAGTCTACAGTCTACGGTTTACAGTCTACAGTCTACGGTCTACGGTCTACCGTCTACAGTCTACGGTCTACAGTCTACGGGTTACAGTCTACAGTCTACAGGCTACAGTCTACAGTCTACAGTCTACAGTTTACCGTCTACAGTCTACAGGCTACAGTCTACAGTCTACAGTCTACAGTCTACGTTCTACAGTCTACAGTCTACAGTCTACGGTCTACAGTCTACGGTCTACAGTCTACGGGTTACAGTCTACAGTCTACAGGCTACAGTCTACAGTCTACAGTCTACGGTTTACAGTCTACAGTCTACAGTCTACAGTTTACGGTCTACAGTCTACGGTCTACAGTCTACGGTCTAGGATGTCCCAGAGTTCACTTGGTCCCAGCTGGACTCAGTCAGACTCGGTTCCTGTCACTCTTTAATGTTCTGCTCAAAAGTTCTAAACACATTAGAACTCTTTGGTCCAAACTGTGGTTCACACGGAACTGTTTTGTTCTTGTGGGATCAGTTCCTGGATCAGTTCCAGGATCAGTTCCAGGATCAGTTC
>NC_024324.1:431180-438307 GCF_000523025.1 Cynoglossus semilaevis
AGGATCAGTTCCTGGATCAGTTCCAGGATCAGTTCAGGGACTTGTTTTAGTTCTGTTTCCGTCAATGACTTTCTAATGGTTCTATTAAAAAACCGTACCAGAACTCTCTGAGCTGCGGCTCGGTGACTGCTCCGGTACCGACAGGTGTCCAGAACTGTTTCAAACAGTTCTGCTGGTCTCGGTTCGGAGTTTCGGTTTTAAAGACAAAAGACGAGAGTGGAACCTTTACCTGCTCAGATCTCTGGTTCTCCTCCCGGCGGCTCCATGTTCCCACCAGCACGGAGTGAAGAAGGAGGTGCGGCTGCTGGTGGAGGTGAGGAGGTGCGGCTGCTGGTCCTGGTCCTGGTCCTCGTCCTGGTCCTGGTCCTCGTCCTGGTCCTGGTCCTCGTCCTGGTCCTGGTCCTCGTCCTGGTCCTGGTCCTCGTCCTGGTCCTGGTCCTCGTCCTGGTCCTGGTCCTCGTCCTGGTCCTGGTCCTCGTCCTGGTCCTGGTCCTCGTCCTGGTCCTGGTCCTCGTCCTGGTCCTGGTCCTCGTCCTGGTCCTGGTCCTCGTCCTGGTCCTGGTCCTCGTCCTGGTCCTGGTCCTCGTCCTGGTCCTGGTCCTCGTCCTGGTCCTGGTCCTCGTCCTGGTCCTGGTCCTCGTCCTGGTCCTGGTCCTCGTCCTGGTCCTGGTCCTCGTCCTGGTCCTGGTCCTCGTCCTGGTCCTGGTCCTCGTCCTGGTCCTGGTCCTCGTCCTGGTCCTGGTCCTCGTCCTGGTCCTGGTCCTCGTCCTGGTCCTGGTCCTCGTCCTGGTCCTGGTCCTCGTCCTGGTCCTGGTCCTCGTCCTGGTCCTGGTCCTCGTCCTGGTCCTGGTCCTCGTCCTGGTCCTGGTCCTCGTCCTGGTCCTGGTCCTCGTCCTGGTCCTGGTCCTCGTCCTGGTCCTGGTCCTCGTCCTGGTCCTGGTCCTCGTCCTGGTCCTGGTCCTCGTCCTGGTCCTGGTCCTCGTCCTGGTCCTGGTCCTCGTCCTGGTCCTGGTCCTCGTCCTGGTCCTGGTCCTCGTCCTGGTCCTGGTCCTCGTCCTGGTCCTGGTCCTCGTCCTGGTCCTGGTCCTCGTCCTGGTCCTGGTCCTCGTCCTGGTCCTGGTCCTCGTCCTGGTCCTGGTCCTCGTCCTGGTCCTGGTCCTCGTCCTGGTCCTGGTCCTCGTCCTGGTCCTGGTCCTCGTCCTGGTCCTGGTCCTCGTCCTGGTCCTGGTCCTCGTCCTGGTCCTGGTCCTCGTCCTGGTCCTGGTCCTCGTCCTGGTCCTGGTCCTCGTCCTGGTCCTGGTCCTCGTCCTGGTCCTGGTCCTCGTCCTGGTCCTGGTCCTCGTCCTGGTCCTGGTCCTCGTCCTGGTCCTGGTCCTCGTCCTGGTCCTGGTCCTCGTCCTGGTCCTGGTCCTCGTCCTGGTCCTGGTCCTCGTCCTGGTCCTGGTCCTCGTCCTGGTCCTGGTCCTCGTCCTGGTCCTGGTCCTCGTCCTGGTCCTGGTCCTCGTCCTGGTCCTGGTCCTCGTCCTGGTCCTGGTCCTCGTCCTGGTCCTGGTCCTCGTCCTGGTCCTGGTCCTCGTCCTGGTCCTGGTCCTCGTCCTGGTCCTGGTCCTCGTCCTGGTCCTGGTCCTCGTCCTGGTCCTGGTCCTCGTCCTGGTCCTGGTCCTCGTCCTGGTCCTGGTCCTCGTCCTGGTCCTGGTCCTCGTCCTGGTCCTGGTCCTCGTCCTGGTCCTGGTCCTGGTCCGTGCGTCTGTTCCAGCAGCTCCAGTTTCTCTGTCTCTTCTCTTCCTCACGCACTCTTTAGCGACGGCGGGAGCGCGCACTCGTGCACTTCTTCAGATCGGTGAGGTGGGGGTGTGGTGCACACGGCGTCATTCAATCAGCCTGAAACGGCGCGGTGCGCGCGCACGTGTTCGCGCGGTTGATTGACGGACGGCTTCAAAGTCACACTGCCGTGCTGTAGTAACCGTGAACACGCACGCGCACGCGGACACGGACAGAAAGTCAATCAATCTCCTGGCGGTTGTGATAAACGGGCCAGTCTGTTGATGAAAGAGCCCCCTGCTGGAGGCTGAGGGGAAATGACGGCGAGTTCCTCTGTTCGTCACAGAGAAAACCAGCGGTGAACCAGCGGTGAACCAGCTGTTGATCCACTCACTGAGTTCTAGACTTCTTTTTCTCTTGTTCCGATTCACCGCAGTGACACAGAATGACCACAGGAGGCAGCAGTGCACCAGTACTCTGTTCCTAATTAAAATATATTTTTATTCGTTTGTTTCAACTTAAAAAACTATGATGTCATGACGTCTGTGATGTCACAAGCAGTGTGTGTGTGTGTCCCCATAATTAATAGACAACACACACACACACACACACGTGTGTGTGTGTGTGTGTTGGTTGATCATTTCCAGGAAGGGGTGCAAACAGGGAGAGTGTGTTTGTGTTACAGAGATTTCCTGGTCAACCGGGTGTATCCTGTTCACACACACACACACACACACACACACACACACACACGGTGCCAGGTCTATTTTATTTTATTTGTTTATTTTCTGAATCTTTACTTTTTTTTATTTCTGTGGTTCTCCTCCACCTCCACCTCCACCTCCACCTCCACCTCCTGCTTCACCTCCTGCTTCACCTCTACTTTGACTTTTACCTCCTTCTACTCCTTCTCCTAATTAGAGTGTGTGCGCCCTCCAGTGGCCACATGGGCGTATCGCCGCTGCTGTCCAGTCTTTAACATGAATCTGATCCTGGTCTGTGATCCTGGTCTGTGATCCTGGTCTGTGATCCTGGTCTGTGTCTCATGAACAGAGGTTTGGAAACATCAAAGTGTCATCTTCAAAGTCATTTTATTTGTTGTTGTTTACAAACAGAATTTCACAGAGAGACGTTTGAATAACAACAATAACAAATGTCATAATAACAGATGGGATTTTCTTCAGGTCAAAGGTCAAGTGTGTTCAAACTGAGTGACATCTCTGGTCCAGTACTGGTCCGCAGGCCAGTGGTTGTCCATCCAGGCTGCCGTAGCCACACGGCTGCCTGTTTGACCGGAACAAAGAGCCTTATGGGTAATGAGATCAGACAGACTACAGACTGTGAGACAGGACTTTGAAAACAGTACCAACAGTACCAACGGTACCAACGGTACCAACGATACCAACAGTACCAACAGTACCAACGATACCAACAGTACCAACAGTACCAACGATACCAACAGTACCAACAGTACCAACAGTACCAACAATACCAACGGTACCAACGGTACCAACGGTACCAACAATACCAACGGTACCAACGGTACCAACAGTACCAGAGTCCACAGAGGGATTTGAACCCACCACTGTCAGGATTAAAGACATTTGAAGTCACTGCTGATATTGATGCAGTGACTCAGACTCACCACAGGAGGCAGCGGTGGGCCGTCAGCTAAAGTTGCTGATTTTCTCTGTGGCCCCTGGTGTTGGAGACGCTACACCTTCAACCTCAGCCTCTCCTCCTCCCTGCTGCTCCTCTGCTCCTCCCTCCAGCCCTGCTCCGTCCACCTCTTCCGGCCGAAGCGGAACCCAAACCCTCCTTTCTCCCTGTTCACGGCCTGGAGTCCCCCGATGATGGAGGTGAGGGCTTCGCTCCTGCGCCCTCCTCCGTCTCCGTCACCTCCGTCCTGGTAGAAGCTGCTCTCCAGAGGTTGAAAACCAGGGAAGGGCGACAGCGGCAGAGCCAGCAGCTCTCCTCTCTCGGCTCTCAGCAGCGCCTCCTCCTGTCCAGTCTCCAGCAGCAGACCTCTCCCGGGGCCAGGACCAGGACCGGTCCAGGGTCGGGTCTGGATGAAGTCCAGCAGAGCCGACGCCGGGTCGGAGCCATCGTCTGTGGAGGAGGAGGAGGAGGAGACGGTCAAAGAGCAGAGGAGGAGCAGGAGCAGGAGGTGCAGCTGTGACCCCGGGCACCGTGTGGACGATGTCATCTGAAGAGAAACAACCAGCAGAAATGAAAACTGGTCCCAAAGTTTCAGACCAGTTGGAAAATTTAAAATCTAAAAAAAAAAAAAAACAGAAAATAAAAAGAAACAGAAGTTTTTACCTCTCGTCTTCGCCGTTCTTTCTTCTTCAGCCTTCATCGTTTCGCCCGCTTTTAAAATCCCTCTGGCTCCGCCCCCGCTCGTCACTGGTGGGCGCTGACGTAGGCGTGGGTCTGCGGTCGTCTCCTCTAACCTTCATTCTTTGGGCTGAGAAACCTGGAGGAGCAGGACGACTGTAATTATCAGCACTCCAGTCAGGAGCCAATCAGGAGCAAACGCTGATTCATTAAGATGTTTCTGATGAAGAGGTGGATGCTGGGAAAACACCGACTGAGGCCCAAGAATCTCATTCAGCTTTTCATTCCTAATCACCTCCAGTGACAAACCAACTCTGAATTCATGCCGTGGGTCGCTGTCCACTGGAAGGTCACGAGCAGGACTGAGTGACCTGTGAGCGCCCCCTGTTGCTCAAAGCAGCCCAACACTGAAACTGAGCTTTACGTGATCTTCAAAATCTATTCATGGTGCTTTTTTTGGTGTTTTAGAGCAATTTATATCAGAAAAACAGAAAAGACTTCACCAAACCTCATGGAGAAAATCAGTGAGTTGAGTTCAGACCAAAGTCTATGGAGAAAATCAGAGATTTTAGTTCAGACCAAAGTCTATAGAGAAAATCAGAGATTTTAGTTCAGACCAGAGTCCATGGAGAAAATCAGTGAGTTGAGTTCAGACCAAAGTCCATGGAGAAAGTCAGAGAGTTTAGTTCAGACCAACGTCCATGGAGAAAATCAGTGAGTTGAGTTCAGACCAAAGTCAGTGGAGAAAATCAGAGCTTTTAGTTCAGACCAGAGTCCATGGAGAAAATCAGTGATTTTAGTTCAGACCAAAGTCCATGGAGAAAGTCAGAGAGTTTAGTTCAGACCAAAGTCTATGGAGAAAATCAGAGCTTTTAGTTCAGACCAACGTCCATGGAGAAAATCAGTGAGTTGAGTTCAGACCAAAGTCCATGGAGAAAATCAGTGAGTTGAGTTCAGACCAAAGTCAGTGGAGAAAATCAGAGCTTTTAGTTCAGACCAACGTCCATGGAGAAAATCAGTGAGTTGAGTTCAGACCAAAGTCCATGGCGAAAATCAGAGATTTTAGCAGATTTCAAGTCTTGACCATAATATTTTTGTTTCATTTCTGTTGGTGATCCAACATGGCTGTGGTTTGTTCCAGATCAGGTTCCACGTCCTCATAGACTTCCAGAGAGGAGTCGTCCCCCAGTTCATTCTGGGAATCGTAGTCCAGAAAGAGAGCAGGATGATTGATGGGTGGGTCGTAGAGGGGGGCGGTGATCAACGACAGCTGCAGTGGGTCAATAGTGCTGGCCGGGAAGAGCTCCGATTGGCCGGAAGAGGAACAGGGCGGAGACAGAGACCCAGGAGACGGGGGTACCGCTGGTCCAGGGGTAGTCTGAGGCTCAGTGGAGGTGAGCGAGCGGCGAAGTTTAGCCCGTGCGTTCTGGAACCACACCTGAGTGACAGGAAAGAACATTAGCCTGAAGGCTAGGACTAGCTGTGGCTATTAGTAGCATGTTTTAAGCATTAGCATAAACATAGCCACTAGCATTACCATTAGCAGTGTCTTTGTAGCACCATGTGTGGTGTGACACATGGTGCCGTGTCACTTCACAGTAGCACGAGTATTAGCATTAGCATTAGCATTAGCACCCGTAATGCTGTAGCTCCAAAACCAAAGTCTTTTTAGTGTTATATAATATGTCCTTTCAAAATAAAAGTCTGAACTTCTGCTAAACAGAGAATAAAACTTTGAAAATTTGCCAGGACCAATCAGAGCTGTGCTCTCTCAGTGATGTCATCGGTCGAACCTGCAGGACTCTCTTGGGCAGACCGGTCCGGTGGACCAGGTAGGTCCAGTCTTTTCCGTCAGGATTATGTTTCTGGGCGAAATAGGACTCCAGCGCCCTCAGCTGCTCGCTGCGGAAACACGTTCTGATTCGCTTGGTGCTTCTGTGGCTCCGCCCACCTGCCTGTCGTGGTTCTGGACTGCTGACAGACTCCTCCCCTTCAGCGACCACCTGGTTCTGCTCTGGACCATCAAAGACCACTTTAGTTTTCAAAGAATTTCATTTTTGTTGAGACTGTTGACGATCAAAAACTCACCGCCACCGCCACCGCCACCGCCTCGCTGCTGCGTCCTGACCTGACGGTCCAGGGACGGTGGGAAGTTCCCGCGGCCCCGGCAGTGTGACTGACAGAGGAGTCTGTGACCGTGGACGGAGTACAGACTCCCGGGGAGCAGCGTGACGTCACACTCCTGAGGAGACCACCACACGTCAGCTTCTGTTTGATCACCTCACCAGAACCAAGAGCGAACACTGACCTGACAGCAGAAACACTGAGGGTGGAAGGTCATGTGACCCGATCGCATCACCAGAGCGGACGCTGGGATTGGCTGAGAGCAGCGAGAACAGCGACCGCCCCCAAACATCCTGTCCCACCAACCAGGGAGGAAAGAAGGAAATGAATCAACCTGCCCTGTGATTGGCTGAGTGTTTACCTGTGCTCTGCCCTGTGATTGGCTGAGTGTTTACCTGTTGTAGTCCTGTTGACAGTAGATGTTTCCGTGGCGACAGTACAGCGACCCGTGCGTCTGGAGTTCACACTGACACTGAGAGCAGCGTAGACAGCTGCTGTGCCAGGCGCCCCCTGCTGCCAGCAGGAAGAAACGGTCATACACCTGCCCTCTGCAACCGCAACATACGACTGGCTCCTGAGAGGAGGAGGTGGGCGGAGCCTGGGGCTGCGGAGAGGAGAGCAACGTTGAATTCCTGAACCAACATTTCTGCTGAGTCATGTTTAGGTCTCGCCCCAGAGGATCATGGGACGTGATTTTAATTTTCAGCCTCACGTTGTCAGTGTCAGCAGCAGTGACATCATCCTCCTCCTCCTCCTCCTCCTCCTCCTCCTCCACGGTCTGGCCTCCTCCACTCAGACTCTGTGACTCCCCCCCCTGGTCACCAAGGTCACTGCGGAACAACAGCAGGTCCTCCAGGACCTGTTGGTCTGGAGCCGGCATGATTGTCCTGAGGGGGCGGGAAAGA
>NC_024324.1:438830-442221 GCF_000523025.1 Cynoglossus semilaevis
CATGGGACGTTATTTTAATTTTCAGCCTCACGTTGTCAGTGTCAGCAGCAGTGACATCATCCTCCTCCTCCTCCTCCTCCTCCTCCTCCTCCACGGTCTGGCCTCCTCCACTCAGACTCTGTGACTCCCCCCCCTGGTCACCAAGGTCACTGCGGAACAACAGCAGGTCCTCCAGGACCTGTTGGTCTGGAGCCGTCATGATTGTCCTGAGTGGGAGGAAAAGAGGGGAGGAGGGGGGAGGAGGGGGAGGTCAATTATCAGCTGTCCACTTGAAGAGCTGATAATTGACCCCCCCCCCTTTTCTTCATTAGAGCCAGAGGACAGACCGTGAAGATGAAGATGAAGATGAAGGTTCTGTTAACTCTTCTCACCTTCATCATCAAACCGTTCATCTTCATCCTCACCTCATGAGGTCACAGGTCACCTGCTCTAGGTCACCTCATGAGGTCACAGGTCACCAGCTCTCGGTCACCTCATGAGGTCACAGGTCACCTGCTCTAGGTCACCTCATGAGGTCACAGGTCACCTGCTCTAGGTCATCTTCAGTCATTTCATTGGAGGTTTGATCACCTGACCTCCTGTTGTCTCCTGACGTCCACTGGTCACTGGTCCCTCTGGTTCCTCTGGTTCCTCTGGTTCCTCTCAGCCGTTGGTGGAGACCAGATCCGTGTGAACTGATGACATCATCTGACATCACTGACCTCCTGATAAGACCTCACCTCCGCAGCTGCGGTCTTCAAACAGGAAGAGGAGAAGACGGAGTGTGGTCTTCCTGCCTGAGTGTCTCACCAACATCAGGAGACTGAGCTGCAGGTGAGACCTGGGCTGAATCTGATTGGTTGGCTGCTGAGCAGGGGTGTGTACAGAGGGGCGGGGCTTCTCTCCGGGGACCAGATAAAAACAACGACAGACTTTCAAAGATACACACGGGAATTATTGTCCAGGAGACAGGTCAGGTGACCAGCCACGCTGACATCACACACTATAAATACACACACACACACACACACACACACACACGTTTTTGTGTGTGTGTGTGTGTGTGTGTGTGAATATGCATTTATCTACAGAAAATAAAGAGAAGTTAAAAAAAGGAGGGAATAAAAACCGGTTCTGTTTGGAACTGGCTCCATTTTGATTGGTTCATGACTTTTATTTTTGTTAAAGAGACAGGAAGTGACCCGTCAACAAACAGGAAACCCTTGTCCACTTCCTGTTACTGAGACCAAACATTTAGTGAGCGTTTGACGAAGAGACTTCCTCCACTCTAAACCAAGGTGCTCAGAATAATAAAGTATGTGTGTTCTCCTCCCCCTTTGATTTACATTTTGACAACAGTTTACAAATGAGCACAAATTGCTTTGTTTTTTTTCTTCTTCCCTCTACTAACCTATGTGTGGTGAAGGGGGGGGGGGGGGGGGGGGAGAAGTTCAGAAAAAAATACCACCACTCCCCCAGCAGGGGGCTGTTGTCACCACTAGAACCTACTTTTTGTCAAAATGCCCCATCAGCCCTCAGGTGTGACATCATCAGGGGGCGTTACCTTGTGTTGGAGGTGGACGCCGTACAGTCCGTTCAGATTGGCCTCGTGACAGTTCCTGTACCACCAGCCCCCTCGGTACGACATGGCACAGCGGGTGATGAGCGAGGAGCGGTCGCGGTCTTTGGTGGAGAAGGCGCGGTTGTTATGGTAACTCAACGAGTCACCTGACACAGAGAGACAGAGGGGGGAGGGGGAGGGGGAGGAGGAGGAGGAGGAGGGGTGAAGCAGGGTATCCAAGAAGTGAGACGAACCAGGAGGACCAGGTCCTCACCTGCGGTGCCACTGTACCCCCCCACCGTCAGCCTGTAGAACCTCCTGGACACCTCGAACTTGGAGTACTCGGCGTACGCCCGCTGGTCCCCGACCCTCAGGTCGACGCGTAGACTCATCCTGGCGGCTGACGTCAGGTTGTGAAGACTCTCCAGACCTGAGGAGGAACCAGACCGTCCAGCATCAGGCTCCGATTTCACCTGTTTCCCATGATGCCGTGCAGCACCGTGCGTCATCACCAACTCACCGAGCCAGAACTCTCCGCTCAGATCTCCGAAACCTCCGACGTAGTCGCTCCACCCTCGGAAGAAGTTCACCGAGCCGTCACGCCTCCTCTGGAACACCTGACAACATCAGAGCGCAGGGTTCGTCCAAAACAGTACCAGGGACTGTTTGTGTGAGAGTCCCTGGAACCATGTGGGCGGAGCTTACAGATCCGCCATTTCCTGATTGGCTGCATTTTATTTTACTCCAAACAGAACAGTATAGAACAAGAAGGAGTGAGTGTGAATGTGAGTGTGAATGTGTCGGTACTGTTGACCACACCGTCCATCCTCCTCCATCTGTCTCCATGTCACAGTAAACAGTCAACAGCGCCCCCTGTCTGCCCTGAGGGAAAATGTCCATCTCTCCTGACTTGGTGAAGCCGTTCAACAGTTCCTGAGAACAGTCACTGGGGAAGGGGAACCTCAGGGAGCCTGCAGAGGAGGAGGAGGAGGAGGAGGAGGAGGTTTGAACATTAGGAAGATCTACGCGAGATGAGTGGGGGGGGAGGGGGGGGCTGGGGGAGGGGGGGGAGGAGGAGGAGGAGGAGGAGGAGGAGGTTTGAACATTAGGAACAAAGATGGTGAAGATGATCAGTGAGTGGCTGCAGTACCAG
Organism: Cynoglossus semilaevis; assembly: GCF_000523025.1. Lineage (NCBI taxonomy): Eukaryota > Metazoa > Chordata > Actinopteri > Pleuronectiformes > Cynoglossidae > Cynoglossus > Cynoglossus semilaevis. The sequence continues at coordinate 441,524 of NC_024324.1, forward strand.
TGGTGAACTCTGTGGAAATGGTGGCGCCGTATCTTCCTTCTGACTCTGCCTGAAGCTGGACCGTGTACCTGGATCCAGAATGAAGTCGGGTCAGGTTGAACTCAGTCACTGAGGAATTTAACTTTACTTCCTGTTAAAGACAAAAGACGAGAGGTCAACGAGAGGTCAACGGGAGGTCAACGGGAGGTCAACGGGAGGTCAACGGGAGGTCAACGGATGATTTTAGCGGTGACCGTCTCTTTGCTCAGGGTCACGGAGTTCCCACCTTCCTGTCGTGACCTTCAGTCTGATAGGTCAGCCTGTAGCCTGCTGCAGGTTTTGTGGGCGGTTTCCATGACAACAGCGCGGCACGTGGGGTCACATGACTGGCCTGGAAGTCTCGCGGACCTGCAGCGTCACTCGCCGAGCCTGAAAAAGTTCAAGTCAAGAAAAAAGTGTTTGCGCCTCTGTATCAGTGTGTTAGTGTGCAGTGACCCCTACTGGTGGTGAAGCTGGTGCCGGCAGCAGAGCTGTGTCGGCTGGACTGCTGGCTGGTGATGGTGACGGTGTAGGTGGTGGAGTCCTGGAGGTCACTCAGCTGCTGCTCCACTGTGGTTCCAGACACTTGGATCCTCAGCTCTGATCCTAAGACACACAGGGTGAAAGGTCAGCAGAACCACCAGCAGGGGGGGGGGGGGGGCCGGCCCGATGATGTACGA
>NC_024324.1:442480-455885 GCF_000523025.1 Cynoglossus semilaevis
GGGGGGGGGGCAGTCTGACCTGATGATGTCATAGTTTACCTGGACCTGACCCATAAACGATGGTGTACTGATCAGCGGCAGCTAGCCCTGGACGCCACAACAACAGCGCTCCAGAGTTGGTGACATTCACAACGCGGAGGTTGGTGGGAGGGTCCGGGACTGGACCGAACGGGTGGAGGAGGGGGCGGGGCAAATATGTCAGAAAAAAATGACATGAGTTTAAAATGATGTTTAAATTTGAATGAAATATCGACAACTGGAAACATCTGTGGTTAAAAGAATGGTGTCGGCTGAGCTAGCCAACTTAGCTCAAAAGGCTAATGCTGGTTCCTAACATGAGCTCTTGCTTCACTCACTTAGCCTTAGCCTAGGCTAACTTCACCTAGCTAAGGAGGTTTTTACAGTGATGCAGTGACGCAGTCGTGGTCCGGCTGCACCGTTGTTAGCCACACTGTGTTTTAATATTAGCTTGATGCTAAAACAACCGTCACACTCACGTGTCTTCACCAGATGGTTGACTGGGTCGCTCTCTTCCGTCCCCAGGGTGGACACGATGCTGACCTCGTAGGTTGAACCCGGAGACAGCTGTGAAAGGCCGACGGACGAATCCACGGAGTCCAGGGACACCGACACCGGTTCCCCTGCAGAACCAGAACCAGGATCAGTCCCAGATCCTCCATTCATGAGGATATGAAGAACCTAAAGTTCTGTTCTGACCGTCACGGGTGTTGGTGTAGGTGACTTTGAACCCGTTGACTCGACTCTTTGGTTTGGTCCAGGACACGGTCACCGAGTTCTCCGTCAGCTCACTGAAGAAAATGTTAGTTGGAGGTTCTGGACCTGAGTGACGTCAAGAGCAGCGATCAAAATGAGAACATCAAATTAGAGAAAAGAAAAGTCAGAGAAAACGGGAGGTCAATGGATTAGCGACCTGGATTAGCGACCTGGGCTAACTCTTCCACTCCCACCAGAACTACGCTGCTGTAGGAACTCCACCTGTGAGCACTAAAAACTGTTCTGTTACACTTTGAACCCATCAGTCCCGTATATTGTTTATGGTGTAAGCTAGCAGAGTAGCAGTGGTTCTCCTCATCACGGCTAACTAAGATGATTAGCTTTATAGATAAACAATGACCCTAATCAATACAACCACTCGCTCTGATTTGCTGATAAAATACTAGCTGTCCAATAGTTACAGTTCACTTCCTGTGCCTGACCAACTGTTAGCTACATTAGCTTAATCCAACTAAAAACATTAACCTGATGATGATTTAACTGAAGCAGTTGGACAAAAAAAAAAAATTTATTTAAAACTGCTTCAGCAACTACCGTTAGCAACAGTAACTAACTTAGCTTGTACCGCTAGTAAATACTGGCCCCGTAGTTAAATTTAGACGAAAATGTTCTTAGACATATTTACAGTATATATGTACCTGTAGACATATATATATATATACTGTATATATATGTCTGACTGCTACATGTATACTGTATATATATACAGTATATATATAGTATACAGTATATATGTAGCAGTAGACATATATATACAGTATATATATGTGTATACTGTATATATATACAGTATATATATAGTATACAGTATATATGTAGCAGTAGACATATATATATATACTGTATACAGTATATATATAGTAGACATATATACTGTGTATATATGTCTGACCATGTGCAGTCAAAGGACCAGTGGCAGCAGAGTGTGGTCCTGGAGACAAAGGGCAGAAGACAGAACCGTTAGCTGAGTCAAAGCTGGAAACAAGTGGAGTGAAAATGAGGAGTGCAGGTCACATGACGAGAAACGCTGAAAGATGATCACTTGACGACTGAGGGTAGAAACAGACGGGTTCGTTATTCTGGGCTTCACACTTTGATGGAATCGCAGGTGTGAAGTTGAGGTTTTTTGAGGCACCTGAGGTTGGGACTGGAAAGAAGGAAAGAAGTAGGAGCCACTCACACTACCATTCACACAACCATTCACCCAACCATTCACACTACCATTCCCACTACCATTCACACTGCCATTCACACAGCCATTCACACAGCCATTCACACAACCATTCACCCAACCATTCACACTACCATGCACACAACCATTCACACAGCAATTCACACAACCATTCACCCCACCATTCACACTGCCATTCAAACAACCATTCACACTGCCATTCACACAACCATTCCCCCTACCATTCACACAACCATTCCCCCTACCATTCACACTACCATGCACACAACCATTCACACAGCCATTCACACAACCATTCACACAACCATTCCCCCTACCATTCACACTACCAGTGAATGAACACACACAGAGGGACCAGCAGTTAGAGCTGGGGATTGAACCTCTGACCTTCCCATGCTGGATTCAGTCCCTCAAACAAAGCTTCAAAAAACCTGAACCTGATGGAGTAAAGACAGAGGAGCAGTGATGGAGGACAGAGCAGGAGCAGGTTGTTGAAGACATCTCCTCACCATCAGCACTCCACCATCACGGTGCCTTGTACCTGTACTGATGACCAGCTTGTGTAGTCTGGACAGAAGACCAGGACCATTTCCAAGAAAGGTCACAGCGTACTCAGGCCGAGGTCGAGGTCGAGGCCGAGGTGAGTCCTCCTCCACGGGGAGTGGAGCACCAGGAGGTGGTTCTCTGAAGGAAGGTTTTTGTTGACCGGTTGTTGTTTTACGATCCTGTGTTGCTGGACTTTCAGATGTTCTGTTTTTATCTTTAGGAGTCCTACCTTCAGACTCCTCTCCCCCTGCAGGCCGTTGTCTGTCCTGCTCCTCAGAGTCTACTTTTTCTAGATCTTTCAGATGTTCCTTCTGCGTTGGTCTTTCTTCTTCTTGAGCTTCTTTTCTTGTAACTTTTGGGTACCCTCCCGGTGGTGACTTCCTTATGGGTTTGTGTCCACCTGCGGTCTGGTTTACATGGTCTGGATTGGACCCGTTTGATCTGATCACAGGTTTGAAAGCAGCACCTCTGAGTTTCCCAGTCGGAGCAGAAAAACGCTCTGGTTTTGGACCCTGCCCCCTTTGGTTCCAGCTGATGTACTTCCTAATTTGGCTGTGTTGACTTCCTGAGAGGTTCCTGGGTTCATACGGTCTCTTTGGGAGTGAGGCCGGTCTTAAGAGCCGTGAATCAGAGGAGGTTTGTTGGACCATTGATCTCTGTTGATGTTTCGGTACCAGGTTTTCACCTTTGTTACGTTGGGTTTCTGAGGCCACGGGGGAAACGGTGGTTCTGGATTCTTCTCCTTCAGCTTCAGTGGTTTGGACAGGAACATTCTTTAACTGATCACCCTGTGGACTGAGGGTGGTCTGTGGTCCTACAGAAGAACTCTCTGGATCAGTCAAGTCTGTTGGGTTAGATCTTAGAACCCCACGACTTTTAGCGGTACTCTCCCTTTCCTGTTGACCTGTCGGACTTTTAGTTCCCTCATTTAGTTTTCTGATGGGTGAAGGTCTGCGGACAAATCCCCCATGTGGATACGGAGGTCCCTGCGCGTTCAAACGGTCTCCATTTTGAGCACGTCGACTAGACGGTCGAAGACGTGGGATATTCTTAATTTTGGTGGACAGACGATGATGAGACGGAGCTCTCGTAGCTTCAAGAGTCTGACTTACGTTGTGGGACACAGACGAGTCTTTCATGAAAGTATCTTCTCTTAGTCCTGGTTTATCTTGAAACAAAAAGGATTCCTGGACAACAGGAGGTGTTGATGATGGAGCCGGTTCTTCAGTAGAAGAAATCTGGTTTGTCTGCACCTCAGGCCTCGGAAGTACCGGCCTGGGTGGACGAGTCAAAGGCCTCGAAGTAATACGAGTTCTGTTCGGGAAAGACCCTAGGTTTGGAAATGCCTTGCGAACATATCCATCCTTTGGAAACGGTTGTCGAGATGGGATTCGTCCTCTTTCTGTCTGCACTTTATTCTGGTTTGGTGCAGCTGGAGCTGCCTGGTCCTCATGGAGACCCGGACCCACAACAGGGTGGGACTCTGGTTCATTCACAGGACTGTGTCTGGTTTCTGTTTCTCCACCAGGGATGGTGTTGGTGTGAGGAGCAGGGAGAGGGTGAGGACGTCTTAAAGTCCTATTTCTGTACAAACCTAAATTTGGGTGAGGACGACGTACAAAGCCACGCTTTGGAGGTGCTTGTTGGGGAAGTGGTCTTCTGCCTTTTCCTGTGGAGGGTACTTCCTGTCTCTGGTCTGGTGACCCCACGTCACGTTTGCGGGAATCAAGTGAATCAGATTCGGCTAAGCTGGAAGAGGACGATGAAGATGGAGGAGATTTAGATGATGGTGTTGTAGCTGTAGACACAGATGAAGGTGGGGTTAGAGTCGACAAAGACGAAAGGGTGGACGGATGTGGGGTTGGGTCTGCGTCTGATGGAAGTGAAGACGTAGAGATCGACGGCAGACGTGAGAAGGATGAAGACAATGAAGACTGAGAGTTTGAGGACTGTGAGGTGGGTGAGGTCAGAGGTGAGCGTGAAGTCGCCGGGGGAGACAAAGGCTTCGGGACTGTGAAGGAGGGAGATGATAAATGTGAGCTGAGTGAGCCAGGAGATGACTCCTGGGACAAGAAGTTAGAAGATGGTCGTGAGACTGATGAGGAAGACGAGAACGAAGACGAGCGAGAGTGTGACGGTTGTGAGATCAGTGAAGACGAGGATGACTCTGAGAAGGTTAGGCTAGCAGAAGGTTCAGATCCTTTGGAAGGTGACGAAGAGTCAGAGTCAGAAGAAGGTGAAATGGAGGAGCGTGAGACCAGCGAGGACAACCGCGGCGTCGACACTGATGAGGACGGAGAAGAAGAAAGAGAGTTTAACGTGGATGAAGATGAGGATGTGGGACTGTGAGACCTCGAGGGTCGATCGGACGACTGTGAGGTGGAGGAGGACGGAGGTGACTTTGGTGTTCGTAAGACTGATGAGGAAGAAGAAGAAGAAGAAGAAGAAGAAGAAGAAGAAGGAGAGTTTAATGTGGATGAAGATGAAGAGGAGGATGATGATGATGAGAATGAGGACAGAGGTTTCAGTCCGGTTAACACCGTCTTCCATGCCGTGTCTGCCTCGACAGGAAGCTTCGACGGTTTCGACAGGTGAACTGAAAACGTTGTGACGTTCAGTTTGTGATAGGTGTCGGTCAAGAGTTTGGGGAAAAGATCAGGGGAAAGGTCCAGGTCTCTCGGTGCAGAAGGCTGTGGTCCGTCAGTTCCGGTAGAACCTGGATCTGGATCTGAACCCAGGGAGTTCCCTGCTTGAAGCGTTCCGTCCCTGCTGCACCCGCTGCCTCGGTTCTTGAATCTGGAGGAATGCGTCACCTTAACTTTGTTCAGGCATTTCTTCTCCACCTGTGGGTTAGTACCAGTTGGTACTGTTGGCGATGGACCAGGGAAACCTCCATGTCGTGCCGTACCAACTTCTGGTTCCTTCTTTGAGACTTGTCTTTGTACTTCTGATGTCATCGGCTCAACGTTACGGTCAGCGTCTTTGCTGGAACCTACAGTTGGAGGTCCTACCAAATCTTTGTTTTCTAGTCTGGAGGCAGCTGGTCCGGGGACTTTTGGAACTATGGGCTTCTTCTTTTTCTCAGCAGAGGGGGGAAGAACCCTTTTCTCTCCTGCTACAAATCTAGTTTTGTTAACAAGGACAGAACCTGGAACTTTTGGTCTCCTGAGCAGCGTGAGTCTTTCAGGATGTGTGGGTCGGCTGAGGTTCCTGACCGGGGTCCGACTGACCAAGGGTTTACGTTTTGTTATCACAGAGGCGGAGGGGTCTCTGGGGGCTCCTCCAACATCCACAGTAGCAGCCCCTTTCTTGGCCCCTCCCTCCTCCTCCACTTGTGATGGTGTAAATTCTGGGTTCTTCGTGTCGTGACCTCGTCCTTCAGACCGGAGCGTGACCTGCAGAGTCAAAGGTGCCGAGCTACGCCACGGATGTGTCACTCCTAGAAAACATAAAGGACCCGTGTTAAGAAAAACAGAAGAAATAAGTTATCAAAGATAACATTCAGGTCCAAATGGCCAGAGAACACCAGGGGGCGCTGGTGCACTGATAAGACAAGCTGCAGCTCCCACTGCTAACTTGAACCTGAAAGGTGAGGAAGTCTGCTGATGATTTAAGAACTCTTCAGATTCTGCAGGTTCCTGAAAATCAAACAACATGGAGCTCAGATCCTGAACCCGGGACCAGGAGAAGGTCCAGCACCTGGACCCACCAGGCTGAGGTCCAGCACCTGGACCATGGGCACATTTGAATTCTGAGATCAACAACCTGCAGGTCAGAAAAACAAATGTCAGCTTAAATATCAGGACCGAGCTGCAGAGAGAAGGTCCAGGTCCAGGTCCAGGTCCAGGTCCAGGTCCAGGTCCAGGTCCAGGTCCAGGTCCAGGTCCAGGTCTCTACCGGACTTACACACACACTCCTCACACACCATCGATGTCACCAAAGGTCACTGACCTTCTCCTTAAACTCACCAGGAACAGTTTGTGACGACGCAGCTTCGCTCTTCTCGTCATCCTTCTCTGCGACAAGGATGATGTCATACATATGCCCCGCCTCCAGCTGCCTGATGTGGGCGGAGTTTTGACCGGCTGGGACCGTTATATTCTGACTCTGCCCAGTTCCGTCATTAGGAGTGACAGTCAAACGGTACCTGTCAATCTCACCCTGGGACTCCTCCCACTGGGCGACAGCGGTGGTTGAGGTGGTTTTGACCACGTGGAGGTTGGACGGAGGTGAGATGGCTGTGGGCGGAGACAAGAAAATCAGAGATTTTAGTTCAGACCAGAGTCCACAGATGAAGTGTTCGCTGACGGAGACACTTCAGTCGATCGTTCACCCCTTGGTCTTGGTGTGAAGCACCAGACTAAATAAAGTGTGTAAATTCTCACAGGTGTAGAAATCAGTGGAACTCTCAGCTCCTCTGCGCCCCTCGATCTCTCCACTGATGGTGGCGCTGTACCGCTGGCCTCCTGATAGTCCGGTCTGAGTGAAGCTGGTCCGAGTTCCTTCCACCCGAGAGCTCAGCTGCTGCTCACTGTCCTGCTGCTCGACACAAAACAAAGGAAAACAAACCTGGACGATGACCTCAGCTGGTAGAGTCTACGTACAGTCGCAGCAGTCTGTCAGTCTGTGTCTGACGTCTGGGGACAGACTAGAACTAAAACACAGGATCAGGGGACTGGAACTAAATGTGTCTCTATGACATCACAGCTGAAGTGATGTCATCGCCGGTGCTGCTGCAGTGTTGTAGCCTGTGTGTACACGTTGCCATGACAACGGTACATCCTGCCACCTCCCTCTCCTCTGTCTCTGCTCTGTTTCCGTGACACGTTGTTGTTAAAAACCTTCAGTGTTTCATTAAAACGGTGTCACTGAAGTTGGTCCAAATGAAAACAGCGTTTGTCTTTTCTACAAATGACTTCCTGCTCTGAGCCTCACTGTCCCCTCAGACTACTGGACCGGGGTCTGGATACGTCCAGGACCATCACCCACCTGGCTGTTGAAGGTGATGAGGTAGGTGTCATAGTGAAGGGGGGGTGGAGTCCAGACCAGAGTGGCAGAGGTCTCTGAGATGTCCTGAGTCTTCAACTGAGAGACGCCTACCATGACTGAGGACAGAGACAGAGACAAACACAAACACATTTTTATCTACATTTTACTATAAGAGGAGAGGGGGGGGTCAAGGGGGGGGGGTGTTCAAGAGTCCCCATCTGAACAATGGTGGGTACTAAGTCAAAGGTCAAAGGCTGATGGGTCTGATGTGGGTCAGGGTCAGGGTCAGGGTCAGTTTTCTCCGTGGACTCTGGTCTGGTGCTGTGAGCGGTTGCCAACAGTTGGTCTTAATTAGCTCCGACTTTTACCAAATGGGTGAAAAGTTCTGATGATTCAGGAACTCTTTCTGGACCCGGTCACTTGAACGTTGCCCAAAAACATGAGCTAACGTAGCAACGACCACATTTAAAACATTAGCACTGAAGAAAACACAAGGAGTGGGCGGAGTCTGGGGTCGTCGTCACATGACCTCCAGACATGTGGAACGTGTCCATCTGGGCGTCCTGTGTGTCTGTGACGTGTCAATCAAAAGTGAGTAAGAAACGTTAAAAGCTGATGCTAACCATACGTACAACATCCTAGAATCAAACCTACAGCTACGGCTAAAGACAAACTAGCTGAACGCTAACAGCTAAAATCTGAACATAAGACAGATCTCAGCGCAGGTGAAACGTCTCGCTCCTGAAGAGATGCTCAAGGTTAATGAACTCATTCCTAACTTTCTAAGTCTGACCTCTGACCTTTCTTAACTGTTATAAATACATGTCTAACATTATACGCCAACAATGACCTGTGAGGGTTGTCGCCCCCCGGTGGTCGTCTGAGTTACAGCTCAGCAGCTGCAGCCTGTTGTTATTGAACCTTCTTCTATAAACAACAAAAAAAAAAACACTGAAGAAAAGTCAGAGAAACGTGGACCAATCAGAGTTCTGTCCACGACAACACGTGACCAAACTGATGAGGAGGAGGAGGAGGAGGAGGATGTTGTGAAACAACAACCAAAGAATGTTGTGAAGTGAAGTGAAAACGTTAGTTTCTGTGACAACAAAACAACAGATGTGTCTCAAACAGCAGGGCGTGGCCCTGAGTCATGGCAGCTGCTTCGAGCTGTTGGACCTTTTTCCAAGTTTTTTCAACAGCAGAGGAGCCGCGACCCAGCTTGTGATTATCATCATCATCATGTTAGCGCGGTCACGTCGATCCTCGCTGCAGTACGCAGTCCAAACACACGGTGGGATCTGAACATCCAGCATGTGTCTGTGGGTGCTTCAACCTCAGGTCAGCGGCCCGGCCGGACTGACACAACTGGGTCCAAACTGTGGTTCAGATTAGAACTTCATCATTTTCTGTTTTGACTGTTAACACTGGGCCAACTCCAACTGAACAGTGGGTGGCGCTCTGGAGTAAGTGTGGTGGTGCACTGGACTCACCTGTGTCACAGTGGGGTCCTGTCCTGCCGTCCACACACCGGCTGCAGTCCAGTCCAGTGAATCCAGACCGGCAGACGCACCTGCCTTTGATGCAGCGCCCCCTGTCTTTACAGTCGTTTGGACAGACGTGGGTGGAACAGTCCGCACCCGTGAAGCCACCGTCACAGACGCACTGGCCGTCCACGCAGCGCCCCCTGCTGCTGCAGTCACCAGGACACGTTGTCTCAGAGCAGTCCTCTCCACCAAAGCCGTCGCCGCAGACGCACTGGCCGTCCACGCAGCGCCCCCTGCTGCTGCAGTCACCAGGGCAGCTTTTTTCTGAGCAATCGTTGCCGAAGAAGTCGTCGCCGCAGACGCAGCGGCCGCCGACGCACGCGCCGCGACCGCTGCAGTTGTTCGGACACGTTCTGTCCAAACAGTCTGGGCCGCCGAAACCATCCGCACAGATACACGCACCGTGAACACAGCGCCCCCTGTTGTTGCAGTTCTTGGGACAGGCCTTGTCAGAGCAGTCCGGTCCGGTGAAGCCACGGTCACAGACACATTTACCAGCGCTGACGCACCTGCCGCGACCGCTGCACTTTTTGGGACACGTTTTCTTGGAGCAGTCGGCTCCGCTGAATTCTGGGCCACAGACGCACTGTCCTTTGACACAGCGCCCCCTGTTGGTACAGTTTCTGGGGCAGACTTTTTCAGAGCAGTCCACGCCGGTGAAGCCGCGGTCACAGACACAAACTCCGGCCACACAGCGCCCCCTGTCACTGCAGTTCCCTGGACACGTCTCCTCAGAGCAGCTGGCACCGGTGAATCCAGGGTCACAGACGCAGAGTCCGTCCTCGCAGCGCCCCCGGTGGCTGCACTCGTGTGGACACTTGACCTCCTCAGGTTTGTTGGAACAGCCGGCGCCTGGAGCAGACGGAACAAAACGCTGTTGTTATCTTACATCACCAGCAGGGGCCACTGTTGGGGGTCTCAACAGCAGCATTTATTTAAAGTCTCATCAGGACATGTCCATCAACCGTCTTCTCCAAGTCTTCCTGTGGGGGGAGTCCCCCCCCCCCCCCCCTGACCCCCCCCGTGATCAACAGCTGGTTTTGGAGGAACTAGTCTGACAGTTGACCAGGTTCTAGTCAATGACTGGTCAATAAGACTGGAGACAGTTGACCTTTGACCTGAGGACAGGACAGAGGAGACTGAGACATCCAGAGCATGTGTGTGTGTGTGTGTGTGAAAGACAGGGTGGAGCAGATCTGCATCACTGTTGGAGGAGACGATGATGACATCACTCTGGGCAGTGAAGTGAGGACAGACACACACACACACACACACACACACAAACAGGGAAATAATTAGTCCCTGATTGGAGCAGATTTAGGCCCCGCCCCCTGACTGAAACATGTGTCGCTGTGGAAACAAAAACAAAAACATCCTGTGGAGTCACACTGAAGGAACAGTCTACATTCTCACCACTAGGTGTCACTCAATTTAAACAAATGGACAAGATAAAGCACCATCTCACCCCTGTCTCTCACCCCCGTCTCACCCCCGTCTCTCACCCCCTGTCTCACCCCCTGTCTCACCCCCTGTCTCACCCCCGTCTCACCCCCGTCTCACCCCCTGTCTCACCCCCGTCTCACCCCCTGTCTCACCCCCGTCTCACCCCCTGTCTCACCCCCGTCTCTCACCCCCGTCTCACCCCCGTCTCTCACCCCCTGTCTCACACCCTGTCTCACCCCCTGTCTCACCCCCGTCTCACCCCCGTCTCACCCCCTGTCTCACCCCCGTCTCACCCCCGTCTCTCACCCCCTGTCTCACACCCTGTCTCACCCCCTGTCTCACCCCCTGTCTCACCCCCGTCTCACCCCCTGTCTCACCCCCGTCTCTCACCCCCTGTCTCACACCCTGTCTCACCCCCTGTCTCACCCCCGTCTCTCACCTCTGCTCTCCTCTCCAGAGCAGCAGTTGCCTCCACACTGCCCCCTGATGGTCGACACCTCCTTCTCCAGACGCTCTAGTCGTTCCAGCAGAACCGTGAAGTCGGATTCACAGCCACAGGTTCCCGGACCTGGACCTGGACCTGGACCTGGACTTGATGGAACCAGTTTGATCTGATGAGTCAGGAAGAGAGAAGAACCAGGGACCAGGTCCAGTTCTTTACCTGAGGATCAGGACCAGGAGATTTGGTTTTTACCTTGGAACATTCAAACAGTTCTGGTTCTGAACATCTGGACTTTTACCTCCTCTGACGTCAGAACTGTTGGAGATGTCGGAGACGATCACCTGCGACAACAGTGGCACAAAAGTCGTCGACAGTCAAGAAGTGTTCAGGCTGAAAGACCAGGTGTCGCTGGTCCTCCTAAAAAGTATTAGGTGGAACCAGAACTACGGACCGGACCTGGATCCTATGTCTCTGTGATTCTAGCTAACGGAGACGCCACAGCTGCTGGTCCACCGCTGCCTCCGGTGGTCAGTGTGTGTCACTGCAGTCGATCTGAACAAAGGATGTCAAACAGTGCAGTGACGGAGCAGCAGTGGACCAACATCTGGGTCCCAGACCGGGTTTGGTACGGGGACACGGATCGTATTCCTGACGTTCCGCTCCGATCCTCGACGGCTGAAAGAAAAAAAACTACACAGCGATCGTGTCATAGAAAGCACCTTGATCGTGTCCTCTCTGGTGTCCCTTGGTGTCCTGCGACCTTTGACCTGGACTTCCTGTGAGGTTGAAAGGGCCGGGTCGACGTGGCTAATTAGATGGAGGAGCAGGAAGAGGGCGGGGCTTACGGAGGGCATGGCTTCGTGAGAGCTGAACCTTTGAGTCGGTGAAAACAATGTCAACGTCTGACCAGCAGGGGCCAGCGTCTCGGCTGCTTGGTTCACGTTCTCCTGAGACAAAGACCAGATCAGAGGTTTGGAGGGTGCGTCATGTGACCGGGGTCATAGTTCATAAGGTCAATAACCAAGTTAGTGGTTAACTGTTAACTGACATTTCTATACTAGTACTAATAACAAACCAACATGATGACATCACAGCCAGGTCAAAGGTCAACATGAACGTTATAAAACAAAGTCAGTTTGTGCTGCAATGGAACACACGTGTCAAACTCTGGCCCGGGGGCCAAATCTGGTCCGCAGTATAATTATATTGGGCCCATGAGAGCATATCAAATGTGTACCAGAGTTGGCCCCCGCCCCCCAGTATAGTATTAGCGGTGTGTTTCCTGTTATAACTGGTTGTTGGTCTGAGAGTAAAAATGAACAGAAACAGAATCAAACGTTTGGTTTCTCCTTCCATGTCTTTATAACATTAACCCTTTAGTTCCACAGGAAACACCACGACATGAAACACCACGACATGAAACACCACGACATGAAACACCACGACATCACAGACAGAAGAGAAACATCAACGTTTACAGACGACGTTTTTACTTTTAGTTTTTACTTTTGGCCCAGAGTGAATTAGAGTTCACACCTCTGGACTGGAACCATCGGTTCAATCATCAGATCAATCAGTTATTAATGAGAGGAGCAGGAGGAGCAGGAGGAGCGGGAGGAGCAGGAGGAGCGGGAGGAGCAGGAGGAGCGTCTTACCTGATCTGAGAGCAGCTGCAGTTTGACTGAGGAGCAGAGAGACGGACGAGGAGGAGGAGAAGGAGGAGGAGTGGAGTTCTCTCATAAGTGAAGAATTTCATCTCTCTCTCTCTCCCTCTGTTCTCCCCCCACGCCCCCGTGACGTCATCACTCCCCACGTCTGTTGGGAAAACAGAATCTGGAAAAAAGTTTCACTTTTGTTTTTCTTCATTTTCAGAGAAAAACCTTGAATTTTCTCATAAATAAATGGAAGTATGACATCACTGATGACATCACAGTCACTGGTTCTGTTGGATCAACCGGTGTCTAGATCCTTCAACTAATGGGTTAAACATGAGGTCAAAGGTCAGACGGTGAGAAGAAAGAATGAAGGTGTGAAGACGACCAAACCTCACGGAGAAAATCAGAGATTTTAGTTCAGAGAAAACAGTGAAGGAAAATTTGGTTTAAAAGGATTAATTTAAAACACATTTTATTTTATAAAACATACTTTACTGATAATTCAGAGAGTAAACAATGGAGACTTTTTCTATAAATATTTAGAATATTTGGACCAGTGGACTAAAATCTAAAACCATGAAGTGACGCTGAACAGTGGATCAAATCTTTTTATTCAGTGAAATTCATTTCCAACCTGAGCTGCCATTTCTCTTCAAGGAACAAACCTTTAATACAATTCACAGAAACAAAGTCTGGCTGTGGAACCAAACCCCGGGTTTGGTACCTCCCAGTGGACCGCACCACCTGCAGGAAGGTCCGGGGGGGGGGGGGGGGGGGGAGGGGGCGGCGCGCCGGCGGG
>NC_024324.1:456210-457087 GCF_000523025.1 Cynoglossus semilaevis
GATGGATGGACGGATGGATGGACGGATAGAAACAAAGACATGTGTCACAACATCAATATTTAATCTGCCGTTCAAAGTGACTGGATTACCGTCTGTGGATTATCATCTCTGGGATTACACCCACAAACGTTGGTGTTTCTTTATCATCAGAGCCAAACCTGAAGATCACTGTCCTCAGGACGACAGACGACACCGTCACCGTGTCGTCTTCTCTTCAGTGTAGAAGATGAGAGCATAAAGGACCGGAATAATCCGGAATAATCCAGAAACACGGAGACTGAAGTTGATATGAATATTAACTTCAGTCTCCGTGTCACCAGGTTGTGGGTTTGACGCTGATCTTGGACTCTGCAGAACATCAACAGATCAGTTCCAGGTTCTCCTGGATGCGGTTCAGTTTCCTCTGCAGACGTTCTCCGGCGCTCACCGCTCCAGTTCCACTCAGGACGCTCTGGAGTCGGAGGATCTGCTCCGACGTCGCCGAGTCGACCCACGCTCTGACGACGGCCTTCAGTTCCTGAAGACTCAAACTGGAGGCCGCGCGCGCTGCACTTCCCTGAGCAGACGGCAGGCGGCGCACCAGCTGACGAAGTCGTTTGAGCGACATCTTCTGGTAGACGAAGAAGGCAGGAAGGATTTCCTTGAGGCAGATGGCGCTGTCTGTGCAAATGGGAAAAACGGAATCATGGATCAGAAACGAGGTAGAACCAGGAGACCTCCGGTAGAACCAGGAGACCTCTGGTAGAACCAGGAGACCTCCGGTAGAACCAGGAGACCTCTGGTAGAACCAGGAGACCTCCGGTAGAACCAGGAGACCTCTGGTAGAACCAGGAGACCGCTGGTAGAACCAGGGGACCTCTGGTAGAACCAGGGGACC
>NC_024324.1:457657-458238 GCF_000523025.1 Cynoglossus semilaevis
GACCTCTGGTAGAACCAGGAGACCTCTGGTAGAACCAGGAGACCTCTGGTAGAACCAGGAGAACGCTGGTAGAACCAGGAGAACGCTGGTAAATCCCAGACTTTTCAAAAACCTGGTTAGTGGATTAGACTATATTTATACTGAACCATTGATGGATCATAATCTTAAATCATCATAATCTAATCCGATCATAATAATAATCTGACGTCTGTCGTTCAACATCACCAGATCCTAATTCAGATTATTCTGAACATAATCCAGTGACTCCGGAGTTTCTCACCTGCTCCGTCTTCACACCTGATGCACACGCTGTCATGCCAGGGGGCGCCCTGGAGCAGCAGCCTCTGGCCCTCAGCGTCACAGCTCCTCTGCTGAGTGCAGTTGAGACGAGCGGAGATGGAGTCGGAGAAGGTTCCAGAAGGACACTGCTGACAGCGGGTGTCCTCATGAGCCGTCCCTGGAGGACAGACACGTCAGTGACGCACTCCACCACATCTGCCTACTGACTGCACTGACCACTGTCCGCCTGTGGAGGGCGGCAGAGAGGAGTAAAACTCCAGGCTCGTTCCCTCTAATCTGAG
>NC_024324.1:467091-469056 GCF_000523025.1 Cynoglossus semilaevis
GCCCTCTCCCGCGCCACACTCGCTGTGAGCTCTGCAGGTGTAGATGCTCTTGTCGTAGTAGAACCCGTCCATGCACCGGCACCGACGGTTCCGGTCCGCGGCGCAGGGCTCCTCGTCCACCTGGTTCCGTTCACACACGCTGCAGCGCAGACACCTGTCCATGGAGTTCCACAGCTCCGTGAACGAGCCCCGCGGACAGGGGGCGCACTCGCTGGGCCGCGAGGGCGCGCAGCGCGTCCTCAGGTAAGTTCCCGGAGGACAGCTGTCACAGAAGAACTGATGTCCGGTCAGAGGGTCCCTCTGTCTGTAGGTCCGCAGAGGAACACCAGGGGGTGCTGCTGCATCAGCAACAGAAAAGGACAAGAGGAGCAGCAAGAGCAGCTGACGAGGAGGAGGAGGAGGAGGAGGAAGAGGAAGAGGAGGAGGAGTTTCAGTAAACAGAGGTTTATATTTAAACTGACTCAGAGGGAAACCACTGAACAGACCACCTTAAGACTGTTAAGGTGGTCTGTTCTTCAACAAGGACGGGGCTCACACACAAACACACACACACACACACATATTTACACAAAAATATAAATGTATGTTCATACAGAGTTGGTTGTTTACATCCACGTGCACTGTAACGTGCACGCTCCTCAGACTTTAAACCCTGACGACAGATGTTGGTCGCAGCTGTGTGTGTGTGTGTGTGTGTGTGTGTGTGTGTGTGTGTGTGTGAGACTCACCATGGCTGTCTTCAGATGTTGGATGTGGACTGACTCAGATACAGCTGATCCTGGACCTTTATATAGTCCCTGTCACCATGACCCCACCCTCACACGTCACACCCACAGTCACACTCACAGTCACAGTCACAGTCACACTTACAGTCACAGTCACACGTCAGAGTCACACTCACAGCCACACTCACAGTCACAGTCACACGTCAGAGTCACACTCACAGCCACACTCACAGTCACAGTCACACGTCAGAGTCACACTCACAGCCACACTCACAGTCACAGTCACACGTACGCGTCACACTAAAAGTCACACTCACAGTCACACTCACACCCACACCCACCCACACACACACCCACACACACACTCTTGTTTTGAAGTTCTGAAACACCTCTAAGGAGCAGCTGTTGTTACGTCACAGCATCAACAGACACTTCATTGTCCCCAGCACCACCGGGGACACCATCGGCACCAGCGACACCAGTGACACCAGCGACACCATCGTCACCATCAACACCAGTGACATCATCACCAGTGATACCTTTGACTGAAGAACCTCTTCTTCCTGCTAACTATTACCAGATCAGTTCTTAGTTACTTAGTCTTACTAATTAACTAATTCAACTCCATCACTTCCAGATTTATTCTTTAGTTTAAAGACTTTGGTCTGAACTAAAATCACAGACTCCCTCCTTGAGGTTTGGTCTGTAATTCATGATCATCACTTTATAAACTTGTCTTTTCTAAATGTAGTTCAACTAGTTGTTAACTAGTTAGCTGGTTGAACTGGAGCCAGGCCTTTAGCTTCATCATCTCTTCTCACAGAGGGTGACTGTGGTCGACAGTTTCACTCCCAGTCTGTGAATCAGTCTACGCTGGAACAGCCCCCCCCCCCCCCCCTCCATTATGTAGAGATTATTTGTAATTTCAGTTGAGTTTCAAGTCCAATCTGTCTGGGACTGAGGATGACATCACCCTGATGACATCACCCTGATGACATCAACCTGATGACATCACCTGATGACATCACCCTGAACATCACCCTGATGACATCACCCTGATGACATCACCCTGATGACATCAACCTGATGACATCACCCTGTTTACGCTCCCATCGTTATTTTGTTTGTTTTCACTTCCTATGACCTCTGACCCTGAGACAGACGCCCCCTTCAGGGCTTTAAGACCATAAAACCGTGGGACACAGGAGTCACGTCCAGTTCCAGCAGTTCAGGAACGAGA
>NC_024324.1:470274-472216 GCF_000523025.1 Cynoglossus semilaevis
AGTGACACCATCGACACCAGTGACACCATCGACACCAGTGACACCATCGACACCAGTGACACCATCGACACCAGTGACACCATCGACACCAGTGACACCATCGACACCAGTGACACCATCGACACCAGTGACACCATCGACACCAGTGACACCATCGACACCAGTGACACCATCGACACCAGTGACACCATCGACACCAGTGACACCATCGACACCAGTGACACCATCGACACCAGTGACACCATCGACACCAGTGACACCATCGACACCAGTGACACCATCGACACCAGTGACACCATCGACACCAGTGACACCATCGACACCAGTGACACCATCGACACCAGTGACACCATCGACACCAGTGACACCATCGACACCAGTGACACCATCAACACTAGTGACACCATCGACACCAATGACACCATGGACACCAGTGACACCATTGTCACCATGGACACCAGTGACACCATCGACACCAATGACACCATCGACACCAGTGACACCATCGACAACAGTGACATCATCGACACCAGTGACACCATCATCACCAGTGACACCATCGACACCATCAACACCATCGACACCAGTGACACCATGGACACCAGTGACAACATCATCACCAGTGACATCATCGTCAGGTGACCAGACTGGAGTCCTCACGTCTGGACTCTCAGCCAACGGTCGGTCAGAACTGAAGTTTGACTCAAACGCATCAGTCGTCGTTAAAGTTAAAAAGACTTTAATAAAGAAACAAACATTTTAGAGACAACAAAGGTGAACAGTCCAGTAGGTGGCGCAGCAGGTCCAGTGGACCAGGCTGTTTCCATGTGGTGAGAAATTTAACTCCTCCACTGCAGGAGTTAAAAGGAGGAGACAAAGTTCTTCATGTGTAACGATGGTACCAGGACCAGGACCAGGACCACATGGTACCTCTTCTTCTGTGGTGGTAACGTGTCAGTGTTCATGAAGGTTCTGAACCAAGTCTGAAGGTCTGGAGGTCCAGGTCTGGTAGTTCACAGGGAGCAGCCAATCAGAGCCATCAGACGTACATGATGTCACGGTGACGCTCTGGTTCAGCTGCAGTCGTCAGCTTCTCTGAGTCGGGTCAGATCTGGGACAAGTGAAGAACGACCTGAAGGTGACCCAGAACCAGGTGACATTTTCTTCACAGGTTTGGTCTCTCTCTGTGAGACATTATGTTGTGGGGTTGGGGTGGGGGGGGTCATGGCAGCAGTTAACAGGAAGTAGGTTCTGATCACATGGTCCAACATCGTGGGACATGGGGGGGGGGGTTCTGTGAGACAGTTCACTGTTTTCTACATCTCAAACTCCAAGTAGTCCTGACTGACCCCCCCCTCCTGATCCTTCTTACCCCCCTCCTCTCTACCCCCACCTCCACCTGGACTCACCCCAGAGACAAACAATTCCCAAACCCAGCAGGTATTCTCAGAAATTGGACCGGATGAACCGTGGGAGCGTCCACAGGACGGACCGCAGGACATGTTGGACTCCACAGTTTGGACCAAATGATTCAGTCGTGCAGCGACAACAAGTCGACGACAGCAGGAACAAAGGTTCCTTAACATTTACTGGTCTGATCTAAGTATCTAGTGCGTACCCCGGGTGGGCCGGGTCACAGAACCAGATGGATCCAGGTCTGGTTCTGGAAACTGCGTCCAGGGTACACACCTCTGTGAGGGTCCACGGCCAGAACTCCTCCCACACACTCAGAAGAAGGAGAAGGACAAAGTCCTTCCATGAGTCGACTCGGTTGGACCTTGTTCTGTTGTGTGGAGGAGAACCGGCTCGTAGAACCTGACAGAGTCCAGGTTTAGGAGAAGCTACGGCTAGGATTTGGACCACGACCTGCGGTTGAGCCAACTGAACCATTTCACCAACCGGGAGCCAACATTTAGAGAAGTCCGTTCCATGGACGTCCAAC
>NC_024324.1:473212-474721 GCF_000523025.1 Cynoglossus semilaevis
TAACTCCCACCGGCACAGACACATCTCCACCACTGGAGGGAGCACTCAAAGCTCTGGGAGATACTGGTGGGAAAGGGAGGTGGGGGTATGAGGGGGGGGCTCTCTGTGGGACATAGGGTGGGGGGGCAGTCTCTGCAGGTCTGGTTCAGTCCAGGTAGTTCACAGGATGTAGGTTCTGTAGATGGTATGTTCTGATCACATGGTCCAACACCTGGTGACGTGAAGAGGAACTTTCAGAAAACCAAAGAAGAAATCCAGGGATCAGCCAATCAGAGCCATCAGACGTACGTGATGTCACGGTGACGCTCTGGTTCAGCTGCAGTCGTCAGCTTCTCTGAGTCGGGTCAGATCTGGGACAAGTGAAGAACAAAGGAACGTTCTGACTGTTGCTATTGGCTGAGACTTAGTGACACACCAACGTTACAGCTTCTCTGTTTATTAGCATGGCAACATTAGCATGGCAACATTAGCATACCAACATTAGCATGGCAACATCATTGTTCAAATGTGGATGTAGCTCCTGGTCAACTTTAGTTGTTGTCAGAAAAGGAACAAACCTGAAGTTCTTTGGAAGAGAAGGTCCGTCTCCACGGTCCTGGTCCACCTGGTCCACCTTCTGTCCTCTCCAGTCTCAGTGGTCCAACATGACACCACCTCTCCAAGTCTTGACATCTGAAGACAGAAACCAGAGTCCAGTCATCTTCTGACCTCCACCTCAGACCAAAGATGACGTCATCATGAACACGTCTTCACTCTGGTCGTTTGGTAACAAATACTTCATTCAGTAAAATCAACCTGAAGTCGTTCATGGAGGAGAGCTTCCTTGGTCTGGTCCGTCTGGTCCACCTTGGTCCGTCTGGTTCTCCTTGGTCCGTTTGGTCCACCTTGGTCCGTCTGGGTCACCTTGGTCCGTTTGGTCCGTCTGGTCCACCTTTGTCCGTCTGGTCCACCTTGGTCCGTCTGGTTCTCCTTGGTCCGTTTGGTCCACCTTGGTCCGTTTGGTCCGTCTGGTCCACCTGGTCCGTCTTGGTCCCTCCAGCGTTGCCAAACTTTTCCTCTACCTTGGTCCGTCTGGTCCACCTGGTCCGTCTTGGTCCCTCCAGCGTTGCCAAACTTCTCCTCTTCAGTTTGGTCAAATCCAGGGCCTGTGGTCCAACATCTGAACCTCAAGGAAAACAAAGACAAGATTAAAGACTGAATGAAAAAAAAAAAAAGACAAATTGAAGTCTAGACCAGAAGAAGACCAACCTGAAGGTGTCCCAGGGTCAGGGGTCATCCGGCCAGGTCCCTACTCTGCCCTGACCTGTTCCTACTGTCAATCTAACTCCATCTGCATGTACACATCTCCACCACTAGGAGTCACTCTGAGTCACTATGGTCCTGGTACTGACTGACTGACCCCCCCACTCCTGATCCTGCAGCCCCCCCTGTCCTCTCTACCCCCACCTCCACCTGGTACCCCATGAACCCCCCCCACCCTCCTTGTTGTCCTTACATCTGACCTGGTCT
>NC_024324.1:475166-476120 GCF_000523025.1 Cynoglossus semilaevis
CAGGTCTGGTTCTGGAAACTGCGTCCAGGGTACACACCTCTGTGAGGGTCCACGGCCAGAACTCCTCCCACACACTCAGAAGAAGGAGAAGGACAAAGTCCTTCCATGAGTCGACTCGGTTGGACCTTGTTCTGTTGTGTGGAGGAGAACCGGCTCGTAGAACCTGACAGAGTCCAGGTTTAGGAGAAGCTACGGCTAGGATTTGGACCACGACCTGCGGTTGAGCCAACTGAACCATTTCACCAACCGGGAGCCAACATTTAGAGAAGTCCGTTCCATGGACGTCCAACGAACATCCAACCAAAGTTAGAGAAAGACCACGCTGACTCAGCAAAAGTTCACCTCAGAAGATGAGACCAGACCAGGGACGGACGTCCACAGACCACACACAGACCCAGAGGAGACTTGGGGACAAGTCAGGGAGACGATCTCCTGAGGGACCAGAGGATTGTGGTTTTGGTTCCAGGAAATCTGGACTTTGGACCTAAAAAAAACCCCCGACAAAGTCGGTCGTTGATCGACCAGTGTTGTCAATCCCCCACATGTCCTGACCTCCCAAACTACTGGTCTTCATCTGGCCAATCCCCTTCACTGATCCTGTTCAGTCCACATAAAGATTAGACCTTCAGACCTTCAGACCTGCCTCCGTCCCTGTTCTTCTCCTCTTCCTCTTCACTAATGGAAGAATTAACAAACCAGAACAACCACCTACAGGGGGCGCTCTAAGCCAGTACAACCTCCACCACTGCATCACACTCTGGTCAAGGATCCAAATGACCTCAGATTGAGAACCAGGGACAATCAAATGACATCAACCTGGACTCAGGGCCAACGAGTCCCAACGTGTCCCAACCAACTGTGGGGTCAAAGGCCAAGGTCATGTGACCCATCCAGTCTAAAATAAATAAAAAGGAACAGACCAGTGAAGTCTGATAAGACACCATGAGAAGGAGA
>NC_024324.1:476188-485417 GCF_000523025.1 Cynoglossus semilaevis
GAGGGGGCAGAGATGATGGGGCAGAGATGATGGGGCAGAGATGATGGGGATGGAGGTGATTGGGGGGCGGAGGTGATGGAGTCGGGGGGGCGTTGATGTAAAGAGTTAATCAAAAAAACAGAGTCATAAAAATAACAGCAGCTGAGGAGGAGTGTGGACAACGAGGGGTTAATGAGGAAGAACAGACGAAGAGTTAAAACAATAACCAGGACACACCACCACCACGGACAGACATGCAGTTAGAGGGGACACACTCTGGGGGGCGTGTGTTTTATGTAACCCTAACCTCCCTACACTGCCTATGGACGTGGGTTAGAGGCCGAAAAATGGGCCGTAAACGACGCGGGTTGTAGACGGGAAATGGGCTGTAAAAGACGCGGGTTGCAGAGGGGAAACGGGCCGTAAACGACGCGGGGTGCAGACGGGAAATGGGCTGTAAAAGACGCGGGTTGCAGACCAAAAATGGGCCCAAACAACGCGGGTTGCAGACCAAAAATGGGCCCAAACAACGCGGGTTGCAGACCAAAAATGGGCCCAAACGACGTGGGTTGCAGGCCAAAAATTGGCCCCAAATGACGCGGGGTGCAGACGGGAAATGGGCTGTAAATCACGCGGGTGGCAGGCGAAAAATGGACCCAAACAACGCGGGTTGCAGACGGGAAATTGGCTGTAAATGACGCGGGTTGCAGACGGGAAATTGGCTGTAAATGACGCGGGTTGCCGATGGGAAATGGGCCGTAAACGACACGGGTTGCAGACGGGAAATGGGCTGTAAAAGACGCGGGTTGCAGAGCAAATATGGGCCCCAAATGACGCGCTGTGGCCTTGACAAAAGGAACAGACAAGACACGGCTCAGCGACCACAGTGACAGACCTGGGCCTCGTGACTCGGCGGTCAAGACAAGGCAGCTTCAGTATCTGACCCTAGTTTCCTACATGAACCTCCGGTTGAGGAGCGTCCACACTCTGGTCTGGTCACCAAGACCAACTCCAATAGAACCTTTTTAAAGGTTCCTACTCCGGCCACTAGGCCCTGATGAAACATCTGGTCCACTTCACATCATCTACGACACGTTCTTCACCAGAACCAGTTCAGGATCAGGTTTGGATCTCACTCTTCTACCAAGTCCCTGACGCTGACGTGTTTTTAGTGAGTGAGAATCCAACGAAGATGATCGGTTCGTCCACTTGGACGATCGAACTCACCCGTCTACGCTACGCCTCATTTTAACGCAACACTTACGTTTGAGAGAATAAAGGCAGAACAGCGCGGCGGCCATGACAGGGGCGAAGGTTCAGCACGGAGAGGCTGAGAGAGAACAGGAGGCCCGGTGGCCCAGAACTGACCTAGAACTGTTGGACTTCATGTTCCTCGCTGTCCCTGACCCCTGAACCCTGACCAAAGAGACAGAAACGGACGCCGACACGGCAGCCGTCCGGAGAGAAGACAACAAAAATATGGACTCACCGATGTTGACTGGACCTAGGAAGGAAGAGTTAGTACGTCAACCAACCAGCAGCAAACCAACACTAGACCGACTTCACTGGAGAGGATGGGGCAGAGAGGAGGGGGCAGAGAGGATGGGGATGGAGGTGATTGGGGGGCGGAGGTGATGGAGTCGGGGGGGCGTTGATGTAAAGAGTTAATCAAAAAAACAGAGTCATGAAAATAACAGCAGCTGAGGAGGAGTGTGGACAACGAGGGGTTAATGAGGCTGACCTCAGACCATCTTCTCTCTCCTCATCCACACCCTGCAGTACCAGCTGTGACCTGTTAGCATTAGCCGCTCAGCAGTACCGTGATTTAAAACCTGATCTACTGGACCAGAATCCTGGAGAAACAACCAATCAGGGCCAAAAACACTGGAAACCCAAGAGAGCCAATCACAACCTACGTGTAGAAACTCTCCCTGATGAACTGTCCTGTCATTGGCTCCCACTCCACACCACAGACTAAAGGGAAGAGAAACAGGAAGGGACGCTTGGCCACACGGACGTCGCTAGAAAGACAAACGGGAGAAACGCACAGCGGCTCCAGCAAGTTTGGCACAGCGGCCAAACTTAGCGAAGCTCACGCAACGGCCAGACTTAGCAAAGGTGACGCGGGGGCCACCTTTGAAAAAAATATAAAAAAGACGTTCCTACTGTGTTGAAGATCTTCATGACGATCAGCCTGAAAGACAAGGACAAAAAAAACCAAAGATTCCATCCAAGAGCACAAGTAGGTGTCATAGCAGCTATCACCCACAAGGTGGCAGGAGTCGTCGCTCACTTCAGTTTCGATGAGGGGGGTCTTTGGGAGGCAGGACCAGATCCAACTGGATTCACCAGAACTTCAGTCAAAGTCTGCGTTTGAACACAGTGAGAAAAACCTGTTCCATTATATGAACCAACCACACGAAGGCAACACGACGACATGTAACACCTACAGGCTGACAGTAGGGGGCGCTGGGATGATAAGAAATTAATTGATCGCACAATAAATAAAAATGAAGTCGATAATTTTCCAGCCTCGACATATTTNCACCGACAGTCAACACCGAGTCGTTTGTTCGACAGAATCAACACAAAACCAACCGCGGGAAACTTTTTTAAAACTGTTTTAAAGAGGAGCCCACTCGGCGTGTCCTATATGAGAGGCGTTCAAGTACCGTCGGACATTTGATATTCTCATTAGAAATAAAGGTTTCCTGCATCTGAAACGATGTATTTGAATTATTACCATATATCGTCATTACATCTGTAGTTAATTCGGTCTCAAAATAATGACGACAATAATATTGTTTATCAGGAATAATTTGTAAGACGATATATCGTCCAGTAAAACTTGTTATCGTCTCGAGGCTAGCACCGAACCTGTCGCTTTCCTCCGTTCCTGAGAACCAGCAGCGGCTCCAGAGTTCATGGTTGGAGTTTTCATTCGTAACTAGTCAATATAGTTCACCGTTAAAAGTCGACTAGTACTAATCACCAACCAGGTCAGTGCTGCCGTTAGCCTGACGTCAGCAGTCAGACCCTCAACTCAAACTTGTATCAAACCACAGGCTAAGCTACACATAAACCAGCGACAGCCGCCGTTCGATATTTACCGTCAAGTCAGGCCGTACCGTTAAGACGAAGTCAATGAAACTGAACAAACAGGAGCGAAATCACTTTAAAAACCGCTAACCTTTCCACCGCGATGTCGAAGCCGGACGAGGTGCACCCGCCATTTTGGAACACCTGAGGTCGTCTGAACGTAATTGCCTTTTTAAAGACGCGGTTGTGGCGGCATCTGACGTCACAGAGTTTCCCGGAAGTATTTCTCTTGTTTTTCCTCTTCTTGTATTTGACAACCTGACGAAAGAAGGAGACGCGATCTCCACAGACAGAAATCCATTAATTAATAATAATAATAATAATAAAATGTCTGTTTTTAACCCCGTTTTATTTTATTTTTATTTTGTAATTTAAGTTTGAAAAAACAAACAAACAAACAAAAAAACTACTGGGCAGATTTAGTTACTTGAGAATTCAGAATTTTTATCTCCCCTCACATTGTTTTTTCTTTTTTACTTCCGTCAGAGATGACAGAACATATGATCAAAACTCAACACCAGGAAATACGTTAGTTAGGAAACCGTTAGAACAGTGGGGGCGCTGTGGGCTTCATTTCTTCAGGGTTACAGTCAGTGATGCAGCGGATGAACATCGGTATCGACCGACGAAACAAAGACGACAGTCACCGCTGGTGAATCATAAATATATTCGCGTCTGATCAGTCACAGATATCGTTGATGACACACAGAAAACAACAAAGTTTAAAATATTATTTTTGATTTTTACAAATGTTTGTTAGGATCAGAAAATCAGTAGGTAAATAATAAATTAGCTGTGAGTCGACGTCAGCTCCAGAAACGTCTCAAATGTTTCACGCTTTTCTGTGAATAGCAGCTGTGGGGCGGGTCTTCAGCCTCAGCAGCTCTGCGATTGGTCGGCCGCTGTCCTGGAAAAAGTCCAGTCCCGTGATCCACTCCACGTCCCGGACTCTGGACTGATGGAACCAGACCAGGTCCTCAACCCACGTAGACTCGTCCTCAGAATTCTGTTGAAAATCATAAGGTTAACGTGAGAACGTTCCCTGGACTCTGCTCACTCCCTCCACCAGGAGGAGATGAGGAGGAGACGCAGTGAAGGAGCTCCTACCCTGCAGCTCTCTGAGTTCTCAGCTCGGTGAGGCAGCAGGAAGGAGACCGTCTGAAGTTCTCCTCCGCAGGACGTGACCGGCTCCGAGGAGTTTCTACAGCTGCTCAGAACCAGGAAGAAATGAGTCGGAACTGAAACGTTGGTTCCCGGCACCGACCTGTGCACGCACACACACACACACACACACAACAAGAACAATATATTTTCACAGTTCTGTTCTGTGCGGTTCTGTTCTGGTGATCCGACTCACTCCTGGATCTGCTCCGACTCGTCCCATTGGCCGTCGTAGTTGAAGTCGAAGGCGGGGCCTGAAACCACGTTGATGCCGTTGTAAAGAGACGCGTATTTGAGGAGCAGGTTGTTGTGGAGGTAGGTCCAGATCTCTGAGGAGGAACCAGGAGGAGGGGGTGAGGAGGTGTGGTCAGCTCTGTTAGCTCTGTTAGCTCTGTTAGCTCTGTTAGCTCAC
The DNA here is from genome assembly GCF_000523025.1 of Cynoglossus semilaevis. NCBI lineage: Eukaryota > Metazoa > Chordata > Actinopteri > Pleuronectiformes > Cynoglossidae > Cynoglossus > Cynoglossus semilaevis. The sequence continues at coordinate 480,840 of NC_024324.1, forward strand.
GTCATGGAGTCAAACTCACTCTTGAAGGCAGGAAACATCGGTACCACGTTACTCATCAGGAGAGCGTCAAACTGCTGATCAGCTGATGAGTTCAGGTCTGAAGAAGCCACACGAGGAAATGTCACTCAGCATGCTAACTGTTAGCTGTTAGCTATAAGCTCATTAACATGAAAACCTGGTCCAGACATATACTGTATGTCTCTAGGGCAGAACCGTCTTTTAGCTTAGCTTAGCTTGCCAACTAGCTAACATGCTAACATGTCTAACAGCTATCCTCCAGTCTAGCTCCTGTTACCATTTAGCACACGACCCTGGTGAGTTAGGTACTAGTCAATGTGGTAACCTAGCTACTAGCTAACCTGTTAGCTATGATAGCAGTGATGCACTTCCCCGTACACAGCATGCCCCTTGGTCACTAATTAGCTAATTAGCTAACCTGGTAGCCAAACAGTACATCTGTGATCTACTAGCTAACCTAAACGTTAGCAACTCTCCGATAAAGATTAGTCGCCTGCTGGTGAACTTCCTGTCTGTACGACCAGTAACCACTGACATCTGTGGAGGAGGAACCAGGTGACTAAGGACCAGTGTGTGTGTGTGTGTGTGTGTGTGTGTGATACACACTCGGTGGATAGAGGAAGGCTGGGGTTAGATTCCCGACGGCCTGGTCACATCTGGGACTCTCAGATGCTGGAAGTCTGACATCGGCCCTCAAACAGTCGGGAATCACAGGTGGCAGTGGGTCAGAGGTCAACTGTGGAATGAACGAGGGGCGTTAGTGGCAGGAAGTCCAGGATCAAGAACTCCAGAGGTCAGAGGTCAGATAACCAGGGGAGGTTCTCACTGGTCTGCTGATGGTGTAGGAGCTCCACACCGGCACCAGGTGTTCACTGCTGTAGCCACTGACGAACGCCTCCTGGTGGAGGAGGCAGTAACTGTGTCCAGGCTGAAGCTGCCGAGGACGACCGAACAACAGGTGCTTCTGCTCGGTGGCGCTCTCTGCAGGACCACAAGAGCACTGCAGTCAACAACGCTGATGGTCCTTTAGATTTTTATGGAAAATGATTTTTATTAATTTTGACAGAAAAGCCTTACTCTGTTCCTCGGTCAGATTCAGACGCCGGTTGATTTCATTTCCGACCTGAAGAAACAACGACCAAAACAGTCAATGATCTGGTTTCTTATCTCTGTGAATTTACATCTTTTGTTACTGAGTCCACCAGCTGCCAAGTTACCACTGAGGTGCTCTGAGCGTGGCACCGTCCCCACACACTGCTGCCCCCTGCTGGCTGTGGTGGTGGGTAACAGTAACAAATCATTCACTTTCTAGATGTTTCTGGAGGTGATAGCTACTAATGTGATGATGTTCACTGCAACTCTGCTAACTCTGCTAACTCTGCTAACGTTGCTAATACTGCAGCATTGGAAAACGGAGCGGGCGCTGAGCTACAGTTTTTCAGCAGTATTTAAATATATTTTCTAACTCATGACCTTTGACCTGACCCCCTGTGTTGTAGTTCTTACTCGTGTGTGTGTGTGTGTGTGTTACTCACCAGAACAGCACACACACATCCCAGTTCGTCCTCAGGGTCCAGACTGACCAGCTGACACTGACCGGGAGCGCTCCGCTCTGTAGGGGGCGCTGGTGTGTAGTAAGGCGTCCTCAGGACGTGGTTCATGCTGCCGTGCGTCCCGTTGTTGTCCGAGGGTGAGATCTGCAGCAGGTCTGCGGGGGACGGTGAGGACGGGGTCAGCTGACAGGAAGGAGGCGTGTCCAGATCGAAGGGTAAAAACAAAGACCCTCACCGCACATCAGGTTGTAGAGCTCGACGTTGGAAAAGGGTTCGATTTCCGTTCCATTCTGGAACTTTGGTCCGTAGCTGAGGAACATGGCCTGAGGAACCAGAAGAAGAGCAGAACGTTCGTTTACGGAACCAGACAAAGTCGTTTGAAGAACGTAGTAGAGATAATCTGACGATAATCTGATGATAATCTGACGATAATCTGACGATAATCTGACGATAATCTGAGGAGCGTCGGACAGACAGACAGAGAACAGGCAGTGAGAAAATCTGTCAAAAATACAGAGACAAAGTAGCTAACGTAGCTAACGTAGCTAACGTAGCTAGAACGTGTAACAATGAAAGCAAAAGGAAAGTTTGTGTGTTTTTACTCACATGCATGCTAGCTGCGTCGTTGTCGTAGCCATGGTTTCCTCCAGAGCAGAAGGTGAGAGAACCAGGATATCTGAACCAACAACAGACCGGTCCACAGACCGGTCCACAGACCACAGCTTTATTGTACAGGTACATTATCATCTTTTAAAGAACATTGCTCATTTTTTTTCCTGTTATTGCAGCAAAAAATGTCATTTCTGCACCACAGGGGGAGCTAAAGTTTCAACTGCCCCCTGTCCTGAAGACACCCCCACCTCTCAAACAGCCATTTTGGTTCCACCAGGACGTTGACGTCCTCGATGCGACGGCTGTTGGCGTAGTGCAGCCGTTTGGGCAGGTGCTTCTTCAGGTACGGTTTGATCTTCTGCTCCGCTTTCTTACACTGAAACATCAGGCAGAATCAGCACCACCTACAGGCTGGACTCCTCCTCCACAGGAACACACGGCACCTGAACCCTGTGGCAGGTCGGACACCTACCGTCATGTTAGCCACCAGTCCGAGCGAGTCGACTGTGGGGGAGGAGAACAGGAAGTCATGGTTCTGAGGTTGACCAAACCCAGGCTTCTGTTGGGCTTCACTCACTGATGGTGTCTTTGTTCCGGGCTCGGATTCGTCCAAACGGACCCTCGTTGACCCAGTAGCTCCTGACGTCTCCCACCAGGTCCTGCATCACTTCCTTCCTGTCGCAGCTGGTTTCCTCCATACCTGAAACAGAGCAGTCAGCCGCCAATCACGATCGACCTGCAGGGGGCAGATCCCCCCCCCGGCAGGAGACAGGTGTTACCGTGATCGGCCACGACGATGATGTTCAGGCAGCGGTGAAGTCCGATCTGTCGGAGTCCGTCCATCAGCTGACCCATGACCCTGTCCACTCCCTGGAGGGCTGCAATCAACTGGAAGAGGAACAAAAGAGTGCCCCCCTCAGGCAGACAGACAGAATACAGGCCTAATCTGAACTGGGATTAAAGTGAACTCACTCCTCCACTGACTGGACCGAAGCTGTGTCCAGATTTATCAGGTTCCTCCAGATACAGGGTGTAGAAATCAGGCCTTAGGAGGGACGGGGGACGGGGGGTAGGGGGTGGGGGGGGGGGGGGGGTCAGGTCAAAGGTTAGAACAGAAGCAGAACATTCAAACCAAAAACCCAGGATCAGTTTGTCTCATCTGACCTGTCCTCCTCAGGGAGCTGCAGCCACTGAAGCACCGTGAACACCCGCTCCTCGAACGGAGTCTTTCTGCAGGTCAGAACCACGGGTCAGAACCACGGGTCAGAACCACGGGTCAGAACCAGAGCTGAGCTCGTGTTTTGTTCTTACCCGTTGTAGGGTTTGTAGATGTTTGGGAAACTGCCGTTGACCTTCACGTCTGAGCCAGGCCAGAAAAAGGTCCCAGATTTCAGACCCTGGTACTGAGCTGTGAGCCAGACCTGAGAGACAACAACAACAGCAGCAGCAGCAGGGATTGGAGCACGACCCTACTGGTCAAACACCACAGACCAAATCAAATAGTCAAACTTTGAAGGACAGACTCACAGGTTGTCCCAGGTACCAGGCAGGATTGTCTTTTTCTGGACTGGACAGGCTGAAGGAGGCGTCCAACACTGGGTCGTACATGACGTTGTCAATCAGACCATTGGACTCTGGATAGAGACCCTGAGGACAGAGGTGTGAGACCCGTGTCAGTTATGTCTGTACTGTTTGTCTAAGAACACTCAGCATCTCTTAAAAAAGTACTTTTAAAACAGCGTTAAACCAAAGTGAAGCAGTTTGAAATCAAAGCTAACGTTAGCCAAGCAGCTGAACGACAACAACCTCTACAATCATGAGGTCTTTACCGTTACGATAGTGTAGTGGTTTGGAAAGGTCTTGCTGGGAAAAGCTGACTGCATGTACGGAGCTGACGTTCCACATCTTCCTGGAAAGATTCAAATGAACAGGAGAACATGGGATCAAGTCCTACGAAGAACTGAACCTGATTTTATTAGGACTCATTAGCAACGATCCAGCTTCTTCATCAGGAGGAAAAACAGATCAGCCTGGACCAGGACCAACATCCACAGACCAAAGAACTGACTGTACCTGCTCTAGTTGGGTTGGGCAGCTGGTAGACCTGACCTGAGGAGACCCAGGCTCTGAACTAAAATCTCTGATTTTCTCCATGGACTTTGGTGTCAGACAGTTGTGGACTCACTGAGTTTCTCCAGGACAGGGATCAGGTAACTCCAGGTCCTGGTGTACTCGGCTCGGAGTCCGTCCAGTGAGATGAGCAGCAGCGGCTGTTTTTTGAAGCTGACGTCAAAGATTCAGAAAAACAAAACATCATTTACACAAACAGCAAACTGTTGAACTTCCTGTGGACGTTTGTACCCCCCCCCCCCCCCGCCCCCCCTCCCCCGCCTGC
>NC_024324.1:485684-487890 GCF_000523025.1 Cynoglossus semilaevis
CTCACCATGACAGACTCGTCTGTAGTTGGTACAACAGTCTCCTGATGTCAGACAGTCGTCTGAACACTGACACCTGCTCCTGCTGCTCCTCCTCTCTCCACAGCGGAGCGCCGTACACTCCCAGCTCTCAGCTGAGGAGAAGGACAGAAAACAGAGTCAGGGTTCACCTCAGGACCTGGACCTGGACCTGGACCTGGACCTGGACCTGGACCTGGACCGGGTCTGGGTCCAGTGTTGATCCTGGTCTTACTGGGCAGCAGGCAGAGATCCAGGAAGTCGGGGCAGCAGGTGGCGCTGCTGTTCCCACAGCTGGAGTCACACCTGCAGCCTGGAGATTCACCAAAGGGTTCCAAACATCGCCCCCTGCAGGACGTGTGAGGAACCACTACAACAGACAGAAGACAGAGACGTCAGGGGTCAGACAGTGTGTGTGTGTGTGTGTGTGTGTGTGTGGCACCACCTTTGTTGCGACACCTCTGCAGGTCCAGTCCCAGGCCGAGTCCAAGACCAATAATTAGAACCACAATGGACACTGACAAGAGACCGACCTGTTCACACAGAAGCAGCAACAGTTAGAGCTGGCCATCGAACCACTGACCTCAGTTCTGTTAGGCAGAAGCACAGGCCGCTCTTATTACAGTTCTAGTTCCACTCCTGGACCTGAACATCCCATCATCAACTCCCAGCACACCCGTCTGTGGGTGCTTCAACCTCTGGTCAGCGGCCCGGCCTGTGTCGTAGCAGTCTGACTGACACAACAGTCGGACGGATTGTTGTCGTGACTGAAACCCTCTGACTGTCGGACCTTTGTCCAGATTAATAATCCCATCATTTGGATTAGTCACTGATGGAAACAGGTGAGAAACACTGACCTCTACCTGCTGTTGTTGGTACTGACGGTTACAGGAACATTTGATTTTGTCATTAATCTGGATTAATCTGGATTACAGTACAGCTAGCCTGATTCATCTGATCTTTGAATCGATCGACAGCCTCGAAAATTACTTTAAAAATATTGAAGCATTTCCCAGAAACGGTTCTAAATTAGCGCCAGAACTGTTGCAGAGGTCGCGGAAAAAGAGGTTCAACTACTGAACGAAGGTGAAACAACAGAAAGACAGTGTGTTAGCATCGCTGCTAGCATCGATGCTAACACACCACAACATGGGAACCCAGCAGAAAACAGAGGAGTGAGACTCACGACGACGCCCTTCTTCTTCAAACAGTCCATGGTGTCAGTGAGCCGGGCACAGACGCGGACCAGTGTTCCTGCTCTGACCTCTGGACCAGGTGTGACCAGTCCTTTATTGGCAGGGTCTGGATTCATGTTGTCACTGAGTCAGTCAGCTGATCCACGTGAAGAAGGTGAGAGGATCAGAGACCTGATCTTCAGAGCCCGTCGTAAAGATAAATATTTATGGGTCTAAAGATAAAACCTCCGATCCGTGAGCCTGGAGCAGATAACCAGGAGTTCACCGCCGTGACGGGACGTGAACCCGTGACTCAGGCCGTCACTGACAGTGAGAAGAAGACTCGTCTTCTCGGGGTCTTTGCTGAGATCAACACCAGGATTGTTTTCCAATGTGAAGAATTTTGTGGAGACTTTGTTGTAGAGGAGTTTTACATTTATTAATACAAGGTGATCCTGTCTGTGATGACGTCATCACAGCCAGGATCAAAGTGTCTGACACAATAATGTTGCTGTTTCATTCACTCCTACATCATGCAGTTGAAGGTCAGTAGAAACTGGAGCTGGTGTTAAAGCTAAAACACACTGTGGTCCATGAAGATCTGGTTGGAGAAAAGTCCAAATCTAGCCCCCCCCCCCCCTACCCCCCCCCCCCCCCACTCTCACTCTGACTAAACTCGTTCCTCGTTCCTCAGGTGGAGAACCACTGAAGACCAGAGATGTTGTTGTGCTCCATGTTCTCCTGAGTCTGAGGTGTGTGTGTGTGTGTGTGTGTGTGTGTTCAGCGTCTAGTCGTCGTCCTCGTAGGTGAACAGACGAGTCTTGAGGCTGAGCGCGCTGCTGTAGGTCATGTTGGTGGATCTGAACAAGTCCAGACCCGTCAGGATCTCCACGTCTTTGACTCGAGCTGTGTGGAGCTGCAGCAGGTCCTCCACCCACACCGACGGGTCCTGGTGGCTCTGCACGCACACACACACACACACACACAACAGAGTTAGCTTTAACCCACACTCAGAC
>NC_024324.1:488036-494882 GCF_000523025.1 Cynoglossus semilaevis
TTCTTCTTCACTTGTTTTTTTTTACAGTCGTCATAAAAAGTGATGAGAATATATTTCATATATATTTCCCCAGGTCACCTGACCCCTGACCTTTGACCTGTTAAGAACCCCCGTGTTTGAGTCCCGGTCTGGACCTCTGGCCTTCAGACCCGGCTGTTCAAAGTTCTCACAGTGAGGAGGTGGATGACGTGCAGGCAGCGGAGTTTCCACTGTCACATGACATCACTCTGCTGCCAACACACACACACACACACACACACACACACACACACACACACACTGGGAATATAAACAAAGGTCCAAAGTGCTTTGACTTCTGTGTGTGCGTCAACACCTTCCTCCGCTCTGATTGGCTGTCAGAATGACTTCATCGATGGGCGGAGGGAGCAGTGACACAAACACAGGAGGAGCAGGACAGGAGGACAGATGGAGGACAGATGGAGGACAGATGGAGGACAGATGGAGGACAGATGGAGGACAGATGGAGGACAGATGGAGGACAGATGGAGGACAGATGGAGGACAGATGGAGGACAGATGGAGGACAGATGGAGGACAGAATATATATATATATATATATATCTCCTGTATAAATACTGTCATTTCCAGACCACTGAATGCACCTGGATATAAGCCACACCCACTTCATCATCAAGAAGAAAACAATGATTGTACACACAGTCTGTAGACCACAGTCTGTAGACCACAGTCTGTAGACCACAGTCTGTAGACCACAGTCTGTAGACCACAGGTGTCCACGCTGTAACCTGGGATATTTACACAGAAAGATTAAAGATCCTAACAGTCCCAGGAACACGGCTGCTTCAGAGCCCTGACCCTAGTTCAACAACTGACCTCAACCCACAGACACTCACAGACAGACAGACCATACTAGTCTAACACACAGTATCCCATCAAAAAGTCAATGATCGCAGGATGAACTTCATGTAAAAATCCATCAATTAGCTGCATCATTGTTTAAGCTGCAGGGTTCAAAGGCTGTGAAACAAGTAGTGGCTTTGAGTCCAGAATTTACGGTCCCTAGAACCGGGTCAACCTCTCTCTCTCTCTCTCTCTCTCTCTCTCTCTCTCTCTCTCTCTGTGTGTGTGTGTGTGTGTGTATTAACAGGGTTCGTGTCAGTACAGTGCACACATACATAGATATCTATTTATATATAAACAGTCATGTAGGTCGTACACAGAACTTTATCTGCTGATGAATCATCAAACAGGATTTGAACCCATGACCAGCTGAGTGTCCACTGAGTCACCTGCTTGTCATACTGTTTCCACACAGCTGTTGATTCCTCAGCACTGACACACCAACATGACAGGACACAGCCCCGTGTGTGGGTGTGACTGCGGTCACAACAGTTTCATGTTGTTGTCTGCCCCCTACAGGAACTCTGACGCCAACACAGCTGCTCTCCACCTTTGTTCAGAGCTGAGGTCCACTGCCTTCCTTCTCTGATCTAAGAGCGTTAGCGTTAGCGTTAGCACGGCTCACTCACATCACAGGCCTCACTGTTGTCGTCCCTGTGCGGCAGCAGGAAGCTGAAGACGCTCAGCGCTCCATCACACTGCTCCACCGTCCGGTTCAGCTCCGCGCAGCTGGTCACCACCAGGTAGAAGTGTGTAGGGACGGGGGCGGAGCCTGGAGAAAACCTGTGACATCACAGACATGTAACAAGTCAGAAAACTGACGTGATCAGTTACAACTGTAACTAGTCGACTGTAACTAGTCGACTGTAACTAGTCGACTGTAACTAGTCAACTGTAACTAGTCAACTGTAACTAGCCAACTAACTAGTCGACTGTAACTAGTCATAACTGTAACTAGTCATAACTGTAACTAGTCAACTGTAACTAGTCAACTGTAACTAGCCAACTAACTAGTCGACTGTAACTAGTCAACTGTAACTAGACACAACTGTAACTAGTCAACTGTAACTAGCCAACTAACTAGTCGACTGTAACTAGTCATAACTGTAACTAGTCAACTGTAACTAGTCAACTGTAACTAGACAACTGTAACTAGTCGACTGTAACTAGTCACAACTGTAACTAGTCGACTGTAACTAGTCGACTGTAACTAGTCATAACTGTAACTAGTCAACTGTAACTAGTCAACTAACTAGTCGACTGTAACTAGTCAACTGTAACTAGACACAACTGTAACTAGTCAACTGTAACTAGTCACAACTGTAACTAGTCAACTGTAACTAGCCAACTAACTAGTCGACTGTAACTAGTCGACTGTAACTAGTCGACTGTAACTAGTCATAACTGTAACTAGTCATAACTGTAACTACTCTGTACTTACGCTTTAATAATCTCTGTGGTGTCGCGAAGGCCATCGTAGTTGTAGTCGAACACAGGTCCAGTCAGAACGTTAATGCCGTAATGTTCATCTGCATAACGTCTCAGCAGTGTCCCCTGCAGGTAACTCCAGATTCCTGCATCGAGAAAATCAGTGATTTTAGCTCAGACCAAAGTCCATTTAGAAAAAAGAATTCTGCCGCCTCCATCACTAAGTTAAAGTCTTTTAATTTTTTGACTGTTCAGTTTGAAATCATTTGTTGTGATTAACATCACTGACACAAACTGACGACAGGGGGCAGCAGTGGACCAGTAGCTCCTGTGTTCATGTGAGTTAAAACATTGATTTTCTCAGTGGACTTTGATGTGGTAGAGCAGTTGGTGAAACATTAGCAGATGAATGATGCAGCAGCGTCTTGTGTCAGTTGTTGGTCTGTAGTTGTGTGTAGTTGAACTTACTCTTAAAGGCAGGAAACATTGGCACGGTGTTGGTGACGAGAGAAGCGTCAAATCTGGACTCTGGAGATGATGCTAACTCTGTCAACAAACACAACACGTACACACGTACCAGTGGGAGACTTTATTATATACAGCAGATTGGGCTAACACCTAGCATGATGTCAGGCTAACTATTAGCCACTTATTTGGTTTATTGGTTTATCTCTGTTGGTCATTTCTGGTTAGCTTCAGGCTATTACAATGTTTGGACTGTCACTACCTATCTTAGTGGTAACTTTGGTCTGTTGTCTGTGGTCAGTTGTCCATAGTCAGTTGTCAGTGGTGTCTGTGGTCATGTCTGTGGTCAGTTGTCCATATGTGGTCAGTTGTCAGTGGTGTCTGTGGTCAGTTGTCCATAGTCAGTTGTCAGTGGTGTCTGTGGTCAGTTGTCAGTGGTGTCTGTGGTCAGTTGTCTGTGGTCAGTGGTGTCACTGGTAAGTGGTGTCTGTGGTCAGTTGTTCATAGTCAGTTGTTCATAGTCAGTTGTCAGTGTTGTCAGTGGTGTCAGTGGTGTCAGTGGTGTCAGTGTTGTCAGTGTTGTCAGTGGTGTCAGTGTTGTCAGTGTTGTCAGTGGTGTCAGTGTTGTCAGTGTTGTCAGTGGTGTCAGTGTTGTCAGTGTTGTCAGTGGTGTCAGTGTTGTCAGTGTTGTCAGTGGTGTCAGTGTTGTCAGTGTTGTCAGTGGTGTCAGTGTTGTCAGTGTTGTCAGGTGGTGTCAGTGGTGTCTGTGGTGTCAGTGGTGTCTGTGCTCTGTCACCTGGTGGAAACAGGAAGCCGTGGCTGTAGCTGCTGCCGTGGCTGTAGCTGCTGCAGCTCTGACTCTGAGCTGCAGTGACTCTGGAGTCCAGTCTGATGCACTGATGGAGACCAGGACTCAGGTCAGGGACCGGGGTCAGCTCCTCCTGACACACACACACACACACACACACACACACACACACAGGCATGTTTGACCAAACACTAAACAGACAACCAGGTGTGTGTGTGTGTGTGTGTGTGTGTGTGTGTACCTGTGGCAGCAGTGTGTAGGACGTCCACAGAGACAGGGCCAGGTCTCGACTGTATCCACTGACAAACTCCACGTGATGAAGTAAAGTGTAACGAGTTTCAAACATGACGGCAGGACGACCGAAGGGCAGCAGAGTGACGTCTGTACACACACACACACACACACACACACACACGTCTGTACTGTGCTGTTGTTTCTAACCAGGACTTGAACTCACAACCTCAAACCAACAGTTGGATCAAACTGTTTCTTACTGTAGCCGTCACGGCCCACGGCCGCGGCCGCTGGGCTGAAAGACTCCACCGTTTCCTCCACTTTGTTCTGGGAAAACAACACAGTCAACGACAAAGCCCTCATCGACACACGCTGACATCATCAGTGATGTCACACACTCACCTCCTCCTCACAGCTGCAGCCCAGGTCACGGCCCACGCTCGTCTCGGTGTCTTCGGACGCCGGTGTAGGCGGGGTCACCTCCTGAGGCATGGTGGGAAAGTAGGCGGGTTCTCTCAGCATGTCGTTCAGGCTGCCGTGACTCCCGTTGTTTGGAGCAGGTTCAAGTCCCAACAGGTCTGAGGTCACGGGTTCATTTAGATTCAGATCCAAGTCTAACTGTCAGTCGTCATGGGTGGAAACAAAGCCGTTCTTACCGCACATCACGTTGTACAGCTCGATGTTATCAAACTCTGGAACCTGTTTCTGGAACTTGAAGCTGGGACCATGACCGACAAAGATCGTCTGCACGAAACAGGAAAAACAAAGCAGGAAAACATGGAAACAAAGGGGGTTTTCCCTGGGTTTTTGAAACAAAGTTGAAATTGTGCTCTTGTTACTTCCTCTACAAAATGATTTGTTACATAATCTTTAACTAATGTCTTCAAAAGTGAACCATGTCAGAATAATCCATTAGTGTGTTTTGGGAGGGAAAATTCACACCAATCCTCACAGAGAAGAAGTGCTGATTTTCTCCATGGACTTTGGTCTGAACTAAAATCTCTGATTTTCTCCATGGACTTTGGTCTGAACTAAAATCTCTGATTTTCTCCATGGACTTTGGTCTGAACTAAAATCTCTGATTTTCTCCATGGACTTTGGTCTGAACTAAAATCTCTGATTTTCTCCATGGACTTTGGTCTGAACTAAAATCTCTGATTTTCTCCATGGACTTTGGTCTAGTACTTTAAAGGACCAGGTTCATATTCTGTTCACCCTCATGCTGTTGATCTTGTTGTCAAAGCCGTGGTCTCCTAAGAATCCACAGCGTGTCCTCAGCTTCTCCGGCATTTTCCTAAAAACAGAAACAGTGTTTTTTTTTTTTTAAACAAATTCCATCAAGTGGAAGCTAACACAAATGAACCAACAGTTAATACAGAGCAGCACGCGACAAAGTGGAAGCTAACACAAATGAACCAACAATTAATACAGAGCAGCATGCGACAAAGCTAACACATCGGCTAACACATCAGCTAACACATCAGCTAACACATCAGCTAACGGTTGGATTGAAGCTGTGCGGCCGGACGGTGTGTCTTCCTACTTGGCGATGTGCCACTTCCTCTCCATCAGCAGGTGAACATCCTCGATGCGGCGGTTGTTGGCGTAGTGAAGCCTCTTGGGTAAATGTTGCTTCAGGTAGGGCTTAAAGTGCTGAGTCGACATTTTACACTGGAATCAAGACGGCAGATTAGGATTAGAGAGGAAGAACACACACACACCAGAGTACAGTGTTAGCGTAGCTGGGTGTGTACGTTTGGAGCTAAGGTGACTCACTACTGACATCTGCTGGTGTTTTGTTCTGATTACAGAGATTTAACAAAGTTGGTAAACTCCAAATATTAACTTTTTATTTACTACATTGGTGGAGAGTTAGCAAAAACACCTACAAGTTAGCCAAATTGTAACTTTGAGATAAAAGATAAATAGGTGTGAGAAGATAGCTAGCGGTTAGCCAAAGAAAATGACAAACTAGCAGAGAGTTAGCTGAATGTTAGCCCAAAGAGCGCTAAAATAAGAAACAAAATAAAATAACCAACGCTAAGAGTTAGCAGACAAACATTGTAGCTAATTAGCGCAGCTAATCATTAGCCTAAGATCAGTAACGTGAGAAACGAACTAAATGTTTCACAGCGGTAAAAAGATGCTGCTAGCAGGAGCCAACTTCCCGTTAGCTTCTCACCGTCAGGTTAGCCACCACCACCCTGGGGTCATCTGCAAAGACAGGTCACAGGTCAGTCTGACACGTCAACCTCTGACACCAAGAGGAAATAAACAAAAGTCTGGCTCAGGGCCAGGGTCGGCTCACAGGTGCTGGACTTGGGGTCTCGGGGTCGAATCCTGCCCAGAGAGCCTGGGATCAGCGTGACCTCGTCGAGGTTGAGAGGGTAGTTGTTGAGGAACTCGGTCCAATCACAGTGGGCCTCCTCCATCCCTGAGAAACAGACCCACAGCAGGTCAGCTGGACAACATTTGGATTCATCTGCGACCTGAAGGTGGCGCCCAAGAGGCAGTAGAAGCGGAGCAGCTGGTACCGTGGTCTCCAACGATGATGACGTTGACGCAGCGGTGCAGGTTCATCTGCTTCAGGCCGTTCATCAGCTGACCAACGATGTTGTCCAGGTCCCTCAGGTGGACGTCCAGCTGTGGACACGGAGGGACACTTGATGTGGGCCGCACTCTGAGACACAGCTCTCTCCCAGCAGCCCCCCCCCCCCCCCCCCTCCAGTGTGTCTACTCTCACCTCACTGCTCAGGGGGCCCAGTTTGTGTCCGTAGGTGTCCGGCTGCTCTGAGTGGACGGCGTAGACGTACGGCCTGCAGAGAGACATCGGCTCGGTCAGCTCCTCCCTCAGGTCACTCAGAGGTCACTCAGAGGTCACTCAGAGGTCACTCAGAGTAACTGATGGTTACCATCAATGTGTGTGTGTGTGTGTGTGTAAAAACCTCTCGTGGTCCGGCAGGTGCAGCCAACCAAGGATGGTCAGAATCCTTCTCTCCAGAGGAATCACCCTGAGGAGGGGGAAGGGGG
>NC_024324.1:494902-500086 GCF_000523025.1 Cynoglossus semilaevis
AGGAGGGGGGAGGGGAGGAAGGAAGGGGAGATTAGAACGTAATCCACAGTCAGTGAAGACAAAGAGAAGAATAAAGATTTTTGTAAAGGTTAAACAAACAGATGTGACCTTTGACCCCTGAGCTCTTCAGTAGGTGTATGTGTGTATGTGTGTATGTGTGTGTGTGTGAGAGAGAGAGAGAGAGAGAGAGAGGCCACTGTTTGTCTTTGATGACCTGGTGATAAGGTCAGTGTTTGTCATGTGACCTGAGTGCTCTGCTTTGATTCGTCCATTATTTGGGACAGACAGAAGGACAGACAGAGGGACAGACAGAGGGAGAGACAGACAGAGGGACAGACAGAGAGACAGACAGAGGGACAGACAGACGGACAGACAGACAGAGGGACAGACAGAGGGACAGACAGAGGGAGAGACAGACAGAGGGACAGACAGACAGACGGACAGACAGACAGAGGGACAGACAGACTGAAGTACCAAGGCCAGAAGAAGGTTCCAGCTCTGACTCCCTGTTTCTCTGCTGTGATCCAGATCTGAAACACACAGAACAGTTACTGACCATCGACAGACAACGACAGACAACAAAAACAGACAACAACAGACAACAACAACAGACAACAACAGACAACAGACAACAGACAACAACAGACAACAGCAGACATCAACAGACAACAACAACAGACAACAACAGACATCAACAGACAACAACAGCAGTAGTTCCTCTAACGGTACCTCCTGGTTCAGTTCTAAATACTGAGAGGAGACTCTTGGACTGGAGCTACGGGACATTCCTGGTCCTTTGACTCAGTCTTAGTACTGTTCCTGTTCCTGGTACTGTTTCTAATCTTAGGACTTGGTACTGAGTGTGTGTCTCTCACCGGTTGTCCTCCCCACCACCTGTGTTTCAATTTCTCTCTGCTTCTCAAACTGAAGGTGGCGTTAAACACGGGGTCGTACATGGTGTTACCCACAATGCCATGGGACTCTGGGTAAAGACCCTGCAGAGAGACAAGAAAGTATCAGAGAGACAGACAGACAGAGAGACAGAGGGACAGACAGAGGGACAGAGAGACAGACAGAGGGACAGACAGAGAGACAGACAGAGGGAAAGACAGAGGGACAGACAGAGAGACAGACAGAGGGACAGACAGAGGGCCAGACAGAGGGACAGACAGAGGGACAGACAGAGAGACAGACAGAGGGACAGACAGAGAGACAGACAGAGGGACAGACAGACAGACAGAGAGACAGACAGAGGGAAAGACAGAGGGACAGACAGAGAGACAGACAGACAGAGAGACAGACAGAGAGACAGAGAGACAGACAGAGGGACAGAGAGACAGACAGACAGACAGAGGGACAGACAGAGAGACAGACAGAGGGAAAGACAGAGGGACAGACAGAGAGACAGACAGAAAGACAGAGAGACAGAGAGACAGACAGACAGAGAGACAGACAGAGGGAAAGACAGAGGGACAGACAGAGAGACAGAGAGAGAGACAGAGAGACAGACAGAGAGACAGAGGGACAGACAGAGGGACAGACAGAGAGACAGACAGAGGGAAAGACAGAGGGACAGACAGAGAGACAGACAGACAGAGAGACAGACAGAGGGAAAGACAGAGGGACAGACAGAGAGACAGACAGAGGGACAGCCCGTGACCCCCGACCCACCGTGGCCAGGGTGTACAGGTTGGGGAAGGTCTTTGAAGGATAGACTGGTCTCATGTATGGAGATGATGTTCCACATTCTCCTGAACAGACAGAAACAACAGCAGGTTCTCTGAGTCTCTGCTCATGGGCTCCACCTACAGGACACCACTGCACACTGACTCACTCAGCTTCATGATGTTGGGGATGACGGATCTGCCCTTCTTCAGGTAGGAGGCTCGGAACCCGTCCACGGAGATCATGATGAGAGGAGGTCTGATGAAGCTGAGGAACAGGGTGAGGACAGGAGGTCAGTGGAGGTCAGTGGAGGTCAGTGGAGGTCAGTGGAGGTCAGTGGAGGTCAGGGGAGGTCAGGGGAGGAGGGAGACTCACCCTGCAGGACATTCTGGACTCCTGATCTCCTCACAGTCTCCATGGAGCCAGGAAGTCTCACCTCAGGAGGAAAGAAGAGCAGTGAGCCAATCAGAATCTGCCGTTAGCATTAGCGCCACACTGGCTAACTCTTAGTGATTCCTGGGACAACGTGAAAATGTCCCCGTGGCCTGGTACCGACTGACCCGTGGTCCCGTCCTGGGCCTGTTGGTGGTGATCTACCTAATCTGGAGGTTTATGAAACGCCCACAGGGGGGCGACGTCAAACTCCATACAAAAAGACAGACCAGGGACGGAACCAGTGATCCAACAACATTCACCTCCACGTGGCCCGGTCGTCCTTCCTCATCCCTGATCCTAATCCTAATCTCTGATCCTAATCCTAATCCTGATCCTGATCCTAATCCTAATCCTGATCCTAATCTCTGATCCTAATCCTAATCCTGATCCTAATCTCTGATCCTAATCCTGATCCTAATCTCTGATCCTAATCCTAATCCTGATCCTAATCTCTGATCCTAATCCTGATCCTAATCTCTGATCCTAATCCTGATCCTAATCTCTGATCCTAATCCTAATCCTAAACTCTGATTCTAATCCTAATCCTGATCTCTGATTCTAATCTCCAGTCATCATCTATAAAACCAATCTGTAATCCTAATCCCAGGTCCGCTGTGTGCTGCGACCTACAGCAGTGACCTTTGACCTCCGGGGTCATGTACCTGTGCACAGGGACTGGTAGTTGGAGCAGCAGTCTCCTCGCTGCAGACAGTCGTCGGAGCAGTGACAGGCGTGCTCCTCCCGCCGCTCCTCGCCACATCGTTCCTGGGAGCACTCGAAACCTCCGCCTGTGGAGGAGCAGAGAGGTCAAAGGTCAGGTGGATGTGTGGAGACCGGACGTCCCGCTGCTGTCCCCCGTCAGACCCTGCAGTACCGGTGTACTCACCCTCTCACTGAGAGAAGCGGTGGTTTTAGCTCACAGGGAGATTAACTGACCACCAGAGGCCACTAGAGGCAGTAGTGGACCAGTAGGTCATGTTTCAACGGCCTTTCTGTCTAAATTGTGGACTGTGCCTTTAAATGTTGAGAACATGTGAGATGTGTGTGTCGTTGTTGTTGATTTCCTGTCCTACAGCAGGAGACCCCCGGGCTGATGAACCCAGCTGACCTTCCGACCTCCCTGACCTTCCCGACGTGTCTCACTGACCTGTTTTCAGACAGTGCTCGTCGAAGTCCGAGCAGCAGCTGTAGTAGGTTTTGCACAGATTGTCACATCTGCATCCTGGAGGTTTGGCCTCCTCCAGCTCGAAGCACCTCCCCCTGCAGGAGCCCGCTGAGCTGACCCACTCAGAGTCCACTGGAGCCAGAGGAGGAAGACAAACACACACATGAGCACAACACACACTCCTCTCTGTCAAACACACACATCTGAAGGATGATTTGGTAAAAAGGAAAAAAAAACAGCTGCAGATCAATCTTGTTCAAAGGAACAAAGGAAGGTGAAGAAGACGGAGGAAATCTACCTCTGATTCAGAGTCAGACTGAGAAAATCTACCCAATCCTCGTTTGTCGACTTATTTTACTTCCTGACAAAGTACAAATGTGACTTTGTAAACAACTCACTCTGCCACACGAGAGTCCACGGAGAAAAACTGTGATTTTAACCCCAGGTATAAATGTTGGTCTGAACTAAAATCTCTGATTTTCTCCATGGACTTTGGTCTGAACTAAACCTCCTTAAACAGAGGTTCTTCTGTGCGCTCCTCACCTTTGGTGTGAACACCTGGGTTGTCTCCGCCCTCTGAAGGTCGACTGGCCTGAAACACATACGCTCTGCTGACATCACTTCTCCACAGAACCACTGTGTTCTCCACCTGCACACACACACACACACACACACAAACAGATTAAGGACACAAACACACACACATTTTTCCTGCCACAGCGCCACCTCAGTGACCAAACAAGGAGTGTTTTCATGTGACCACAGAGGTGAGAGGTCAACAGCTCCAGCGTGGTTCCACTCCATGTATAGTTGGCTGAGTCTGCTCCTCAAACACACCTGATAAACACTAGGCTCCGCCCCCTCACAGAGTGTGTGATGGCGTCAGGACCGGACCAATCAGAAACTTAAACACAACTGTTGAAGAGATTCTCCTTCACACACACACCCTGCACCGGGACCAGACCCTGGACCAGACCCTGGTCCAGGGTCTGGTCCAGGGTCTGGTCCAGAGTGGGTCAGTGAAGTCAGTCAGTGATTGGACGACAGAGGCAGCAGCTACAGTAACGGTCCACAGAGAACAGCCGACTCCACTTCTTGTCGTCTCCTGACTCCCCTTCCTGTCGTCTCCTGACTCCACTTCCTGTGTCCCAGCCTCTCTTTCATTGGCTGTTTTGAACAGCTGTTTACAGTTGGCTCAATCATGGGTTCCCTCTGTTGGTCTCCTCCCACACAGTGACCAGTGTTTGGACCAACTGACCACCATGACGGTCACCAACTGGGGACTCTGAGCCTGTCCTGGGACTGACCAGAATATGGGCCACGACGTGCAGCCCGTACTGCAGGTCTCAGCGCGGTGGATCAGCGGGTCGGAGCAGTCGCCCGGCTTCGTCTGACCACGCTCTTAGTTTAACTCTGTTTCATCTGCATGAATGGATTTCAGCTTTAATCATCTTCATCTTCATCATCCTCATCATCAGAGCTCAAAGTGCAGCTCAGACTGACACACACACACACACACACACACACACACACACAGGACAGTGGGGGTGAGGTAGAGAGAAAAGTCCAGCTGAGACAGAGACAGAGACAGAGACAGAGACAGTCTTACCGTACCAGATAATCCAGCAGCATGTCCCTGTAACTGTGTCCACCACTGGAGGGAGTGAAGAAGGAGAAACCTCCGAGTCCACGGTCCTGAGAGTCACAACACACACACATGCACACACACAAAAGACACACACTGCTGCTGACCCTGCTCTGAGACCAGCTCTCTCTCTCTCCCTCCCTCACTCTCTCACTCTGGTGATGTCACACTGACAGCTGTGGGGCAGTCAGGTCCTTGAGTGCGCCCCCCAGAGGGGAGAAAGAGAGGTGCACCCACAGAGAGTTGTTTATTTCTGTATTAATTTAACAGAGAA
>NC_024324.1:500162-503696 GCF_000523025.1 Cynoglossus semilaevis
GGGGGGGGTGATTCCAGCAGAAGAACTGAACAACACTTTAATCTTGATCAGCTCTGATGTTGGTGTTTCTCTGTGAGCAGATTCTTGGTCAGCCGTCGACAGAACGACCTTTTCTTTCTCTGGTATTTTATCTTGTAGCTAATAGTGTTTTCAGGTTGGTTTGATCCTGGCGGAGCAGAGGTGAGACACCTGAACCCTCTGTGTTTACATGAGGACATGAACAGACAGGGAGCTGCTGTGCTCCTCCACAGCAGCTCCTCCTCCTGAGATCTTTATCTGCTCTCTGACTGTGGACACAAACGCATCACAGCTTCTATTCAATGTCTCTGCAAACAGACCGGGGCTGAGCTCTGGTCTGTGCTCTGGTCTGTGCTGGAACACTGTGTCCTCTGGCACACACACACACACACACACACACACACACACACACCAAGAGCTTTGAAACAATGGCGCCTCAGTGTTTCCTGGACCCACATTCAGCCTCTGGCTCAGATTAGCTCCAACGACAACAACAACAACGTGAACAGCTATTGTGTCAACCGTCAGCTCTGGCACCACCTGAGGGTCAACAGGAAGTGAGGTGGCAGCTCAGCTCTCTGTAGTCTGGTGAAGAACCTGAGGTTCCACCAGGAAACAGGCTTCAATAAAACAGTCAGTCTTCCATTCAGAAGTCCATAGAGAAAATCAGTGATTTTAGCCACAGACTCTCAGCAGTCGTTCGTCCACTGCTGAGTCTCTGAGCTCAAATATGTTATTTTGTCACTTCACTGCTCAAAATCTATAATCTTGTTCAGATTAGACTCAGATTAGATTAGTGACACAAACTGACCGGTGACGAGGGGGGAGTGTGGAGGGGAGCGGGGGGGAGTCAGACGTTAAAAAAGCCATAGGTTGGTGTATTTTATTCAAATGACTAACTTATTATTTATTGTACAGGCCTCTGAATGTGAGGCTGGCTGTAACAGCAGAGGGCGCTCTAGGTCTGGTCAGTGAGTCATGATGACGTTGTGAATAAAAACTGAAATGTTCCTTTAACTCTCAGATCCATGAACTCTGCTGACATCTCTGCCTGGAAATTAGGGAACAACCATGTACTTTGGACAAAGTTAATATTTGCTTCGTGTTGCTCAATCGCACGCCCCCCCCTCTCTCTCTCCCTCACACAAACACACACACACACACACACACTAAACAATTTCCTTCAAGGACAGAAAAGTAACTTTCACAGTCGGAGGAGCGTCTTTGTTTCAGAGTCAAACCTGTGAACTAGTCCTTTAATTCCTTCAGCTGCCTCCTCTGTGAGTGCTGCTCAACCTGAGGGTCGGTGTCACCGCTGGGCAGCGTGGTCGGTAATAACACTGTCAATAACAGACCCTATCAAAAACAGCATCACTACCAACAGTTAGCGCACACGTGGGCGAACGCTTGGCGTTAGCTAAGGTGGCGTTAGCTAAGGTGGCGTTAGCTAAGGTGGCGGAACGTTAGCTGTGAACGCAGTGAGACGTTGACGTTTTGTTTGGTCCATAAAAACAATCTGTGAACTCAAAGTCAGCCGACTGACTGACACCTCACTACTGGAACCATGACAACAGCGCCCTCTGGTGCTTCTGTTCATTAAAAAGAGTCTCACACAACAACACAACCACACACACATTCATGAGACAAATGAATGATGATTCTGTCGTGAAGGAAAATCAGATGTAAATGAATGTTCTCTTTACTGTACTCTAGTAGTACTCTAGTAGTACTCTAGTAGTACCCTAGGGAGTATTCTAAGGAGTATTTTAGGGTTGTAGTATTCTCCTCCCGGAGGTCATCTGAAGATCAGTCAAGTTTCTGTTCTTTATTCTTCTTACCGTCTGGTTGAAGTCGACGCTGCAGAGATGAAAACCACACGACAAAGACGAGAGGTGCCTCTGGCCAGCAGAGGGCAGCAGCGACTCTCTTATCAAATCCTGAAACCAGAGGGAAATGATGATACAAAGGGTAAAAAGAAAAGTTGTTCTGAAAAAATGTTTTGATGTTTTTTATTATAACAGTTTGTAACGTGAAGTTCATTTGGTTCTGGACCGGACTCGAACCCATCTGTGGACTCTAACCTCTTCCTACTCCACTGCTGCCTTCACTGTGTTTCTGGGTGTGAGCCTGACAACCAGTGCACCCGTTTTCATCCTTAAAATCAAAGAGGAACGGGGACATGCAGTCGATTTCACCGTCTGTACTGACGTCGTCACCTCGTCTACATCCACCTTCAGGAAAACCACGGTACTGCACTGCCAGTTCTACAAACATGGAAATATGTTTTTGCAGAGTTGTCATCATGTGCGGCAGCTGTGACGTCCTCAGCTGCTGAGTGAGGTCATTATAATCTTTCACTTCGTAAAACCATCGTGTTTCAACAGAAACAACTCTTGGTCTGAGCTAAAATCTCTGATTTTCTCTATGGACTTTGGCATGGCAGAGTTAGCCAGTCAGAAAAACCAGTAAGATAAAGGTGTGCAGCGATCATTAAGACACTGTAGATTCTGCTCCAACATATTTACTGACCTGACAGCTGACAGTTCCACTGTTTACCACTGGATCGACTGATGGAAACCTCCACCTGATCACCTTTGTCCTGGTTCTCCAGCCAGGCAGAAATGATCCTGATGTTTATCTCACCTCTGTGCCTTCAGTGAAGCCACGCATCACTGAGGAAATACAACTGTTAAAGGTGTTGTTTCAGCAAGGGCTTGACATGAAACTGTATATACTGTACACAATGGAACTGTTGGACATGAGACACATTCAAAATACATCAGTGATTTTAGTTCAGACCAAAGTCCATGGAGAAAATCTGAGATTTTAGTTCAGACCAAAGTCCATGGAGAAAATCAGTGATTTTAGTTCAGACCAAAGTCAGTGGAGAAAATCAGAGATTTTAATTCAGACCAAATGCCATGGAGAAAATCAGAGATTTTAATTCAGACCAAATGCCATGGAGAAAATCAGAGATTTTAATTCAGACCAAAGTCCATGGAGAAAATCTGAGATTTTAGTTCAGACCAAAGTCCATGGAGAAAATCTGAGATTTTAGTTCAGACCAAAGTCCATGGAGAAAATCAGAGATTTTAGCTGTTGGATTGGAGCCACTGTTAGCTGTGCAGTCTTAATGTGTTTTCATTTTACAGCCTAGTCTCCTCCCTGTCCATTTGTTTGTGCAGTGATTTAATATTTAACTTTCTCTCTCACACACACACACACACACACACACACACAGACTAACCTGTCAGAGTCTTCATCCTCATCATCTTATTCCTGGCAGTGTTTGCAGAGATGGGACCTCGTACAGCAGGTGAGATCACAGAACAGTTTCCTTTAGTTTGATCTGCTTTAGGTCAGTGATGATGATGATGATGATGATGACACGTATCAGAACCAGTGTGTGTGTGTGTGTGTGTGTGTGTTTGTGTTGTGTATTAAAACATGAACAACCATACAATCATTTTCCCTCATCATTTCTTGTTGTCTGTATATGCTGATGATACCTTTCTC
>NC_024324.1:503961-505473 GCF_000523025.1 Cynoglossus semilaevis
GCCCCCCCCCCCCCCCCCCCCCCCGTGTCCACCTCACCCCCAGTGGCTCCTTCCAAACAGGTGAAGGCGGAGCTCGTCAGAGGCCGAGCTCGACTGAGGAGCAGCAGCGATGGGAGCAGGTACGGCAGGAGAGACTCGAGCACCTCCTCCTCCTCCTCTTCTTCCTCCTCTTCAACACTCTCCAACCCCAAATCAGGTAAAACACACACACACACACACACACACACACTCAGGTCAGTATTGTGGCGTTTCCTGCCAGCGCTGTCACTGACGTTGACTTTCTGTCTGGTCAGTCCTGAAAAGACCAGTGAGCACAGATGAACTGCAGACTCCAGGAGGTCCGTACACCAGGAGGAGCTTCACCGTACGTCAGCCACACACTGTTCTGATGGAAAAATAATCCAGCAGATTATTAGTGATATAAATGTGTGTGTGTGTGTGTGTGTGTGTAGATCGTGGGCGACGCTGTGGGTTGGGGTTTCGTGGTCAGGGGAAACAAACCGTGTCACATCCAGGCCGTGGAGCCATCTGGCCCGGCGGCCGCTGCAGGCCTGAAGGTAGGCATGCTGGGAAATGTAGTGTGAGAGGTTGGTCTCGGTTTAACCACAGGACCTGTTCCTCCCACCAAGGTCCGTCAGTTCGTGGTGTCGGTGAACGGTCACAACGTTCTGGATCTGGACTACCACAGCGTCAGTCACCTGATCCTGACTGGACCCAGGACGGTGGTGGTGGAGGTGATGGAGGAGACCCACCACTGAGGGGCGACACAGAGCAGAGGGACCACAGTTATTCTTTGAGATGATAAAGTCTGTGGGACTGTGGTCAGGCCATGGTTCAGACCTGGTCTCAGACTCCACTGAGCTGAGGATAAACACAGATACAGATACAGAAGAAGTATTTTTGGTTAATATTACTACAGTGTACTGTAGTACAACGCAGCAGTACACGTCGCTCTAATATAACCGGCTGAAGAAACAATGAAAATTACCCCATGAGCAGAATTCTATTAGGATGTGGGGGGGGGGGGGGGAGGGGTCACGACCCTGAATAGGCAGGGAGTTTCATGTTTGTTCACGTAGGTATGACACTGTACTTTATACTTGTTATAGTTCAACATGTGACTGTAGGTGACACTGATGTAATGATGTCCATGTGTCACAGACAGAAACACGGGTGTAAATAATGTTTCTAAATAAACTTCTGACTGAAACCACAACCGTCTTTGTTCCATGACCGTTGACGTGGACGGGATCTGGCGAGGAAACGTTTCTTTTCCACTCACTGCAGCCACGTTCCTGTGGAATTCCAGTGGGATTAAAGGAAGATTCCAGGTGAGTGACTTCTGCCTGTGAACCTGTTTCAACATAGTCCACTTACTCACACTAACAGAGGTGCAGCAGCGGCAACAGCCTGCGGGGGGCAGCAGTGAGACGCACACTGACGCCAACCATCAGGTTCATGTCTTCTCTGGAGAAATGGAAACAAGTTAATGATTTCTTTAATGATAGTTTA
>NC_024324.1:506224-515172 GCF_000523025.1 Cynoglossus semilaevis
GTGGGTGGAGAAGGAGAAGAAGGAGAAGTGATAAAAACACGATGATCACAGAGAACCACCAAAGAACCACCAAAGAACCATCAAAGAACCATCAGAGAACCATCAAAGAACCATCAGAGAACCATCAAAGAACCATCAGAGAACCATCAAAGAACCATCAGAGAACCATCAAAGAACCATCAGAGAACCATCAAAGAACCATCAGAGAACCATCAACGGGGACAGAACTTAGTGCAAAAAGTTTCAACAATGTTTTTTGCGAGAACATTTTTCTCAGAACGTCAGTTCTGCGTGAGCGTCTTCGTCCTTCTTCCTCACCGTCTTCTTCTTTTCTTTCACCTTTTCTTTTCGACTCTGAGCCGTGCAGGTGGAGCAGCAGTAACAGCTCTTAGCCAGCGGGGACAGAATTACACTTTTTTGTTTTGCGGCCTCACCTCACATTAAATGAGACAGAAGGAATGAGTGGCTGCGGGGGAAACACCCATCAGTCGGTGCAAGTCTGAACTGAGGGCAGAGACAGAAGAAGAGCGGGAATCAAGTTGCACACAGGAAGTGACAGCCAGACAGGAAGTGAGGCGGCCTTCAGATTAAAACTTCCTAACTATCATAAAGTAAAAAGTTTTCATAACAAAGTGTCAAATTTAGTGACAAGTCAATATTCAAACATAATGTATAACCTGTAACTATTGATATTAAATATTTTATATAAAAAACTCTCACTGTCCTTATGTTAGGAAATATTTTTCATAAAATCATTTGTTCTCTGCTAGTTGCTCAAATGTCTCAGTACTAAAATCGTATTAATCTACTAATCATGTTAACTTTGTTCTCATCTTTTCTGGTTAAGGGTTTACTCAATATTATTTCCTGCTCGTCTATATTAAACATTGCTATTTTAAATATTATTTAACTAAAATTTTTGAAATGTTGATGCCAGAAACAATTATTAACTTGTTTGTGATTGACAAAAAAACCTTAACTAACTGATACCCATGAGTGGGAAAGAGAAATAATAAAAAAGTAAAATATTTTATATGCCTACAAAAATAATTTGGAGATAGTGTTGTATATCTGTTGTATAAACTGGAAATTAGTATTATTAATAATTAAATAATTAGTAATATTCAGTCCAACAAAGAGAAGTCTGAATTTAGTTAAAATATTTGGCCCAACTTTAGCACGTTGAATATGTTCCAAGGCACACAGTAAACTTTCTAAGGAAAAGTAGTGCTTCATACACCGCGTGGTGTGCCGGTGCTAATGCTAACGGAGCAGCGCAGCAAACAGACGGATGACGAGGACAAAGATTGTTTACCTCCAGCCGAAGAGGCTCCATCACTGCTAACATTCTGCTCCCGCTGCTTACGTTAGCTCCCGCTGCTAACGTTAGCTCCCGCTGCTAACGTTAGCTCCCACTGCTAACGTTAGCTCCCGCTGCTAACGTTAGCTCCCGCTGCTAACGTTAGCTCCCGCTGCTAACGTTAGCTCCCGCTGCTAACGTTAGCTCCCGCTGCTAACGTTAGCTCCCACTGCTAACGTTAGCTCCCACTGCTAACGTTAGCTCCCGCTGCTAACGTTAGCTCCCGCTGCTAACGTTAGCTCCCGCTGCTGACTTTGACTCCCGCCGCTACCATTAGCTCCCGATGCTAACATCAACTAATAAAAAAAAACCTAATCGGAGCTACAAGAAAATGACCAATATAAAATGGTAATATATTATTCTATTTATTTTCTTGTAAGATGTATTCATTTCACTTTTACAGCTAAAATAGTTGTTTTAACTTTTCTTTTAAGTTTAAACGTTATAAAGCGTCCACACTTTTAAGCAATTTTTAAAAAAGGCTAACGCGATCTCCCTACATTGAAAACTCTAACATATATTTGCTCATACAAACTGAAAATCTTATTTTATACATTATATGTTGTGTACACCGTACTGTCTGACGCAGTACAGCACGATCCTTACATTAGAATATAATGTAGAATATAAGGAATATAATGTATAATAAACATTAAAATATAATTACATCTATCATTTTAATTTCTGTTGTCTTTTGTTTTGAAATGATTTCACCGGCAGTGGAGTGAGTGTGATTGTGTGTTTTTGCGTGCACGTGTGTGTGTGTGTGTGTGTGCTGTTGTTCAGAGTAGGTTGTGCTGGAGCCTCAGAGCAGCAGCAGCAGCAGCAGCAGCAGCAGCTCAGACATCTGTGCAGAGGAGGATTGTTCAAAAGTCAGACCTATGGTCTGAGCAGGTAAGAATTACTTCAATATTTTTCTTTTTTTATTTTTGTACTCTGTGCATGGATGAAGTATCATAAACAGAAAATACTGAAGTACCACGTACTTGACTTCACACACTTACTTTTGTGCACGGCTCCTGCACACACACACCTAATGAGGGATTACTTGTACTGTGTCTGAACTACTCCGTGAGTGAGTACTACTCTGTGAGTGAGTACTACTCTGTGAGTGAGTACTACAGAACAACGTTACTTTGATTTATATTAAAACTGTTTGTTCTGTTCAAATTTGATTTTGGATAAAAAAATGATCAATAATGATGAATTAATGACAAAGCCTCTGACCAGAAGTATTTTATTAACATTTTGACTTCATCGTCATCATCGTCATCGTCACTTTCTAACCCCAGTGTCTTTGGCCTGGACCAGGTCTGAGGTCTTTGTTGTATTTCTGGTTTGGTTGAGGTCCAGATAAGACCTGACAGGAAGTGAGTCATGACTGGACCACAGTTGAACTTTGACCTCCTCTCCTGCAGGTACAGCTGGTTCTCCTCGTCTCCTGTCAGGATGCAGCTCTCACTCAGATCCAGTCACTTCCTGCTGGTTCTGGTTCTGGTCTCTCTGTCCTCCCAGTCAGTGAAGGGTCAAGGTAAGTGCCTTCTCCATCACCACCACCTGGGGGGGGTAGTTTCCACTTGGCGCTTCAGACACGGGGCCTGAGTGTTCCACCTGCAGCAGCACCACACAGAACTGGAACCAGGGACCGTGTGGTTTCCACTGCAGGAACGTTCCAGAACCTCAGGGCTCTCAAAGTTTCTTTCTCTTTGTTGCTGAACGTTTGGTCCAACACAACCCTGTATTTAACACTTCAAACGTGTCTGGAGTTTATTTTTACTCCCACTCTTTAAACGATCTTCACCCAGTGGTTAGTGGGAGAACTGCAGGGTTTCTGTCGCCTTTGAATACACATATACAGTATATAACAATATATTTATGTACATATATAATGATATATTTGTAGATATATATATATATAATATTATATATGTGTGTATATAAATATATATTTAAGAGTCAGACTAAGTTAGACGATGTTCTTCCTCGGTCTTTAACAACAGATCTAAACCCTGTGGGTGTCATTACTGCCACCTACTGGTTCCATTCTCCACTGGTTTGTGGTCTCTGTTCTTCTGTGTTCTAAAGTGCTGAGTCAAGTGGGTTGTAGTGAGTTCGGTACTTTCCTCCAGTCCTGGTAACGGTTCCTGCTGTGGAATCGTGCCTGCAGCCTGCTGCCAGGCACAGGGCAGGGTTCCAGTTCCACTGTGGGCTGAAAAATGTCTTTAAACGTTCGTAGTCCTTGGTTATTTACTGTATGTCAGTCACAAAAATGTTTGTTCAGAACTTGGAACCGTTGCCATGGCCTTAACGATGAACCGATGTGAAGGTTCTTCTCCAAAGACAAGATCTTTGACTGGAGGATGGGAACATGTTGACACACGGAGAGAACGTCTGATGATGATGATGATGAAGGTGACGAAGGTGATCAGTCTGTAGAGTTCTGTGTTCCTGTAAAGACAGACAAAGGGGCGGAGCTTCAGCAGAGTCAGTTTCCTGGTCACGAGGAGACGCCCGTGGGTTTTTCCTTGAGTCACGTTGGTTCTTTACTGATCATGAAACAGGACCTCAGGCTGCAGTAACTCAGGTCGGTTCCTCCTGTTCCACACTCTCACTGTCCGAGGAACCAGGAAAACCATTTCTAACATCCACTAAAGTCTGATAAAACGTTCAGGTTCTTTGAACTCCGGTTTCCATCGGTACCTGGAACTCACTCTGGTCCGTAGTCCTGACATTTAGGACAGGACTGAAGGTGTTTCTCCTCTTCATCCAACAGTCTTCTTCAGAGTCCGGTGGACCTGGAGAAGAGGAGAAACATCTTCACCAGACCAGAGTCAGTCCAGATCCACTGACCTCAGGTCAGTCAAACACTGAAATAAAGCTCATCACTCAGCGACGCAAAAAACACCACGGCGCGCCAACACCGCGTCAAGTGGAATTCCGTGGGATTTTTGAGGCGCTCTGACCTTTGACCCCACCGCATGGAGACAAAGCCGTGGAGCGGAGAACCTCAGAGGTTGGTGAGATGTTTGCTTCCCTTCTCCTTGTGTGTGTTTTTCCTGCCTGCTGCTGAAGGACTGTTCTGGGTGTTCTTTACTTACCTACACCCACACGCCGACGAGCTCACACCAGATCAGTTAAAGACCAAACTGTCACAGCCGCGGTGAAGAACCGTATCAGACACAGCCGCGGTGCTAACCCAGGCTAACGGGGCGTTCAGCTCCTTGGACAACACGAGTTCATCAGGTCAGCTGAGGTTCTGGGTGTGTGGGCCGGTTCTGGTTCCTGTTCTGGTGTTCTTCATGTTGGTGAACTGTTAGTCCAGACCAGCTGGAAGTTCTAGATCACATGACATGACATCAGAGATCTGCCACAGGTCGGGGCCGGTGTAGGTATTTAAAGAAGCGGTTGGTGCTACATGGCTGACCTCACACACACACACACACACCACACACACACACACACACACACAGGCTGGTGTTTGTTGTTTTGGTGGCTTCTCTTTGTCATTTTTCACAGCTTCAGATAAATGAGATCACACACACCACACATGATGATGATGAAGGTGATGATGATGATGATGAAGGTGACTTTTTACCATGTGGGATCTGGCTTTGATGCAGTGTGTGTGTGTGTGTGTGTGTGTTTGAGAAAATGAAGGGCTGCCTCGGCCATGGTTGTTGTGGAGCCTGGACTTGTGGCTGTTGGCGCGGCCGTGCGTTGCTGTGGCCCCGCTCCAGTGTTTTTAAACAAAACAACAACAACACCACCACCAACACTGCAGCACAGAAGCTGGGTGAAATATGACGACCAGCGTTGTTGACTCTCACAACACAGACGGCCAGACCAGTGTGTTTGGATTGTTGGCTCAGTGTGTGTGTGGGTGTGTGTGTGTGTGTGTGATGGTAGAACATGTGAAACTCCTGAACTCTGGTCAGGAGAGGAATAGTGGACGGTGCTATTCCTGTGACTTCCTCTGTGGTCTCCTATGTCGGCAGTTAAAAGACAGAGGTACGTCTTCTTCTCTTCCTCTTCCTCTTCCTCATCCTCATTGTCACCTTCCATCGTTACGGTTGTTTCCACTGTGCAGAATGTGCAGGAAATTAAAGTCTGTCAATCACTCACTACGCCACATCAAGAACAACAGTCATTTTAGAGACAGAGACACAGCAGTGTTCCCTTCCCTGCTGGTGAGAACTAAAATCTCTGATTTTCTCCATGGACTTTGGTCTGAACTAAAATCTCTGATTTTCTCCATGGACTTTGGTCTGAACTAAAATCTCTGATTTTCTCCATGGACTTTGGTCTGAACTAAAATCTCTGATTTTCTCCATGGACTTTGGTCTGAACTAAAATCTCTGATTTTCTCCATGGACTTTGGTCTGAACTAAAATCTCTGATTTTCTCCATGGACTTTGGTCTGAACTAAAATCTCTGATTTTCTCCATGGACTTTGGTCTGAACTAAAATCTCTGATTTTCTCCATGGACTTTGGTCTGAACTAAAATCTCTGATTTTCTCCATGGACTTTGGTCTGAACTAAAATCTCTGATTTTCTCCATGGACTTTGGTCTGAACTAAAATCTCTGATTTTCTCCATGGACTTTGGTCTGAACTAAAATCACTGATTTTCTCCATGAGGATTGGTGTGGCAGAGTGAGTGGATTACAAACTTCAGTTTACTGTTAGAAACAGCCGTGTTTTCATGTTCTAGCAGGAGGACAATCTGAAACTGTCCATTTCTCAGTTGCCAGTCTTAGCTCAGATGTTAGATGGTGTGAATTGTCCCTTTAACCCGGAGAGTGGGAAGAGCATGAGGATGAGAACAGTTGACTCTGGTTTTTAACGTTTGCGATCTGATCATGTGACCGTTCCTCCTGCCTCCATCAGACAGTTTTCAAGGTCAGATGGAGTCAGGGGTGGACGGTGCCGTAACTGTGGAGGGAGTTCAGTCTGATACTACAGTAACTGAGAAGGAGTGGAGCGCCTCCTCCTGCGGGGTTCTCCAGCTCTGATGTTCCACCAGAACATTCAGTCATTTACAGACAATTTACAACGGACATATGATTTGTGTTAATGCTGAGGAATGTCAAACATCTGCTTGGGATAACACACGTCAGTCAAAAGTTGGAACATCAGCACTTTGTGGGAATTATCATGGAACTGTTTTACAGGGCTGAACTCACCCCACTGTTATGGCTGCACCCCGTCACCCCCGCCCCACCTCGCCCTACAGCCTGTGTTCACCATGACGGAGGTTCTTCTGATCCGAAAGGGAAAAATCTGGCTTTTTGGATTCAAGTGTGGATGAATGTGATGCTTCATCATCAGTTACAGAAAATACTGCAGCCAGTCAACAAATACTCTAGTACTTTATATTCACTTCACAGTCACACATGCTATTAACACTCACTCTGCCACATCACACCAAAGTCCATAGAGAAAATCAGAGAATTTAGTTCAGACCAAAGTCCATGGAGAAAATCAACGATTTTAGTTCAGACCAAATTCCATGGTGAAATTCAGAGCTTTTAGTTCAGACCAAATTCCATGGTGAAATTCAGAGCTTTTAGTTCAGACCAAAGTCCATGGAGAAAATCAACGATTTTAGTTCAGACCAAATTCCATGGTGAAATTCAGAGCTTTTAGTTCAGACCAAATTCCATGGTGAAATTCAGAGCTTTTAGTTCAGACCAAAGTCCATGGAGAAAATCTGAGATTTTAGTTCAGACCAAAGTCCATGGGGAAAATCAGAGATTTTAGTTCAGACCAAAGTCCATAGAGAAAATCAGAGAATTTAGTTCAGACCAAAGTCCATGGAGAAAATCTGAGATTTTAGTTCAGACCAAATTCCATGGTGAAATTCAGAGCTTTTAGTTCAGACCAAATTCCATGGTGAAATTCAGAGCTTTTAGTTCAGACCAAAGTCCATGGGGAAAATCAGAGATTTTAGTTCAGACAAAAGTCCATAGTGATGGGCTAAAATCTCTTTTTTTTCCTCTGTCTTTGTTGGCAGCCATTGTTTGCAGTCACTTGTCTGTCACTAACGGTGTAAGAACATCACATGATCACACACTCAGTCCTGACCGTTGACCAGTGTTTGCAGTTGAAGTGTGGTGCATGACATGGACCGTGTGATTTGTCTTCTACGTTCTCACATTAATACACGTACAGAAGCCGTCACCGCAGCAGCTAACGTTGTCTCATTCTCCTGTCTTTGCTCAGTGTCTTCACCTCGAAGGTTTCGGGCCAAAGCCATAAGTTCGTCCACGCTGCTGGTGACGTGGAAAGAACCCAAAGGAGAGTTTGAAAGTTACAAAGTCATTTACAGCACACGTCCAGGTGAGAGGAGTCAGGAGAACAGTCGGTGGATCAGAGGCGGTTG
Source organism: Cynoglossus semilaevis (assembly GCF_000523025.1). Taxonomy (NCBI): domain Eukaryota; kingdom Metazoa; phylum Chordata; class Actinopteri; order Pleuronectiformes; family Cynoglossidae; genus Cynoglossus; species Cynoglossus semilaevis. The sequence goes on from NC_024324.1 coordinate 513,967, forward strand.
TCGCTTGTTCATGAATAACATCTGCTGACATTAGGACACGCCCCAGACTGGTGATTGGTTCCTCCTTGTCCCTCGACAGGTGACCGGTGGACGGAGGTCCAGCTACCAAAAACAGAAACGACTCTCGTCATCCAGCAGTTTGATCCTTCTAAAGAATACGAGTTCAAAATCATAGCAGTGAGCGGAGGACGAGAGAGCAGACCCCTGGTGGCCAAACATGAAGGTAGCAGGCCCTCGGCAAATGTTGTTAAAAACTAACTGAATGAACTGTGGTTTAGTAGGTCAAAGGTCATTCTGAGTGAACTGCTACGGAAACTGTCTTTCAGCTCAGAGGTCGGTGGTGGAGGTGGTCCAACCTCAGAGAAGACAGGAAGGCAGCGTCACGGAGGAACGCAACGAGATCTCAGAAGGTAAGCTTCTCCAGAACAGCTGAGTCAGGGTGTGAACCCAAGAAGAAGAAGAAGGAGAAGAAGAAGAAAAAGAAGAAAAAGAAGGAGGAGAAAAAGAAGAAGAAGGAGTAGAAGGAGAAGAAGAAGAAGGAAAAGAAAAAGAAGAAGAAGAAGAAGGAGTAGAAGGAGAAGAAGAAGAAAAAGAAGGAAAAGAAGAAGAAGAAGGAGAAGAAGCCGTCTCCATTCCTGGATCAGAGAGTGAAGAACGTTCTTCTGTGAATCATGGGGAGATGTTTGTTTTATTCTTGGAGAAGAGCTCCATAGACCAGGAACATCCACTCTCACATAATGTCTTCTGAAGAAGATTCCTCGGTGCAAAGCCTCCTGATGGACGGAGGTCCAGAGGAGCAGAAGGTGAGTGAAGATCAGACCTTCTTCAGACCATCCAAGACCTGAGTCTGACGTGATCCTTAACAGCCAGGAGGGACAGGAAATGAAGCTGAGAGAGAAGAGAGCTGGTCAGATGTTTGAGTGAATGAAGAGGCGCCATCACATGGACGACGGGAGAAGAACCCGGAGGAGAACCCTCAAACCTCAGTGTGTCTGTGTGAAGCTGTAACTTAACCTGTGTTTCCAGACAAAACCATAAACTAAATGAAGGTTCATGTTGAAAACAAACCTCTGTCTCTGGTTTGATTTGAAGTCTGAAGATGACAGCGTCAAAAGAAGAAAAGAAGAAAACAGTGGACGTTCTATCAAATCAAACCTTCAGTTGACACTTTTTCCCCCCCCCACGCCCACCGCCCCCCACCCCCCA
>NC_024324.1:515348-522290 GCF_000523025.1 Cynoglossus semilaevis
GATTTTAGGGAGAAAATCAGAGATTTTAGTTCAGACCAAAGTCCATGGAGAAAATCAGAGATTTTAGTTCAGACCAAAGTCCATGGAGAAAATCAGAGATTTTAGTTCAGACCAAAGTCCATGGAGAAAATCAGAGATTTTAGTTCAGACCAAAGTCCATGGAGAAAATCAGAGATTTTAGTTCAGACCAAAGTCCATGGAGAAAATCAGAGATTTTAGTTCAGACCAAAGTCCATGGAGAAAATCAGAGATTTTAGTTCAGACCAAAGTCCATGGAGAAAATCAGAGATTTTAGTTCAGACCAAAGTCCATGGAGAAAATCAGAGATTTTAGTTCAGACCAAAGTCCATGGAGAAAATCAGAGATTTTAGTTCAGACCAAAGTCCATGGAGAAAATCAGAGATTTTAGTTCAGACCAAAGTCCATGGAGAAAATCAGAGATTTTAGTTCAGACCAAAGTCCATGGAGAAAATCAGAGATTTTAGTTCAGACCAAAGTCCATGGAGAAAATCAGAGATTTTAGTTCAGATTGTTTTCTCTGAACCTTCAAGTTTGTTTTTACCAACCACACCAACATTTGTGGAAATAATGGTTTGACTTTGAGAAAGTACTTTTTTAAAAGTCCTCCTGTTCAGAATATTCCTGACATCATTGAGTTGATAATGATGTCATCGTGACATCATCTGGACCACGACCACTGACTCATATCTGTTCCAGTCAGGTGCAGTGGGGTAATTAACCTACCCTGACTTACTTTGTACCTCACCCCCTTTCCTCTCCTGCTTATTGTCTTATATCGAGAAATCCTGTCTCTCTCCTTCCTCCCACTCTCTCCCTCTCCCTCCCTCATTTCATAGCTGACAGTCTTCTCCGTGCCCACACTTGCAGTTGAATACCTCAGCTCCAGCCTTACCTCCTTGTTCTTAGACACTTTACAACTGCTGCAGCTCAGCTGTCACTCTGCAGCGTCTTCTTTTTCACACAGGAAACATCCACAGTCAAGGTGAGGCTGTGGGAGGAGAAGAGGAAGAAAGTTTGTGTTTGTGCAGTAATTAGCTGGAATTCACTGAGTCCTGCCCTGACCCAGTTTGGTCAAACCACTCATGGATGCATTTTTTATTGAAAATCTCACAGGTTCCTTATTGTTAAAGTGAAACAAGATTTGTAACGACCCTAAAAATAGAGTTAGACTTACAATGGACTTTGGTCTGAACTAAAATCTCTGGTTTTCTCCGTGGGGTTTGTTGGGGCAGAGTGAGCAGCCGTCGACACATCGGCTCCACTCCGCTGGGTGACTGTGTCATGTCTGATGGTGGCTGAACCTCTGGTTGGATGATTTAAATGTGTCAACAGTCTAATGTGTTTTGGCCAGTACTCACAGCTGTGTACTCTCTTGTGTAACTCTGTGGTTGTAGTATAATTTACTGAGCTTTGTCTCACATTCTTCCTGTTCAAATCTGAGTGGAATCTCAGTTATTCCAGGGCACAGTTCAGCTGAATTACACCCCCCCCCCCCCACACACACACACACACACACACCACCATCACACTGTTGTTACATCAGCAGCTGGATGCAGTAGCGTTGTTGCCTCTGCACAGCCAGAACACACTGTGTGTGTGTGTGTGTGTGTGTGTGTGTTTTTACACATTCCTAAACTCTGTGTGTGAGGAGCCTGTGTCCTGACAAGGATAGAAAGTAAAGGTCAACCAAAGGTTAGGGTTCCACTTACTATAAATCAAACACAACAGAGCCCCCCCTCCACCACCCCAGAGGGAGTCACCTGAGCTCCCCTCCCTGAGGCAGCAGGTGTTCACCACCACCGAGATGTGGTTTTAACTAAAAGATGTGTCTCCTACTCTGACTGTACTCCATTCTGACTGTACTCCCACCCTGACTGTACTCCCACCCTGACTGTACTCCCACCCTGACTGTACTCCCACGCTGACTGTACTCCCACCCTGACTGTACTCCCACGCTGACTGTACTCCCACCCTGACTGTACTCCCCCCCTTACTGTACTCCCCACTCTGGCTGTACTCCCCACTCTGGCTGTACTCCCCACTCTGGCTGTACTCCCCACGCTGACTGTACTCCCACCCTGACTGTACTCCCCCCCTTACTGTACTCCCCACTCTGGCTGTACTCCCCACTCTGGCTGTACTCCCCACTCTGGCTGTACTCCCCACGCTGACTGTACTCCACTCTGATTGTACTCCCACTCTGACTGTCCTCCCACTCTGACGGTACTCCTCCTCTGACTGTACTCCACTCTGATTGTACTCCCACTCTGAATGTACTCCCCCTCTGATTGTCTCCCCCCCCTGACTGTTCTCCCCCTCCGACTGTACTCCCCACTCTGGCTGTACTCCCCACTCTGGCTGTACTCCCCACGCTGACTGTACTCCCACCCTGACTGTACTCCCCCCCTTACTGTACTCCCCACTCTGACTGTTCTCCTACTCTGACTGTACTCCTACTCTGACTGTACTCCATTCTGACTGTACTCCATTCTGACTGTACTCCCGCTCTGACTGTACTCCCCCCCCGAACTGCATTCCACTCTGACTGTACGCCCCACTCTGACTGTTCTCCTACTCTGACTGTACTCCCGCTCTGACTGTACTCCATTCTGACTGTACTCCCGCTCTGACTGTACTCCATTCTGACTGTACTCCATTCTGACTGTACTCCCACGCTGACTGTACTCCCACGCTGACTGTACTCCCACCCTGACTGTACTCCCACCCTGACTGTACTCCCCCCCTTACTGTACTCCCCACTCTGGCTGTACTCCCCACTCTGGCTGTACTCCCCACGCTGACTGTACTCCACTCTGACTGTACGCCCCACTCTGACTGTACTCCATTCTGACTGTACTCCCGCTCTGACTGTACTCCATTCTGACTGTACTCCATTCTGACTGTACTCCATTCTGACTGTACTCCATTCTGACTGTACTCCATTCTGACTGTACTCCCGCTCTGACTGTACTCCATTCTGACTGTACTCCATTCTGACTGTACTCCATTCTGACTGTACTCCATTCTGACTGTACTCCAACTCTGACTGTACTCCATTCTGACTGTACTCCATTCTGACTGTACTCCCGCTCTGACTGTACTCCATTCTGACTGTACTCCCGCTCTGACTGTACTCCTACTCTGACCTTTTGACCCTGTCTGTAGCTGCTTGTTTTACATCAGTTAGACAGGACATCTGCCCTCTAGTGGTGGTAACCGCTGCACCTCTTCTGTGTTAAAGCAGTTTGTTAGAAGATAGAAGTTTGATGACTCCTTCAAATATCCACCTGTGACCTGCTGACCTTTGACCCTTCAGAACACCATCTGCCCCTGCCTGACTCAGCACCTCCTTCAACCTCCTCTGGTCTCCTCGGAACTAACCTGAGAAAGTGTGTGTGAGGCCCGACTGTAGCTTCTCAACAAAGACATGTTCTACAACAGTTTGACTCCTGGTCCCTGACTCTGTCCCTCCTGTCCCTTCCTCCTCCTCCTCCTCCTCCTCAGTGGCAGTGACTCCTCACAGACTGATCATGTATTAGAACATTTCTGTCAGGCCACAGCATGTCCTGGTACTGTTTTCACTCGGTTCCGTGTCAACAGTAGAACATGTTTGTGTTCTGGATCAGCTCCACAGTCTGAGGTTCCCACCAGGATCTGATCAGTGTGTGTGTGTGTGTGTGTGTGTGTGTGAGGCCCGACTGTAGCTTCTCAACAAAGACATGTTCTACAACAGTTTGACTCCTGGTCCCTGACTCAACCTCTAAACTTTAATGACAGGACCCAGCTAACGGTGACCCAGCTAACGGTGCCCCAGCTAACGTAGACCCAGCTAACGGTGACCAGGCTAACGTAGACCCAGCTAACGGAGACCCAGCTAACGGTGACCCAGCTAACGTAGAAGCCAGAACACACTGTGTGTGTGTGTGTGTGTGTGAGGGCCGAGTGTGTAGCTTCCCAACAAAGACATGTTCTACAACAGTTTGACTCCTGGTCCCTGACTCTGTCCCTCCTGTCCCTCTGGTCCCTGACTCCACCTCTAAACTTTAATGACAGGACCCAGCTAACGGTGACCCAGCTAACGTAGAAGCCAGAACACACTGTGTGTGTGTGTGTGTGTGTGAGGGCCGAGTGTGTAGCTTCCCAACAAAGACATGTTCTACAACAGTTTGACTCCTGGTCCCTGACTCTGTCCCTCCTGTCCCTCTGGTCCCTGACTCAACCTCTAAACTTTAATGACAGGACCCAGCTAACGTAGACCCAGCTAACGGTGACCAGGCTAACGTAGACCCAGCTAACGTAGACCGCGCTAACTCTCATCCAGTTTTTCCCAACCCTTTTTTCTGGACACCCATATTTTAAGTCACAAACCTTGGCGTCAGTGGACATTATTCATAAACTAAACATGATGAGAGACCACCTCAAAACCAAACACTCTTGCGACCCACCTGAAGGCCAGATGTTTTCCCCGTGGCCCAGGTTCTGACCCTGTGTCTCTCCGTCTCTGCAGCCAACGTGGGCTTCATGTGTAAGACCCCGGCCGTCGCCGACATCGTCATCCTGGTGGACGGCTCCTGGAGCATCGGTCGGATCAACTTCAGGCTGGTCAGGACCTTCCTTGAGAACCTGGTCCGAGCCTTCAACGTGGAGATCGACAAGACCCGCATAGGTGAGGGGGGGGGGTTTGGTTCCCCCGGTGACATGTGACCTGTGACCTGCACTGACCTTTGCGGTGCTGAGACTTCCTCTGGTGTTGACCCACAGGTCTGGCCCAGTACAGTGGAGACCCCAGGATCGAGTGGCACCTCAACACCCACAGCACCAAGGAGGCCGTGATCGACGCCGTGAAGAACCTGCCCTACAAGGGGGGCAACACCCTGACAGGTACTGGGACGGGGAAGAGAGGGGGGGGGCAGATGACAGGGTGAGGGAGAGTCAGCCGGCACCAGGTCAGGTCTTAGTTCTGGTCCAGCCTCTCCTGGGTCTGGATGACATCATCAGTGTCACCCTGTCTGTCCTCCAGGTCTGGCTCTGACCTTCATCCTGGAGAACAGCTTCAAACCAGAGTCTGGATCCAGAGCCGGCATTCCCAAGATCGGAATCCTCATCACTGATGGCAAATCCCAGGACGACGTCATTCCACCAGCCCAGAGCCTGAGGAACGCTGGGATTGAACTCTTCGCCATCGGTATGACAGAGGGACGGACATGTGACCACGACCAACCAATGAATGAACGGGTGGTCGACTGACCGCCATGGAGGACAGTCTGACTGTCTGTCTGTCTGTCTGACCGTCTGTCTGTCTGTCTGTCTGTCTGTCTGTCTGTCTGACTGTCTGTCGTTCTGTCTGTCTGTGTCAGGTGTGAAGAACGCAGATGAGAACGAGCTGAAGTCCATCGCGTCCCCCCCCGAGGACACTCACGTCTACAACGTGGCAGACTTCAGCGTGATGAGTGACATCGTGGAGGGTCTGGCGAAGACGCTCTGTGACCAGGTGGAGAATCAGGACAAACGGATCCGAGGTTTGTCCGCGGCCCAGACTGTAGAACCATCTTCAGGTTCTCCTCATCCATCGGTAATTACGTTTTTCGTCACCAGGGGGAGTTCCTGCCCCTCCGCCCCCCGCTGTTTCTCCCCCCCGTGACCTGGTGGCGTCCGACATCACGGCTCGCAGTTTCCGGGTGACGTGGACGCACGCGGCCGGGCAGGTGGAGAAGTACCGTGTGGTGTACTACCCCGCCAGTGGGGGGCAGCCTGAAGAGAAGGTAGCTGCTGGTGCAGTGGTCAGAACCTTCAGCTGGCTGTAGATGTTCTCAGATGTTCCTCTGTTCCAGGTGCTCCAGGGAACGCAGAACAGCGTGGAACTCACCTACCTCAACTCTCTGACCGAGTACCAGGTGGCCGTGTTCGCCGTGTACCGCAGCTCGGCCAGCGAGGCGCTGAGAGGAAGCGCGACCACACGTGAGTCTGTCCGCGGGAAGTCGTGTCCGTGTCTGCCCTCACTGTTCCTGACCTCTGACCTCTGACCTCTGACCTCGCCTCCTGTGTGTGTGTCAGTGGCCCTGCCCATGGTCAACGACCTGGAGTTGTTTGACATCACTCACAGCACCATGAGGGTCCGCTGGAAGATCGCAGCAGGGGCTTCTGGGTACATGATCCTCTACGCCCCCCTGACTGAAGGAGACGCTGCCGACGAGAAGGAGGTGAAGGAGGGGAGGGGGGGGGGAAGGCGGGGGGGGGGGGGGGGGGGAGGACTGAGGCGCTGCATTTGTTTGGAACCATTCTGGCCACCAGGGGGCAGCCTACAGGCCAGGAGTCAGGCCCACAACCCTGTTGTTTAACCACAGCTGTCTGGACACAGAACCGAGCAGGTGAAGAGTTCAGTTCTCTGCTGACCTCTGACCTCTGACCTCTGCTCACCCTGGAACACACCTGTGGATCCTGCTGCCTCAGGGAAACCAAACTGAGAGAGAGAGAGAGAGAGAGAGAGAGATGGTGACCCTAAAGACTCATCAGAGTGTGTGTGTGTGTGTGTGTGTGTGTGTGTGTGAACACAGGTGAAGGTGGAGGAGTCAGTGAACGAGGTGGAGCTGGAAGGTTTGACTCCAACCACTGAGTACACAGTCACAGTCTACGCCATGTACGGAGAGGAGGCCAGTGACCCCATGACCTCCCAGCAGACCACATGGAGTCTGACCCACACCCACACACACACACACACACATACTGGGAGTATCTGTAGATACTGGTACTGCAGAGTTACCTGGTCCTCAGACAGACAGTAAAACAGGCTGTGTGTGTGTGTGTCTGTGTGTGTGTGTGTGTCTGTAGTCGTGGCGTCAGTGATATTTCAGGGTTACGTCCAGACACGCTCTCCACACGTGACACACACATATTTATTTCTAACCATGTGTCTAAATATAA
>NC_024324.1:522630-523359 GCF_000523025.1 Cynoglossus semilaevis
GAGGGAGGGAGTTTGTTTGTTCTTGAATTATGTTTCGGGCCAAACTTCCACTGATGGATGTAAACAGACGGAGTGTTTTATAGGCCCCGCCCCCTTTACATCTGTTGACTGGTGTAACAGCGCCACCACATGGTCGACCAACTGTTGGAGAAGTCCAGCTCATTCCCAAAGATCGTAAAAAAAATCTGTCTACTTCCTACTACTGCGTTAGTCCAGTCAGTACTGCAGTACCGTCCTCTGACATCGGAGGGCAGTGTCTCTGACTCGACAGGAAGTGACCTCACACTGTATGGGTGTTGGTGTTGGAGCTGACCTCTGACCCCTGTTTCTGTCCCCCCCCCACAGTGCCTCTGACCCCCGCCACCAACCTTCGTTTCTCTAACGTGGACCACAGCTCCGCCCAGCTCTCCTGGGACTCCGCCTCCAGGAAGGTCAAAGGTTACCGCATCATGTTCGTGAAAACCGACGGGGTCCAGACCAACGAGGTGAGGCCGTCGGTCAGCTGTGACCGTGACAGACGTACACCTGTCTCACCCTTGACTCTCACACCTCGCTGTGATTGGACAGGTGGACGTGGGCCGGGTCACGACCTGGCTGCTGAAGAACCTGACCTCCCTGACCGAGTACACAGTCGGGGTCTTCGCCCTGTACGACGAAGGACAAGCTGAGGCGGTGACCGACAGTTTCACCACCAGTAAGACCTGGTTTACACACACACACACACACACC
>NC_024324.1:523618-524799 GCF_000523025.1 Cynoglossus semilaevis
CACTCACGGCTGTGGGTTGTTGGTGTTGGGCCTGCCTTTGGTCCCGGGTTCCCGTCCCCCCCCACAGTGCCTCTGACCCCCGCCACCAACCTTCGTTTCTCTAACGTGGACCACAGCTCCGCCCAGCTCTCCTGGGACTCCGCCTCCAGGAAGGTCAAAGGTTACCGCATCATGTTCGTGAAAACCGACGGGGTCCAGACCAACGAGGTGAGGCCGTCGGTCAGCTGTGACCGTGACAGACGTACACCTGTCTCACCCTTGACTCTCACACCTCGCTGTGATTGGACAGGTGGACGTGGGCCGGGTCACGACCTGGCTGCTGAAGAACCTGACCTCCCTGACCGAGTACACGGTCGGGGTCTTCGCCCTGTACGACGAAGGACAAGCTGAGGCGGTGACCGACAGTTTCACCACCAGTAAGACCTGGTTTACACACACACACACACACACACACACACACACACTTCATTCACCTGTGTGTGTGTGTGTGTGTGTGTGTGTGTGTGTGTGTGTGTGTGTGCAGAGACGGTGCCCGACCCTCTGGACCTGCAGAGCAGTGACGTCACCACCAACAGCTTCAGAGTGACGTGGAAACACCCGGCGTCTGATGTGGTTCTCTACCGCCTCACCTGGGCCACAACTGACGGAGGAGACGCCGACGAGGTGTGTGTGTGTGTGTGTGTGCAAACTGACCACAGGAGGCAGCAGTGAGCAGTTAGCGTAGGACTGTAGAACCTGGACCAAATCAAGTCCCATCTGAGACCAAAGTTCTTGGTACTGTTTCTTGCTCCTCAGGTTCTGGTGAATGGAAACATCAACTCTTATCTGATCAAAGGACTTAGCTCCGCCTCCGAGTACGAAGTTCTCCTGTCGGCCGTGTATGCTAACGAAATAGAGAGTGACGAGGTCGTGCTAGTCGAGACCACAGGTAAGCTAGCTGTTAGAACGCACTGGTCGGTTCAACCTACTAACTAGCTGTCTGTGGAGGCTGCAGAACCACCTCTTCTTCTTTGCATCATTCAACTGGCCTGTATCTTTCGGTTGCTTTACTGCCCCCTACTGGTTATATTGTGTTTCCTGAAAGCCACTGATTTTCACTCCAGACGAGTGTGACGTTCTGTTGTCCACCTTTCTGTTTTTAGTTGAACGTACGACCACCGTCAGCACCACCACCACCACCA
>NC_024324.1:525483-537983 GCF_000523025.1 Cynoglossus semilaevis
CTGCAGCTCCTCGTCATGGGGTGAGGAGCCTGAAGATCGACGATGAGACCACCTACAGTCTCAGGGTGTCCTGGCAGACGCTGGACTCCAGAAACCTGCGACATTATCGTCTCAGCTACATCAGCGCCAAAGGAGACCGCGCTGAGGAGACGGTAGGTCTTCAAGGTCGCAGGTCCAATTCCTCAGCTCTGCTAGGCTACATGCTAATGTAGCCACTGATCAGTGGAACCTGATGGGTTTAGAACCACTGTCCTGAAGACCTGCTCCGGTCTGTAGACTGATGTTTGACACTGACTCTGTGTGTGTGTGTGTGTGTGTGTGTGTGTGTGTGTGTGTGTGTGGTCCAGAGGACGGTCCCCAGTGGACAGAACATCCTGGTCCTGCAGCCTCTGCTCTCAGACACAGAGTACAAGGTGTCCATCATCCCAGTCTACCCTGACGGGGACGGACCAGCGTCTTCACTGATGGGACGAACACGTGAGTCTGAGACACGGGGTTGTAGGTTTGAGTCCCCGAGGACACCTCCTCTGATGTCCCCTCCACCTCCTGTGTCTCTGCTCCTCCTCAGTTCCTCTGTCAGCTCCCAGGAACCTGCGGGTCTCAGAGGAGTGGTACAACCGCTTCAGGATCAGCTGGGACGCCCCCCCCTCACCCACCATGGGCTACAGAGTGGTGTACCAGCCCGTTACTGGTAATCTGACGATCCCGGTCCTGTGGTCCGGTCCCGTGGCCCGGTCCTGTGGCCCGGGCCTGTGGCCCAGGCCTGTGGTCCGGTCCTGTGGTCCGGTCCTGTGGACCAGTCCTGTGGTCCAGTCCCGTGGTCCGGTCCTGTGGCCCAGGCCCGTGGCCCGGTCCTGTGACCCGGTCCCGTGGCCCGGTCCTGTGGCCCGGGCCTGTGGCCCAGGCCTGTGGTCCGGTCCTGTGGTCCGGTCCTGTGGCCCAGTCCTGTGGCCCGGTCCTGTGGCCTAGTCCTGTGGGCCAGTCCTGTGGCCCGGTCCTGTGGCCTAGTCCTGTGGGCCAGTCCTGTGGCCCGGTCCTGTGGCCTAGTCCTGTGGGCCAGTCCTGTGGCCCGGTCCTGTGGCCTAGTCCTGTGGCCCAGTCCTGTGGCCCGGTCCTGTGGCCTAGTCCTGTGGGCCAGTCCTGTGGCCCGGTCCTGTGGCCTAGTCCTGTGGGCCAGTCCTGTGGCCCGGTCCTGTGGCCTAGTCCTGTGGGCCAGTCCTGTGGCCCGGTCCTGTGGCCTAGTCCTGTGGCCCAGTCCTGTGGCCCGGTCCTGTGACCCAGGCCTGTGGCCCGGTCCTGTGACCCAGTCCCGTGGCCCGGTCCTGTGGCCCGGGCCTGTGGCCCAGGCCTGTGGTCCGGTCCTGTGGTCCGGTCCTGTGGCCCAGTCCTGTGGCCCGGTCCTGTGGCCCGGTCCCGTGGTCCGGTCCCGTGGCCCGGTCCTGTGGCCCAGGCCTGTGGCCCGGTCCTGTGGCCCAGTCCTGTGGCCCGGTCCTGTGGCCTAGTCCTGTGGGCCAGTCCTGTGGCCCGGTCCTGTGGCCTAGTCCTGTGGCCCAGTCCTGTGGCCCGGTCCTGTGGCCTAGTCCTGTGGGCCAGTCCTGTGGCCCGGTCCTGTGGCCTAGTCCTGTGGGCCAGTCCTGTGGCCCGGTCCTGTGGCCTAGTCCTGTGGGCCAGTCCTGTGGCCCGGTCCTGTGGCCTAGTCCTGTGGGCCAGTCCTGTGGCCCGGTCCTGTGGCCTAGTCCTGTGGCCCAGTCCTGTGGTCCAGTCCCGTGGTCCGGTCCTGTGGCCCAGGCCCGTGGCCCGGTCCTGTGACCCAGTCCCGTGGCCCGGTCCTGTGGCCCGGGCCTGTGGCCCAGGCCTGTGGTCCGGTCCTGTGGTCCGGTCCTGTGGCCCAGTCCTGTGGCCCGGTCCTGTGGCCTAGTCCTGTGGGCCAGTCCTGTGGCCCGGTCCTGTGGCCTAGTCCTGTGGGCCAGTCCTGTGGCCCGGTCCTGTGGCCTAGTCCTGTGGGCCAGTCCTGTGGCCCGGTCCTGTGGCCTAGTCCTGTGGCCCAGTCCTGTGGCCCGGTCCTGTGGCCTAGTCCTGTGGGCCAGTCCTGTGGCCCGGTCCTGTGGCCTAGTCCTGTGGGCCAGTCCTGTGGCCCGGTCCTGTGGCCTAGTCCTGTGGGCCAGTCCTGTGGCCCGGTCCTGTGGCCTAGTCCTGTGGCCCAGTCCTGTGGCCCGGTCCTGGGGCCCCGTCCTGTGGTCTCAAAGACCGCTCCAGTCACTGGTCCACGTCCAACAGAACCTTTGTTCCTCCGTCCACAGCTCCTGGTCCAGCTCTGGAGACCTTCGTTGGGGAGGACGTGGACACCATGTTGATCGTCAACCTGCTGAGTGGGACAGATTACAGCGTCAAGGTCATCGCGTCCTACACCACCGGCTCCAGTGACGCTCTGTCAGGAAGAGCCAAGACACGTAGGTTGACCTGGTGTGTGTGTGTGTGTGTGTGTGTGTGCTGAGGGTGGGGCCGCAGACAGCCTCTGACCCCCCCCACCTGCTTCTGTGTCTCCAGTGTCCCTGGCTGTGTCCAACCTGAGTGTGTCCCAGCAGAGGACGACCAGTCTCTGCGCTCAGTGGCAGCCGCACCCACACGCCAACGCCTACAGGCTCACCCTGGAGTCCCTGCTCAGTGAGTGCTGGTCCCACTGCTGCTGCTGACCTCTGACCCTCTGACCCTCTGACCCTCTGACCCTCTGACCCAGCAGATGGACACAGACAGGAAGTGTCTGTGAGTGGAAGGACCAACAGACACTGTTTCAACAACCTGAAGTCAGACACACAGTACAAGATCAACGTGTACTCCCAGCTGCAGGACGGGACTGAAGGGGGCGCCGTCAACGTCGTGGAGAGAACATGTGGGAGCACACACACACACACACACACACACAGGTCACATTAAAGATGAGGACTTCAAAGACTAACACTTCAAAGTGACACAGATGAACATGTGATTTTATACATTCTTCTGTCTGTGTGTGTGTGTGTGTGTGTGTGTGTTACCCCCCCCACACACACACACACACACACACACACATACACACACACACACACCCCGTGGCTGTCAGTGGTGTTTCATTTTCTCCATGACAGAAATTTAATTTCAGACTGAAACTCTTTATAATGACTTTAATTACAGCTGTGTGTGTGTGTGTGTGTGTGTGTGTGTGTGCGTGTGTGTGTGTGTGAACAGTACCTGTTCCAACCCAGGCCCCGACCAAACCCCCGACCACCGCTCCATTACCCACAATCCCAGCTGCCAAAGAAGGTGAGAGCACGTCCACCTCAACACAGGGGTCAAAGGTCATTTGTGTCCCCCCCCGTCACCTCTTTCTGACCCCCCCCCCCCCCCCGCCCCCCCCCCCCCCCCCTGGTCTGTAGTGTGTAAGGCAGCCAAAGCAGACCTGGTGTTCCTGATCGACGGCTCCTGGAGCATCGGCGACGAGAACTTCCTGAAGATCATCAGCTTCCTCTACAGCACGGTCGGAGCTCTGGACAGGAGCGGCCCGGAGGGTACGCAGGTGAGTGGAGCGCAGCTCAGGTGACCTGACCTCGGCCTGGACCTGGACCTGAGGACCTGTGTGTGTGTGTGTGGGTGTGTCTGTGGATGTGTCTGTCTGTGGGTCTGTGGGTCTGTGGGTCTGTGGGTGTGTCTGTGTGTGGGTGTGTGTGAACAGTACCTGTTCCAACCCAGGCCCCCCCCAACCCCCCGCCCCCCGCTCCATTACCCACAATCCCAGCTGCCAAAGAAGGTGAGAGCACGTCCACCTCAACACAGGGGTCAAAGGTCATTTGTGTCCCCCCCCCTCACCTCTTTCTGACCCCCCCCCCTGTCCCCCACACCTCCCCCTCCTGGTCTGTAGTGTGTAAGGCAGCCAAAGCAGACCTGGTGTTCCTGATCGACGGCTCCTGGAGCATCGGTGACGAGAACTTCCTGAAGATCATCAGCTTCCTCTACAGCACGGTCGGAGCTCTGGACAGGATCGGACCGGACGGGACGCAGGTGAGTGGAGCGCAGCTCAGGTGACCTGACCTCGGCCTGGACCCGCTGGACCTGAGGACCTGTCTGTGTGTGTGTGTGTGTGTCAGGTGGCCATGTCTCAGTTCAGTGACGACGCTCGTACAGAGTTCAAGCTGAATTCATACAACGACAAGGAGCGACTCCTGGACGCCATCAACAGGATCTCCTACAAGGGCGGGAACACAAAGACAGGTCTGTGTCTGTCTGTGGGTCTGTGGGTGGGTCTGTGGGTGTGTCTGTGGGTGTGTCTGTGGGGTGTCTGTGGGTGTGTCTGTGGGTCTGTCTGTGGGTGTGTCTGTCTGCCTGTGGGTGTGTCTGTGTCTGTGGGTGTGTCTGTCTGTCTGTGGGTGTGTCTGTCTGTGGGTGTGTCTTTGGGTGGGTCTGTCTGTGGGTGTGTCTGTGTCTGGGGGTGTGTGTGTGGGGGTGTGTGTGTGTGTGTGTGTGTGTGTGTCTGTGGGTGTGTGTGTGGGTGTGTCTGTGGGTGTGTCTGTGTCTGGGGGTGTGTGTGTGGGGGTGTGTGTGTGTGTGTGTGTGTGTCTGTGGGTGTGTCTGTGTCTGTGTCTGTGGGTGTGTCTGTGGGTGTGTGTGTCTGTGGGTGTGCGTCCTCCCTCAGCTGTTAGTCACCTTGTTGTTTTTCCTCTGGTCCAATCAGGTCGAGCCATTCAGCACGTGAAGGACAAGATCTTCACGGCACAGGGCGGCGTCAGACGTGGTGTCCCCAACGTCCTGGTGGTCCTCACCGATGGACGCTCCCAGGACGACGTCAACAAGGTGTCCAAGCAGATGCAGATGGAAGGTCAGCTGATGAAGTCTTTGATCCACCCCCACCCTCTAACTTAACCCTAACCCTAACCCTAACTAACCCTAACTAACCCTAACTCTAACTCTAACTAACCCTAACTTAACCCTAACCCTAAATTAACCCTAACCCTAACCTAACCCTGGCCCTGACCCTCACCCTGACCCTAACCCTAACCCTAACTAACCCTAACTCTAACTAACCCTAACTCTAACTAACCTTAACCCTAACCCTAACCCTAACCTAACCTAACCTAACCCTGACCCTCACCCTCACCCTCACCCTCACCCTGACCCCCACCCTCACCCGGCGCTGACTGAATCAACTAACACTCATCTCTCCCACTGGCCTTGAAGGTTACATCGTGTTTGCCATTGGATTTGCCGACGCCGACTACGGCGAGCTGGTCAGCATCGCCAGCAAGCCCAGCGACCGCCACGTCTTCTTTGTGGACGACCTGGACGCCTTCAAGAAGATCGAGGAAAAGCTGGTGACGTTTGTGTGTGAAGCAGCCACCGCCAGTGAGTCACATGACCTGTCGTTGTCATCGTCGTGGTTGTTGTTGTTGTCGTTGTCGTTGTTGTCGTTGTTGTTGTTGTTGTTGTTGTTGAGGTTGTTGTTGTTGTTGTTGTTGACCTGTCGTTGTCATCGTCGTGCCTGTTGTTGTTGTTGAGGTTGTTGTTGTTGTTGTCATTGTTGTTGTTGTTGTGGTTGTGGTTGTTGTCGTTGTGGTTGTTGTCGTGGTTGATCATTGTTGATCGTTGTTGTCGTCGTGGTCGTTGTCGTGGTTGATCGTTGTTGTCGTTGTCGTGGTTGTTGTTGTTGTTGTTGTTGTTGACCTGTCGTTGTCATCGTCGTGGTTGTCGTTGAGGTTGTTGTCGTGGTTGTCGTGGTCGTGGTTGTTGTTGTTGTTGTCGTTGTGGTTGTTGTGGTCGTTGTGGTCGTTGTCGTGGTTGTTGTTGTTGTCGTGGTTGTTGTTGTTGTCGTTGTTGTTGTTGTTGTTGTTGTTGTTGTTGTTGTTGTTGTTGTTGTTGTTGTTGTTGTTGTTGTTGTTGTTGTTGTTGTTGTTGTTGTTGTTGTTGTTGTTGTTGTTGTTGTTGTTGTTGTTGTTGTTGTTGACCTGTCGTTGTCATCGTCGTGGTTGTTGTTGTCGTTGTTGTCGTTGTCATGGTTGATCGTGTTTCCTGTTTTCTTCCTCCGTCCCAGCCTGTCCGTCCATACCGATGAGCGGCAGCACCATGCCAGGTGGGTACGGGGGCCTGCAGGCCTCAGCTCACTACTGCCCCAAGGGGAGGAAGATGTTTTAGTCAAGTGCGATGTTTTCCCCCAGGTTTCCACATGATGGAGCTGTTTGGCCTGGTGGAGAGTCGCTACAGCAGTATCTCTGGGGTCTCCATGGTTCCTGGGACCTTCAACACCTTCTCCTGTTTCCACCTCCACAGTGACGCTCTCCTGGCCCAGCCCACCAGGTGGAGCCCACGTCCAGCTTCTCCCCTCAGCTCCACACCGTGGTCACTCCTGTTAATTCGTGTCCTCTCCACAGGTTCCTCCACCCTGAGGGTCTCCCCTCCGACTACACCATCTCCCTGCTGTTCAGGCTGCTGCCCCACACCCCCGAGGAACCCTTCGCTCTGTGGGAAATCCTCAACCAGAAGAAGGAGCCCCTGGTGGGAGTCATCCTGGACAGTGAGTCAGGAGTTGCGTCCTCGTCCTGCGGGTGGAGGCGGTGTCCTCATGCTGTGGTGTTTGTCTCTGACAGATGGAGGGAAGACTCTGACCTTCTTCAACAACGACTACAGAGGAGACTTCCAGACCGTCACCTTCGAAGGAGACCACATCAGGAAGCTCTTCTACGGCAGCTTCCATAAGGTCAGGAGGTCAAAGGTCACACTGCCTCTCCACTCCTCCAGTCCTTTGTGTGTGTGTGTGTCATACAGATGGTGTGTGTGTGTGTGTGTGTGTGTGTCTTTCCTGCAGCTCCACATCTCCATCAGTAAGACCAGTGCCAGAGTGACCATCGACTGTAAACTGGTGGCTGAGAAAACCATCAACGCTGCAGGAAACATCACCACTGACGGACAGGAAGTTCTGGGGAGAATGGTCCGGTCCAGAGAGAACAAGGAGAACTCTGCTCCAGTGAGACCAACACACACTCACACACACACTCACACTCACACTCACACTCACGTGTACTAACCCCACCCCCGCCCCACAGTTTGAGCTGCAGATGTTCGACATCGTCTGCAGTCCGTCGTGGGCCAACAGAGACAAGTGCTGTGAACTTCCTGCTCTGGTGAGGAGTCAGAGGAGAACCCTGAGGTTCCTGTTCCTGAGGTTCCTGCTGGGTTCTGTAGTCCTGTAGTGGTGACCCTGTTCTCTGTTCTCCTCCAGAGGAAGGAGGTGGACTGTCCTGCTCTGCCCAAGGCCTGCACCTGCACCCAGGACAGTAAAGGCCCCCCCGGACCCACTGGACCTCCAGTACGACACACACACACACACACACACACACACACACACACACACGGTCCACATGTGACTCCTCTGACGTGTGTTTGACCACAGGGAGGTCCAGGGATCAGAGGAGCCCGAGGAGATCGTGGAGAACCAGGTCCAGTGGTAGGTGGTCCAGGTTTAGATCCTCAAATAGTCCCCCCAACCCCCCCCCCCCCCAGCCCCCAACGCCCCCCCCCCCCGTAACTTTACTCTTCACTCTCCAGGGTCCAGGTGGTCCGGTGGGGGACACAGGTGTTCCAGGACCTCAGGGACCTCCAGGAGCACAGGGACCCAGTGGACGCTCCATCATTGGACCTCCAGTAAGATCTGATCTTCATCATCGTCTTAATCTGATCCTCCTCCTCCTGCTGGTGAATGTGTGAACTGTCATGTCCATCTGCAGGGCTCTCCTGGAGAGAAGGGGCAGAAAGGAGACGCAGGACAACAGGGAACCCAGGTGAGGGCATCTGGAAGGTGTTCTGAGCCACGCTGAAGCTCTCCACCAGAGGGCGCCAGCAGTGAGACTAAAACACCTCCGCTCTGTTGTTTCAGGGAGTTCCTGGTCGAGCCGGAGGTCCGGGCAGAGAAGGACCCCCAGGACCCAGAGTGAGTCACACAACTACACAACTACACAACTACACACTGTGGTCCTGATCACATGACTAATGAGCCGGACCTCCACAGGGTCTGCCCGGTAAAGACGGTCTGCAGGGACGACAGGGTTCCACGGGGAACATAGTAAGTCCTCGCCGATGCAGTCCTGAGGGAGCAGCAGGGGGCGCTCAGGGTTATTATGGCAGCTGTGACTCTGTCTGTTTCTACAGGGAACACCAGGGGCCCCCGGAGCTCCAGGAAACACAGGCCCCCCAGGAAAACAGGGCGAGCTGGGACCCCCGGTGAGTCTGAGCTAATGACCCAGCTCAACATTACTAACAAAACCACAGAGCATTGTGGGAAATTCTCCCCTCCTGTATGATGATGATGATGAAGATGAAGATGATGATGAAGATGAAGATGATGAAGGTGATGAAGATGATGAAGATGATGATGAGGATGATGATGATGATGATGATGATGCTGATGATGATGATGATGATGATGAAGATGATGACGATGATGAAGATGATGATGAAGAAGATGATGATGATGATGAAGATGAAGATGAAGATGATGATGATGAAGACGATGATGATGAAGACGATGATGGTGATGATGAAGATGATGATGAAGACGATGATGATGAAGACGATGATGGGGATGATGAAGATGATGATGAAGACGATGATGATGAAGACGATGATGATGAAGACGATGATGATGAAGACGATGATGATGAAGATGAAGATGAAGATGATGATGATGAAGATGATGAAGAAGATGAAGATGAAGATGATGATGAAGATGATGCTCTCTGGTGGAGAGCTTCAACATGGCTCAGAACAACCAGTGAATAGACAGAGATTTGATGACATCATGTCATGTGACCCTCATGGACACACGCTCACTTCCTTCTTTCCTCTGTTCAAGGGCCCTGCAGGGAGCAAGGGTGAGAAAGGTGAACGGGTGAGTGGCTGAAGGTCAAGGGTCATCTCTGTGTCCAACATCGTCTGTTCAGTCACGGTCACATGACACTGTGACACGTCTGTGTGTGTGTGTGTGTGTGTGTGTGTGTGCAGGGGGACCTTCAGTCCACGGCGTCTGTCCAGGACATCGCTCGTCAGGTCTGTGAGCAGCTGATCCAGAGTAAGTACTGCTGACTCTGGTCTGGTCCAGGTCTGGTCCAGGTCTGGTCCAGGTCTGGTCCAGAACATTCAGTAGAAGGAGGCAGAACCGGTCCAAGAACCACAGGACCACTACAAACACCAATAATCAGTTCTAGGTCCAGTTATACAGGGTTTAGACCAGGCAGGGACAAACTAAGGCCCGGGGCCCGGATGTGGCCGGTTCAGCTTTTTAGTCCCGCCCACCAAACTTATCCAAATGATATAATTTATTTACATTATCATCGAACTTCTGCCTTTTCTTCGTTCACACGAACGCTCCATCTATCTGCCCCTGGCTCCGCCCCCTCACCTGGTCTAGACTCTGGTTCCTGGTCCCGGTCCTTGGTACTGAAACGTCGTGATGTCACTTCCACCTCTGTTTCCAGGTCACATGGCTCGATACAACTCCATCCTGAACCACGTCCCCAGTCCACAGGTAACCGTGCGCACGGTACCAGGACCCCCAGGAGAGCCCGGTCGGCCGGGGGCCGCGGGGCCCCAGGGGGAGCAGGGACCACCAGGAAGATCTGGGTTTCCCGGACAGAACGGACAGAACGGACAGCCAGGAGAACGAGGTGAGTCGGACCGGCGGACCGGATCCATGACACAGCTGGTCCTGGACCAGCGGCAGTACCAGTGCTCAACAAAGTCCTCTTTCTACCAGGTCAACCAGGAGAGAAGGGAGAGAAGGGATCACCAGGAACCGGACTCCAAGGTCCCAGAGGACTCTCAGGACCTCCTGGTAGATAAGGAGTTACTCCTCTGTAGACCATGGTCACGTGGTGCAGGAGGTGATCACAGACGCCTGTCCTCCTCTTTATCTCCACCCAGGTCCACAGGGACAGGGACGTCCAGGAAACCAGGGTCCCTCAGGACGTCCAGGGAATCCTGGAACCCCTGGACGGCCTGGCCTCCCTGGACCCGTTGGCCCAGCTGGGCCCCCAGGATACTGTGACCCCAACTCCTGTGTGGGTTACAATGTAGGAGGTACGTAAGAACAATGTCAGAGTCCAACCAGCAGGGGGCGTCCTTCACCTGGTGACTCAGTAGCTGAGGAACTAAAAAACCAAATGTAAAGATTGAACCTGAGGGACTGTTAGCTTAGCATTAGCCCCAGAGGAGCGTTTGTTCATGTCAAACACAAACCTACACTGCCCCCTGCTGGACTCACATTTAACTATTTCTGACACCCTCGCCTGAACGGACAAGTGTGCTGTTTAAAGGTCAAAGGTGACACAGTGGGCTGTGCTGCTGGTAGCCTGTGGGGGTGCTGTGGGGACTAACCTGAATGTCAGCATGTGTCCTCAGTCCTTGTGTGTCTGTCTCCATCTGGTTTGTCCAAACGTTGGCTCGGGGTCCCTCAGCTGCACCCTCGACTCTTTCTCCCATTCTTCTGACCTCATGATGACATCACGTCTCTCCTCACTTCCCTCTAGATTACGATCGTCCGCTTCGTCTGGTCGTAAATCGGCTTCGCTGACCACGGCCCCCCAGTACTCCCCAGTACTCCCCAGTACTCCCCAGTACTCCCCAGTACTCCCCAGTACTCCGTTAATACTTTAACCTGAGGCCAGACTTCAACCGCATAAAAACAGCATTAACAGTTTTAATAACAAGTGTAACTACGATGGTAATAACTAGAACCAGACCAGCTGTCTAACCTGCAGTAATAACCAGTAGGTAACTAGTAGTTACTGGTTAACCGAAAGCAACTCGTAATAATCAACTAACCTAAAGTAACCAGTAATAACTGCTTAACCCACAGTGACTAGTAATAACGGCTTAACCCACAGTGACTAGTAATATCTGGTTAACCTGCAGGAACTAGTAATAATCAGCTCACTCACATTAACTAGTAATACACAACTCACCCACAGTGACTAGTAATATCTGGTTAACCTGCAGGAACTAGTAATAATCAGCTCACTCACATTAACTAGTAATACACAACTCACCCACAGTGACTAGTAATAACGGCTTAACCCACAGTGACTAGTAATATCTGGTTAACCCACAGTAACTAGTAATACACAACTCACCCACAGTGACTAGTAATATCTGGTTAACCCACAGTAACTAGTAATACACAACTCACCCACAGTGACTAGAATTAACTGGTTAACCTGCAGTAACTAGTAATACACAACTCACCCACAGTGACTAGTAATATCTGGTTAACCCGCAGTAACCAGTAACTAAACCTTTTTCCTGAGCTTCATTAGTCCCAGAGAACCGCCTCTTCCTGGTACTATTGGTAACGCTGGTACTTTTTGTTGACCCACAGTAACTCACCCCTTGTCCCCTCTTGTGTCTCACCCTTCCTTGTGCCTGGCTAACCCAATCATAACCCTCCTCACTCACACTCCTCGCCCCTCCCTCCCCTGGTGGTGGTTTTGGGCTGTTTCGTCCGCTGGTTCGCTCCTGGTCTGGTTGGCGGTCGACGCAGAGGGTGAAGATGACACTCACGGCGGCGCTATCTCTGCAGTGCAACTACCGCCCAACGTCTTCCAGAACTACGGCGAGGTGGAGGAGGACGACCCCTACCGCTACTACCAGCCCAACTACCCCGCGCCCAGACCCGTGTCTCCTGACGAGACGGCGTTTGACATGGAGGACGGGGACCTGACCTCCCCCGGCGTCTACCGCAGCAAGCGGAGCTTGGAGGGGGCGGAGCAGAGGGCGGGGCTGAGGACGAGGCGAAAGAGAGGAGTGACTAACTGAGAGGAGGCCGAGGCGCCCTCTGTCCTCTGATTGGACGGTTCAAGGACAAATCACCAAGTGCCTGATGGAGGGTTTCACATTGACATTGTAGGGCAGAGCGAGTGGGCGGGGCTCCCAGATTATTTACACTCAGCTACGTCAACGATTAACCGCGGAGGAAACACGATTATCGTTATTGTTTTTTTTCAGCGTCTACGTTGGAACTGTTTACACTTTGATTTGTTGAAAATGTATTTTTGTTTCAAAACATTTAGTCCAAATATTCACAACCACAACTGAGTACAAGCTAACGCTAATATCCTAGCTAACCAAACTTTGAGTCTAACTTTATCAAACTCACTTCAATTTAAAGATTCTTCTCCTAAATGGTCTGTAGGTGGCGCCAAACCACTCCTGGAAACATCTAGAAGTTTTTTCTCTCCTGAAGGTAAAGATTTTCGTCAGATCTACAAATGTCTTTCTGCGACTTGACTGAGTTTGCGTTCAGATGTGTGTGGTGCGTAAAACTGTTCCTTCTTCACCTCTAACCAGGTTGTTTTTAAAAAGATTCAGGAAATAAAAGGAAGTAATTTATTTTTTACTTGTTTTGGATTTTTCTCTGAACAATAAAATTGAAGTACGACCACTGACAACGTTCTCGTCGACTCACTTTGTTTGGACGATCTGATTGG
>NC_024324.1:542983-554090 GCF_000523025.1 Cynoglossus semilaevis
GGAGGAGGAGAACCAGGAGGAGGAGAACCAGGAGGAGGAGAACCAGGAGGAGGAGAACCAGGAGGAGGAGAACCAGGAGGAGGAGAACCAGGAGGAGGAGAACCAGGAGGAGGAGAACCAGGAGGAGGAGAACCAGGAGGAGGAGAACCAGGAGGAGGAGAACCAGGAGGAGGAGAACCAGGAGGAGGAGAACCAGGAGGAGGAGAACCAGGAGGAGGAGAACCAGGAGGAGGAGAACCAGGAGGAGGAGAACCAGGAGGAGGAGAACCAGGAGGAGGAGAACCAGGAGGAGGAGAACCAGGAGGAGGAGAACCAGGAGGAGGAGAACCAGGAGGAGGAGAACCAGGAGGAGGAGAACCAGGAGGAGGAGAACCAGGAGGAGGAGAACCAGGAGGAGGAGAACCAGGAGGAGGAGAACCAGGAGGAGGAGAACCAGGAGGAGGAGAACCAGGAGGAGGAGAACCAGGAGGAGGAGAACCAGGAGGAGGAGAACCAGGAGGAGGAGAACCAGGAGGAGGAGAACCAGGAGGAGGAGAACCAGGAGGAGGAGAACCAGGAGGAGGAGAACCAGGAGGAGGAGAACCAGGAGGAGGAGAACCAGGAGGAGGAGAACCAGGAGGAGGAGAACCAGGAGGAGGAGAACCAGGAGGAGGAGAACCAGGAGGAGGAGAACCAGGAGGAGGAGAACCAGGAGGAGGAGAACCAGGAGGAGGAGAACCAGGAGGAGGAGAACCAGGAGGAGGAGAACCAGGAGGAGGAGAACCAGGAGGAGGAGAACCAGGAGGAGGAGAACCAGGAGGAGGAGAACCAGGAGGAGGAGAACCAGGAGGAGGAGAACCAGGAGGAGGAGAACCAGGAGGAGGAGAACCAGGAGGAGGAGAACCAGGAGGAGGAGAACCAGGAGGAGGAGAACCAGGAGGAGGAGAACCAGGAGGAGGAGAACCAGGAGGAGGAGAACCAGGAGGAGGAGAACCAGGAGGAGGAGAACCAGGAGGAGGAGAACCAGGAGGAGGAGAACCAGGAGGAGGAGAACCAGGAGGAGGAGAACCAGGAGGAGGAGAACCAGGAGGAGGAGAACCAGGAGGAGGAGAACCAGGAGGAGGAGAACCAGGAGGAGGAGAACCAGGAGGAGGAGAACCAGGAGGAGGAGAACCAGGAGGAGGAGAACCAGGAGGAGGAGAACCAGGAGGAGGAGAACCAGGAGGAGGAGAACCAGGAGGAGGAGAACCAGGAGGAGGAGAACCAGGAGGAGGAGAACCAGGAGGAGGAGAACCAGGAGGAGGAGAACCAGGAGGAGGAGAACCAGGAGGAGGAGAACCAGGAGGAGGAGAACCAGGAGGAGGAGAACCAGGAGGAGGAGAACCAGGAGGAGGAGAACCAGGAGGAGGAGAACCAGGAGGAGGAGAACCAGGAGGAGGATGATGATGTCACAGAAGAGACATGGAGTCACATGACCTGATCACTGTGGCTGATAAAGGAACACACCCAGGAGCTGGACCGTACCGTACCGTACCACCCAGTGTTCCAGCTCAGGATCTAAAAATACATTTGTCGACAGAACAGGAGGAGCTGTTGGTCCACCGCTGCCTCCTGTGGCCACTTTGTGTCAGTGAAGGATATCTTTCTTGGCCGTGTCCTCCACTCCCATCAGGTCGTCTTTATCTGCCACCTCCTCGTACTGCGGGAGACACAAACGGGTGACACCTGAGCCTCTGTGGTCATGTGACCGTGGTGGTCATGTGACCTGATGACCTGATGACCTGATGACCCACCTGGACCTTCAGCAGGCGGCTGCTGTAGGACTTGAAGTAACTGAAGTAGATCTTGCTCATGGTGTCCACGTACTCGTCCCTGATCTCCTTGGCCACCGTCCGCTCGTTGGCCAACAGGAACTGGTAGAAGAACCTGCAGCAGGAGAAGCAGAGAGGAGGTGCAGCAGGAGGTGCAGCAGGAGGTGCAGCAGGAGGTGCAGCAGGAGGTGCAGCAGATGGACCCACCTGTACTTCAGCAGAGTGTTCTGAGGGATCTGGTAGTTGGTCATGGGCTTCCTGAAGGAGTAGATCTTCTGGAGGATGAACTCTCTGATCTTGGACACGGCCTGAGGAGCAGAAACATCTCAGTCTGGATCAGCCCGCTCCCCCGTCCTCCCCCGTCCTCACCTTGATCTTGAGGCGGTCCACGATGTCCTGGATGTCGGAGCACGCCAGCGTCTCTCTGAAGCTCAGCTCCTTGGCGAAGTTGATCTTGTTGTTGAGCTCGTGAAGCTGCTCCACGAACTCCTGCTCCGTCACCGGACTCTCCAGGACGACGCTGCGGAGGAGACACGGTCAGACCCAGGCGGGAGCGTGCGCGGGAGCGTGCGTGTGCGCGGCCGGCGGTCTTACGAGATCATGGCCTCGGGGACCATCAGCTCGTCCACCAGCTGACTCAGGTGGCTGCGGACGGCCTGTCGGTTCTTCAGACGGACGTTCATGCTGACCGACTGCTGCTGCAGCGTCTGGATCTCACTGCTGATGGACGACAGGTCGCTCTGGAAGCCGCTCAGCATGCCCTCCATACGCTGAGGAGGAGAGACAGGAGGAGAGACAGGAGGAGGTGCATCATGACACTGGGAACTCCCAGAATGCTCAGTGGTTTGTTAGTAATGTGGCGCTAGGACGTTAGCTCTGTTGGTTTCCTCTCAGCTGAGGGAAACACAGAGCCGTACAGTGTGTAGTACCAGTACCAGTACCAGTACCAGTACCAGTAGCAGTACCAGCTCTGACCTCCAGGATGGAGTCACAGGCTGTGATCTGGTGGTGCAGCAGAGCGATGTTCTGACTCTCCTTGATGTCTGAACGCAGCTCAGGAAAACCAGCAGCACAGTACCAGGTGGTACCAGGTGACACCAGCTCACACCAGGTGACCCCAGGTGACCCCAGGTGACCCCAGGTGGTACTAGGTGACACCAGGTGGTACGAGGTGACACCAGGTGTCACCAGGTGGTACCAGGTGACCCCCCTCCCCCCACAGACAGGGAGGATACAGTCTCTGATGGAGGCCTGCTCGATCTTCTGCAGCTCCACCTCCACCTGTTTGGAGTACTGCCGCAGGTCCACGCCCTGGAAACACAGCAGCATTTGTTACAGCCACCGTCACTTCTTACGAGAAGTCGGTTTGACGTGTGCGCGCGCTCACCGTCTTCAGCGCCTCCTTCACCAGCTCGTCTTCTAAGTTGGCCTGGATGTGGACTGAAGAAGACAAAACTGTTCAGAGAGCGTCGACCTGAACGGCAGGTGGCGCTGTGGTGACATGTTACTGTTCAACACACTTCAACAGGAACTCCCCTGCAACACGTCTCACAATTGTACAGTAGGGGGCGCACACAGTGAGATGCGTGTGTGGCCTGGCTCTTACCGTCCACTTCGTCCAGGATGTACTCGTCCGTGGTGAGGTCCAGTTCTCCCAGGTTCAGCTCGGCCATGTCCGCCTCTGGTTTCTGCGGAGACACGTCGGTGTTCAAGTGTCACGTCAGGGTCAGAGTGCGTGTGAAAACTGGATCTCGTCAAACATCAAACCACGTGCCTTCTCACGATACCTTTGACTGAACCACTAACACCTCAGACCGACGTGATCGGACGTTTGAAACATTTCAAACCTTGTTTGTTTTTTTTCTCGATCACCGCGAATATGAAGAAAAAACAAAATCTTTGGCGGAGAGATCAATTATAATGTTCTTATGACGTCACTAAGATATAACAATGACGAAAATATGTTTTAGCATCCTCACTGAACCGGAAGTCGGTGTTTTGACAGACGCTAAGGCTAACGGAAGCTAAGGCTAACAGCTGAGCAGACATCGTTTCCAGACTCGGTGTCTTTACATTTTCTGTTGGTTGAATACATTGTATAAACAGTGACGTCACAGTCACCTCGTCCTGTAGATAAACCATGGCGGAGTCTGCAGACTTTGAACCGATGTTTACTTCAGAAGCCGCTGCTCCAGACGCCGTCACCGCTTCCGCCATTTTTCCTATGACGTCTCCTTCTGCTGTCGTGTTTACGTCAATTCAAGTAGTTTGACAAGGCTGCAGCGCCGCCACCTGGACAATAGCGTAAATTCCAGCTGGGACCTTCCGCCACTTTTTTTCAGATTTCTACCCATATCGAGGCGAATTAGTAGAATGTTATTGATCTTTTCCAGGAACTCGTTCGTGCAGTTTGTTACTGTGGTCAGTGGTTTATGTTGTTTTTAAGATATTTTCAGTCACACTGTGCTGATCGTTTGATCATTTTTGTTTAAATTCTACCCACGGTCACATGTTACAGTGTACTGGCAGGGATTTTTAGACATTTTTATTTTTTTGGATTTTTTAATTAAAGTCAGAGCAGGTTTTTTTTTGTACAATTTTCACAAACAAAATGTTTTTGTCACAACTTCTACACAGTTCCATGTCTTAAGATATTTTGTCACATTTTCTGACCGATTTCTTTTTTAACACGCTTTTAGTTCAACTTTTCACATGTCAAGATGTGGATTTTATTTTAGCACCAATTAACTGACTAATTAATCGTGGTTTTGGGATCTTTTCTGTAGGAATATTTTTGAGAGAACTTTTCTTCACTGTTTTCAGTCAAATCAAAGGAAACGCTTTGATCTTGAATTCATCGTCTTCATCGTTTATTTTCCCAGAAAAAAAACAAACTTTTACAGTAAAATGTTTCAATGAAATATAAAGTTCTGACACAAAATCTAATCCCGTGAAGAAGGAATACTTTTTAGCAGCTGCAGTGAACTGACCAATCAGACGACAGCATCTGTGTCCCACTGTGATGGACAAGAAACAAAGTGGAGTCGGGACTCATTTACCCACAAACCATCTGTCATCACGTCCTTCAGACCAAACAGGTATGATCACATGACCTGCTGTTTCCAGCTGAAGTCTGGGGTGGCGCTGTTGACACTACAACCGACGACTGTTGGACGACAACGTCACGTGGACGTAGACTCTCCAACACTGCCTTTAAAACTATTAGTTCCACGTTTTTTTCTTCTCCTGTTAAATAAAAGTTCAGTTTGAAAAACAAAACACCAGGACTAGTACCAGGACCAGGACTAGTACCAGGACACCAGGACTAGTGACCAGGACTAGTACCAGGACCAGGACTAGTACCAGGACCAGGACTAGTACCAGGACCAGGGTTAGTGGTTTAAATCCAGTCTTGGTGAAAAAGTACAGCAGGATAAAAACTCCAAAGCTGGTCCTGCTCTGGTTCCAGAGTCTCCGTCCTCTCAGATGGACTCGATCTGCCGTCGGACCTTTTCAGAAGCCTGACGGTCCAACCACCGCTGACGGACGACCACCAGGATGGCAAAGAGGACGGTGAGGGACAGCACGCTGGCCTCAAACTTCCAGAAGAGATGTTCCTCCATCAGGGCAGAGCGACAGCTGACGGACAGAGAGGAGACGTTAGTCCACGGTCGTCCACCCACTGAGTTAGACTGAGTCCAGCAGGTAGAGGGCGCTCTTAGTAGACACACCACAATCAACCATGTTCATATAGTAAAACAGTGATGTCAGCAGTGATGTCAGCAGCCTCACCTTTTGTACTCGTCTCTGTTTGATTTGGTGCAGTTCACTCTCTCCACGTAGCCCGTTTGTACGCAGGCTAACCAGGACTTCTACAACACACACACACACACACACTCAGTCACCACACCAGTCCACAGAGTGTGTGACACGCAGCGTATGAAACACTCACTGTCTGAAAAGCATTGCACCGTGCACATGCAGTTGTGATAACAAAGTCCTCCAGCAGCCAGCAGGGGGCAGCCAACGACTTCACTGCTGAAAAGGTACAAAAAGGTCAGAGGTCAAAGATGGTCAACTGTTGGAGAACATTCTTTATGTTACTTTTTAATTCTGAAGTATTTGTACCTGTAGTTTTCTCTTCACTCAACAGGGCGGCTCCAAACACCCTGAAACCACCACATCATTAAACCCAGTGTGTTATACATATATATATATGGATTTGCATTCTTCCAATCATGGACTTGATTCCAAATGTATGAGCGGCCGTCGCTCCTGAACTCTGACCTGAGAGAAACCAGACCCCAGAAGAGAGCGTGGAGCAGCAGGACTCGAGGACGACAACAGGCCACAGGGATCCGACAGTCGCTCTCCATTGGTCTATTTCTACAACAGGACACGCCCACCGCCACGGCCACGCTGACGTTACTGCCGGGGTTCTAGATCAGGTCTTTAGAACCTCCTCAGACCCTGTCCATGTCTGAGACCAGCCGGACTGATGAGCAGAACGGACCTCGGTCCACAAGAACAACAGCAACAGTTACGTCACACTGTGAAAAAACATCTACAGATATTAGTTAATCACTCATAAATAAATCAATGACCGGATGAATGTTTGACACGGACCGGAAATACACTCTAGTTTTCCTTTGTAAACATGTGATGTGACGTTGTGATTCTGTAAAGTCTGGGATTTGACAACGAAGAGGAATCAAAGAAAAAACGTCTTCATTTGGACATAAGTAAAAGTGTAAATGTGGGTTTAATTGTTCAAAGGAATCACCAGATATCGACTAAATAATCGACAACGTGTTTCGAACACGTTCACACAACAATACTAACGTTAGCCGATGTCAGTTTAGAGGAGGCTGCGCTAGCATCGATGTATTTTCACATTAAACTGCTTTTAATCAACAGATGCCGCGGACGTTTCATCTCCAAACATCATCTCGGTTGTCGGTTATTAGTTACGGTTACTGACCAAGTATCCATTTAAGTGTTTAACTGTTGAAAACTCCGTGCTAAAGCTACGTACCGCACTAACGACATCAGAACACAGGCTAATGTTAGCCGTGTTAGCTGCAGCACAGAAAACAAACAAAGAGGCGCCATTTTCTATGGTGATACAGAAAGTTGAGTGATTTGTCATTTGAGCTGAAACAGAAAGAGTCGAGCTTTTTATTTACCAGCAAAACTGAGAAGGAGTCAAACCCACAGCGGCTTCTGGAACAGAACTCGATCTGAAAACAGGCAAACGGGGAGTGACGTTTAAACACTTCCGGTAAGCTTTCCAAAACAAAAGCACACGTCACACGTTTGACATGATCGATGATGCACCGATGAGCTGTAAACAAACGATTGTTTTTTAAGTAAATTCTTACCTTGATTTGTAATTAAATGTGTTATAACATTGTATTTAATTCAAAATTAGTTTAATCGAAAGTAACGAGGCTACTTTGAACGCAACATTTCTCTACCTTAGATTCTGAAACTCAAACACGTCACCTCCGGTGAGTTGGAACTCAATGTCAACATCAACGTCATCACGGCGTGACGCCGCTGACGCACGTTCCGTGTTTATTACAGGTGTCTTATCAAAAACACGACACGGAAAAACGTTTTTAGAAGAAGATTCGTGGAAGAAATGTTTCCTGGACGTCAAAATAAAATGACATTTTACATCAATTTGATTCAAGTGAATTTAAATAAAAAGAAAACTCTGACAATGACTTTTAAACCACTTCAAAAAGAGGAAAAATGTTTTTATTGAACCATGAGGTTTAACTGAAATGAAAATATTAGACACGGGACTTTTATCATCTTTTTATGTTTACATCAAACACATTTGTTTAGTTTGAGTGGAGCAGTATTTGGACTTTGTATACCACCCACTAGGTGGCGCCATATTGTCTTTTCCAAAGGAAAGTCTTTGCTTCAGAGACTGTGGACGAAAAAGCGCGAACACCTTGAGCCACGTGGACACCGACACACGTGACCGGCCTGGCTGTGGCGACTGCGCCCCCTCCAGCAGAACTTCTTCATGTTACACTGAGAACAGGAAGAAAACGATCGTCGTCAGCGGCTTCACCAGCAGGGGGAGCCATCCAACCTTTAGGAAATTAAATCCAAACTCCCAGTTGATTTTCTTTGGACGTCGGCCATTTTTGTTGACCTTTTCGACCTTGTTAACTGTTTTTCTGACCTGGTCAAATCATTTAACCCTTTTCTTACACTTTGTCAAAACTGAAGTTTTTTTAATAATAATCTGTTCATTTCGTCTCGTCTCAGACTTATATTTGAAAACCGTCGATGTTTTACCAGAACAGAGATTCGTCGCCGCTTCAAACGTCGACAAAGTCCAGGAAGTCGATGGACGTCGGGCATGTTGGCGTTTGAACCAGAGACCACGGACGCGTCCGTCTGCGGGAAAAAACATGTGTTTCACTACTGAAAAGGTTTGTTCTTTCCCAGCATGCACCTGTGCCACTGTACCAGAAGCAGACGAGTCGCAGGCGTGACCTCGGGCAGACTGCAGCGGACCGTGAACAGACAGAAGCAGCCGATCAGCAGCGGTACCGTCAGCCTCATCTGTCAATCAGAGAGTCAGTTCGTCGACCAATCAAATCACAGAACAAAGTCAGCAGCAGCAGCAGCGACGCCGTTTCTTCTTCTTAGTCAACAAATGTGCAGCAGCTCAGCAATCCTCTTAGTCGGCTCTGGTCCAATCACGTGACTCAGGATGACATCACAGGGATCCACTCTGGTACTTACCAGACGGGTCACAGCTGAAGGTCAAGGTCAACGACCTCCACCATGAAGAACAAAGACGAGCAGTCGTTCAAAGATCTGACTGGTTCTTAAAGTCTTATTTTACTTCATTGTACACATTCATCGTAGTATTAGTACTAGTACTATTATTAGTACACAAGGACTGTTACTTTGTTACAGCGTGTTAGCATCTTGTTGACGTGTTAGCATCATGTAAAGTTATTGATCCTGTATTGACGTGTTAGCATCATATTGACGTGTTAGCATCTTGTTGACGTGTTAGCATCATGTAAAGTTGGAGGTTATTGATCCTGAAGTCAACTGCAGTAAAAACTACGATAAAGTTTCTTTGTTTTTTTGTTGATTTTTAAACAGAGCATAAAATAAATAAATGAAACCACATTCATCAAATCATCAGGACTGAACTCAGAGCAGTGGAGTTCCTCTGTAGACGTGAACAGTTTCACCTGAGGAGAGTTCATTGGTCAGTCAGATTTTGTGATAATAATGAGATTATTCAGTGAAATATCAGTTGTTGTTTTTTTTCCTCTCCTGGAGGATTAGCCGTAGTCCGTGTTTGTGGAGGGATTTTGACCCAGTCTGTTGTTTTTAAACGGTCGAGTCATTTGGTGTTTTTTAGTTATTTTTTTAAATCTAGTAACTAATCTATTCTAGTTCTACCGCGTAATGGTGACGTCGCTAATGGTTTAACGCTCTGTTTACGTAAAATAAAATAGTTTTCAAATATTTTCCTTTTTTAAGTTTTCTGTTAACCGATTTCGTCCAGTAGGAGGCGCTGAAGCGTCTATTTATTGACTCTAACACATCAGCCGAAGGAGGAGGCTAACAGCGGCTAACGGCTGCTAGCAGCCGCTGAGAAGATGGAGGGTCGTAACGAGGAGTCTCCAGCGGAGCACGAAGTCAGAGCGCAGCGATCGGAGCTGAAGATCTGCCGACAGGGGGGGCTGCTCGATGCCCAGCTGGATCCCCGAGGCCGGCGTCACTCAGCAGGTCGGTCTCTGCTCACGACCGCGGCTTCGACAGCACACCCCAACTAGCATGCTAACACAACCAAGCTAACAGCTGCTGTAGACTGACGTCAGCCGCCGAGGCCTGAGTAGAGACATGTCAACAGCGCCGCCATGTTGGTGTGGGCAAAAGCGGAACGAGAATAGAGAATAGAGGGGCAAACAGGCGAAGTTACAAGAGACACACACACAAAAATAAAATTTAAAAATATTAAATATATATATATATATATTTAAAAAGGAAATTGTATTTTTAAACTCTTAACTTTTTATTATTTATTCTTTCTGCTCTGTCTGACAGGAGACCAGGAGCTGATGAAGATTAAAGAGGAGCAGGCGTGGGCTCCCAGTGGAGTCCAGGAGAAACCACAGCGCCCCCACATCAAAGAGGAGGTGGAGGAAGTTTCCATCAAACAAGAGGAAGGACAGATCATCGCTGTGACTGTGAAGAGTGAAGAAGACGAAGACGACGAGGAGGAGGAGGAGGAGAAACCAGAGCGCTCGTGGCTTCTTTATCAACATCAGATCGAGGAGAACGCGGACGACGGACACGTCAGTGAAGAGGAGGCTGGATGTTCTTCAGAGACCGACCGTAGTACCGACGACTGTGGGAAAACCCACGGACGGCCGGGGAAAAAAACAGCGAAAAATAAACTGTTCCGAGGTGAAGAAAAACCATTTGGTTGCTCCTACTGTGGAAAATTCTTTAACCAAAAGAGCACACTCAAAAAGCATGTGAGAATTCACACAGGAGAGAAACCATTCAGTTGTGCTGAGTGTGGTAAAAGCTTTGTCCAGATGAGCACTCTCAAGGCCCATGAGAAAATCCACAGTGGAGAGAGACCCTACAGTTGCTCAGAGTGCGGCAAAACCTTTCGACATGAGTGCAATCTAAGGTCACACGAGAAAATTCACACGGGGGAGAAACCATTTAGCTGCTCCGAGTGCGGTAAAAGGTTTTCCCGTGAGTACCATCTGAAGTCACATGAGAAAACACACACTGGGGAAAAACCATACAGTTGTCTGGTTTGTAGAAAAAGTTTTGCCGAGAAGAGCAACCTGAGGTCGCATGAAAAGATTCATTCTGAAGAGAAACCATTCAGTTGCCCCTTCTGTGGTAAAGGGTTTACCCATGAGCGCTATATGAGGATTCATGAAAAGATTCACTCTGGAGAGAAACCGTTCAGTTGCTCTGATTGTGGCAAAGGCTTCACTCATGATCGTTATCTGAGGAAACACGAGAAAATCCATTCGGGTGAAAAACCGTTCAGCTGCGGGACGTGTGGCAGAAGTTTTACTGAGAAGAGCAATCTGAGGGCTCACGAGAAAATTCACACAGGAGAGAAACCATTCAGTTGCTCAATGTGTGGAAAAAGGTTCCTGGAAAAGAGCACCCTGAGGAAACACGAGAGAATTCACAGCAAAGTGAAAAAACCTGGAGCCAAGAGACGGGAACAGAGACTGGACCAGGGACCGGACCATGAAACTGATCAGGGGCCGGACGGGTGATTAAGCCACGAT
>NC_024324.1:555350-563344 GCF_000523025.1 Cynoglossus semilaevis
TGCCCTCAGCAGGTCGGTCTCTGCTCCCGACCGCGGCTTCGACAGCACACCCCAACTAGCATGCTAACACAACCAAGCTAACAGCTGCTGTAGACTGACGTCAGCCGCCGAGGCCTGAGTAGAGACATGTCAACAGCGCCGCCATGTTGGTGTGGGCAAAAGCGGAACGAGAATAGAGAATAGAGGGGCAAACAGGCGAAGTTACAAGAGACACACACACAAAAATAAAATTTTAAAAATATTAAATATATATATATATATATTTAAAAAGGAAATTGTATTTTTAAACTCTTAACTTTTTATTATTTATTCTTTCTGCTCTGTCTGACAGGAGACCAGGAGCTGATGAAGATTAAAGAGGAGCAGGCGTGGGCTCCCAGTGGAGTCCAGGAGAAACCACAGCGCCCCCACATCAAAGAGGAGGTGGAGGAAGTTTCCATCAAACAAGAGGAAGGACAGATCATCGCTGTGACTGTGAAGAGTGAAGAAGACGAAGACGACGAGGAGGAGGAGGAGGAGAAACCAGAGCGCTCGTGGCTTCTTTATCAACATCAGATCGAGGAGAACGCGGACGACGGACACGTCAGTGAAGAGGAGGCTGGATGTTCTTCAGAGACCGACCGTAGTACCGACGACTGTGGGAAAACCCACGGACGGCCGGGGAAAAAAACAGCGAAAAATAAACTGTTCCGAGGTGAAGAAAAACCATTTGGTTGCTCCTACTGTGGAAAATTCTTTAACCAAAAGAGCACACTCAAAAAGCATGTGAGAATTCACACAGGAGAGAAACCATTCAGTTGTGCTGAGTGTGGTAAAAGCTTTGTCCAGATGAGCACTCTCAAGGCCCATGAGAAAATCCACAGTGGAGAGAGACCCTACAGTTGCTCAGAGTGCGGCAAAACCTTTCGACATGAGTGCAATCTAAGGTCACACGAGAAAATTCACACGGGGGAGAAACCATTTAGCTGCTCCGAGTGCGGTAAAAGGTTTTCCCGTGAGTACCATCTGAAGTCACATGAGAAAACACACACTGGGGAAAAACCATACAGTTGTCTGGTTTGTAGAAAAAGTTTTGCCGAGAAGAGCAACCTGAGGTCGCATGAAAAGATTCATTCTGAAGAGAAACCATTCAGTTGCCCCTTCTGTGGTAAAGGGTTTACCCATGAGCGCTATATGAGGATTCATGAAAAGATTCACTCTGGAGAGAAACCGTTCAGTTGCTCTGATTGTGGCAAAGGCTTCACTCATGATCGTTATCTGAGGAAACACGAGAAAATCCATTCGGGTGAAAAACCGTTCAGCTGCGGGACGTGTGGCAGAAGTTTTACTGAGAAGAGCAATCTGAGGGCTCACGAGAAAATTCACACAGGAGAGAAACCATTCAGTTGCTCAATGTGTGGAAAAAGGTTCCTGGAAAAGAGCACCCTGAGGAAACACGAGAGAATTCACAGCAAAGTGAAAAAACCTGGAGCCAAGAGACCGGACCAGAGACCGGACCATGGACTGGACCAGAGACTGGACCATGGACTGGACCAGGGACTGGACCAGAGACCGGACCAGGGACTGGACAAGAGACCGGACCAGGGACTGGACAAGAGACCGGACCAGAGACCGGACCAGGGACTGGACAAGAGACCGGACCAGAGACTGGACCAGAGACCGGACAAGAGACTGGACCAGAGACTGGACCAGAGACCGGACCATAGCCCGGACCAGAGACTGGACCAGAGACCGGACCAGGGACTGGACAAGAGACCGGACCAGGGACTGGACCAGAGACTGGACCAGGGACAGCCGGCTCAGTTTCCTGTCTGTTTGGACCACAGCGCCAGTGCGAGGCTGATGTTGATGGTCGCGCAGACTGGTTACGATGCAGGAACTGTTTAAGAACTAATTACAGCACCACCTCATGGACATGATACACACCTACACTGGGCTCCATATGTTGGTCACCATGACAACAGACAGCTGTTCGGTGACGGGAGTTGAACGTTTTTCTTTTTTTCGCGAACACTGGGTTCACGTCGGACGTCATTTTCCTCAGTTGTCGTTATTTTTAGCGAATTTACCATTTTATGGACCTGGTTGTCGTTTAGTTAAATATTCCTGTAGCTTATTATGCTAACTGAATCATTTGAACGACTTCCTTTTATCTGTTCTTCTGTCGATCATCTGATACGACGAGGTCACTGTTAGCTGACGTTAGCTACGGTAGAGTCGGACGATCTCTGGGGATTTTTAGTTTCCGTGAATCAAACTGAACTAAAAAATAAATCAAGACTTCAGTTATTCACCAAAATGTTTCTGACCAATCAGAAGAAGAAACACCTGGTCCTCATCATGTACACCATGTAGTACTACTAGTACTACTACTACTACTACTACTACATTGTACTAACAAATAAACCCTACTGTGACCCTGACTCTGTGAGTTCATCATCAAACACGATCACATTCACTGTTAAAAACACAGACGTTTGTTCGGGTCAAAGGTCAAACCCTGACATCCGATCTAATCCGACCTCATCTTCATCTGCTCTAATCGAATTATTCGAATTTCTCTTTTTTCACTCAGTGAAGTTTGATCGTCTGAGCTGCACTTGTCATACACACCTACAGGTGGCGGTGATGGACCGAGGCGCCGTTTATCAACAGTCAGTGAAAGAGGAGGAAGAGAAGAAGAAAATGAGCTAAAAGGAAAGTGCCGAGTTCGGATTCTTTTCTGTGATTTCGGGACAGAAACAGCGTAAAAAAAACGTTTGCCGTCGCGGTGGGCTTTAGCTTAGCATCGTTAGCCGCGCAGCTTCTAAAATCATTCATTTCCTTTTCTACAGTTAGCTTGTAGCCGCCGGTGCCGCCTGTCTCGCGGTGTTAGCCTCCAGCTCCCGTTAGCCGTTCGTTTGTTTTCATCCTCGTCATGTCAAAGGTGCAGATGCTGAAAGCTAGTGTAGAGCAGCGCCTCACTGCGGCCGCGGAGCAGATCTTCGAGCTGTTCGAAAGAACCATAGCGGAGTACGAGGAGGAGCTGAGTCGCTCCAAGCAGGAGAACCGGCGGCAACAGAAACTTCTGGAAGCCGTTTACAAGCCGGAGGTTCGGCTGTTCACTGAAGGTGGGTTCACTCTGGTGACGTCACTGAAGACTTCAGTGACGTCAGTGATCAAATGAGACTTTTATTTATTTGTGTCTATATTAGTGATGGTCCGTTTTATTAGCACCGGGTCTTTGATGTTTCTGGCTGTGAACTGTAGAAAATTAAAAAACAAAAATTAATTGTCAAATGTCGAGCAGAGAAATCAAATCAGCTGACGTCAGACCGGAAGTCAGAACAGAACACTCGACCTGTTTTTATTATTGGAGGAACTCTGTGTCAGGATCTCACAGACGACCAGCGCCACCTGCTGGAAACATCTAACGCCTGGTGAAACAGTGGGTGTTTTTTCTCACATTTACTGACGTCGGTCGTTCACAAACACAACCGTGATGAGGTCGAGGGGGCGGAGCCTGTTGTGATGACGTAGGGTGTTTCTGGTGGTAAAGCCCTGGTTCTCTGTCCCACAGATGTTCTCCAGCTGTCCACGGTCAAAGACGAGGTTCCACCTGAGCTGCAGGAGTCCAGACCCACTGAGGGCCAGGAGGAACCACGGCACGGCGGCATCAAGGAGGAGCAGGAGGAGGAGGGGGTGTGGACCAATGAGGAGGAGGCGGCTGTTGGAGGCGTGTCTGCAGAGAAGGTCAGTGAGGAGAAGAACCCTGGCTCCTGCCGTCCACCTCATCTTCAGGACAAGGAGGACGGCTCGGGTCCTGGACCCTCCAGGGACCCCGGTCCAGATGGACCTGAGGACCATCAGGACGGTCCCGGGGAGACCGTTGGCAGGAAGTTGTCGTGTTCTGAGTGCGGGAAAACATTCTCCTACAAGTCGGATCTGCTGAGACACGTGGTCAGTCATTCAGGAGAGAAACCGTTCCACTGCTCCCAATGTGACAAACGTTTTGCGACTGGTGGGAGTCTGAGACAACACGAAAAAAAGCACATGGGAGAAAAACCATTTGGTTGCTCAGAGTGCGGTAAAAGGTTTAGCTCCAGGTCCAAGTTGTTGCAACACATGGCCGATCACACGGGAGAGATACCGTTTAGTTGCTCATTGTGTGAGAAAAAATTTCCAACAAACTGGAGTCTGAAGAAGCACATGATTGGCCACAACGGGGTGAAGTCACACGGTTGCTCTCAGTGTGGGAAAACCTTTTTCTGGGTTTCACTGTTGAGGAGACACCAGCTGACCCATTCTGGAGAGAAACCTTTCAGTTGCACTGTGTGTGGGAAAAGATTCATCTCCAAGAAGAACGTGGAGAACCATGAGAAAATACACACCGGAAATCAACCGTTCAGTTGCTCCGTGTGTGGGAGAAAATTTACCTACAAGGGGAGCATGAAGGACCACGAAAAAATACATACTGAAGAGAAACCGTTCAGTTGCTCTGTGTGTGGCAAAGATTTCGCCCGTGCACGTTTTCTCAAAAAACATGAAAAGATCCACTCACGTGAAAAACCATTCAGTTGCGGTACGTGTGGGAAAAGTTTTGCTGTAAAGGGCAGTCTGACAGCACACGAGAAAATCCATACTGGAGTGAAACCATTCAGCTGCTCACAGTGTGGGAAAACCTTCTTCTTGTCTTCAAGTTTGAGGAAACACGAGAGAATTCACACTTGAAAAAATCTGACAGTGAAGAACTGGACCAGGACCAGGACCTGGACCAGGACCTGGACCAGGACCTGGTCCACCTCATGGAGATTATACACATCATTCTTTACTAACTGGACTGAGTTTCTGTGAATTAAACTAAAAAATAAATCAAATGTTGTCAAACAAATAAACCCTCCTGTGAACCTGACTCTGAGTTCGACATCTAACGCCTGGTGAAACAGTGGGTGTTTTTTCTCACATTTACTGACGTCGGTCGTTCACAAACACAACCGTGATGAGGTCGAGGGGGCGGAGCCTGTTGTGATGACGTAGGGTGTTTCTGGTGGTAAAGCCCTGGTTCTCTGTCCCACAGATGTTCTCCAGCTGTCCACGGTCAAAGACGAGGTTCCACCTGAGCTGCAGGAGTCCAGACCCACTGAGGGCCAGGAGGAACCACGGCACGGCGGCATCAAGGAGGAGCAGGAGGAGGAGGGGGTGTGGACCAATGAGGAGGAGGCGGCTGTTGGAGGCGTGTCTGCAGAGAAGGTCAGTGAGGAGAAGAACCCTGGCTCCTGCCGTCCCCCTCATCTTCAGGACAAGGAGGACGGCTCGGGTCCTGGACCCTGCAGGGACCCCGGTCCAGATGGACCTGAGGACCATCAGGACGGTCCCGGGGAGACCGTTGGCAGGAAGTTGTCGTGTTCTGAGTGCGGGAAAACATTCTCCTACAAGTCGGATCTGCTGAGACACGTGGTCAGTCATTCAGGAGAGAAACCGTTCCACTGCTCCCAATGTGACAAACGTTTTGCGACTGGTGGGAGTCTGAGACAACACGAAAAAAAGCACATGGGAGAAAAACCATTTGGTTGCTCAGAGTGCGGTAAAAGGTTTAGCTCCAGGTCCAAGTTGTTGCAACACATGGCCGATCACACGGGAGAGATACCGTTTAGTTGCTCATTGTGTGAGAAAAAATTTCCAACAAACTGGAGTCTGAAGAAGCACATGATTGGCCACAACGGGGTGAAGTCACACGGTTGCTCTCAGTGTGGGAAAACCTTTTTCTGGGTTTCACTGTTGAGGAGACACCAGCTGACCCATTCTGGAGAGAAACCTTTCAGTTGCACTGTGTGTGGGAAAAGATTCATCTCCAAGAAGAACGTGGAGAACCATGAGAAAATACACACCGGAAATCAACCGTTCAGTTGCTCCGTGTGTGGGAGAAAATTTACCTACAAGGGGAGCATGAAGGACCACGAAAAAATACATACTGAAGAGAAACCGTTCAGTTGCTCTGTGTGCGGCAAAGATTTCGCCCGTGCACGTTTTCTCAAAAAACATGAAAAGATCCACTCACGTGAAAAACCATTCAGTTGCGGTACGTGTGGGAAAAGTTTTGCTGTAAAGGGCAGTCTGACAGCACACGAGAAAATCCATACTGGAGTGAAACCATTCAGCTGCTCACAGTGTGGGAAAACCTTCTTCTTGTCTTCAAGTTTGAGGAAACACGAGAGAATTCACACTTGAAAAAATCTGACAGTGAAGAACTGGACCAGGACCAGGACCTGGACCAGGACCTGGACCAGGACCTGGTCCACCTCATGGAGATTATACACATCATTCTTTACTAACTGGACTGAGTTTCTGTGAATTAAACTAAAAAATAAATCAAATGTTGTCAAACAAATAAACCCTCCTGTGAACCTGACTCTGAGTTCGTCATCAAACACGATCACATTCACTGTTAAAAACACAGACGTTTGTTCAGATCAAAGGTCAAACCCCGACAGATTACTGATCTGCTTTGGAACGAGTCGGAACCAGAGCTGAATTGAATTCTTTTATTTGTTTCTTTGCAGATGATGTTCTTCTGTTCTTTAACTTTTGTTTGTCTAATCTTGATCCATGCAAAAACAAAGACCCCGCCCCCTCCGCCCCGCGTCCACTCCTGGACATGTCTTTTTCCAACAGTCACATGACCCAAGAGGAGCTGCTGTGATTGGCTGGCAGGTCACGTGGCCTCCCTCGCGCCCCTTTTTCCCAGCATCCTCTGTTACACGGTCCCAAAGTGCAGAGGGAGGGGCCACGTCGGGGGTCGGCCTCCTCCCTCTTCCTCCTTATAACATCATCACGATGCTGTCGCACATCGCTGTGATGTCATCATGCAGCATGCAACAGCAGAGGAGGATTGTGGGACTTTTTTTAGGGCCCGCCCAGACACACTCGCCCCCTCCTCCCTCACCTCGGCCTGAAGCTACAAATGTGAAACTCCGCCTTCAGGTGCTACGACTTGCTGCCCTCAGTTTCCTTATTGGTCAGTGGGGCCAAGGCAGGATCCACCAATGAGGTGGCAGGAAACAACTTGAACCAGCCAATCACCATGTTGGAAAGGTCAAGGTCATCCAGCAGGATCTGAGCTGCACCCATGAAGGATTTATGATCCATCCTCCCGTAGTCCCCCCACACGATGATCTGGAGTCAGAACCAAAAGTCAGCTTTAGTCGGACTGAACGCTAACGCTAACGCTAACAAAAAGTCCACAGAGAAAATCAGTGATTTGAGTCCATTTACAGATACATTGATTCTATTTTTCACCTGTAGAACTTTTCCCTCTGGATTCTCCTCAAACTGCAGCTGTTGTTGATAAAGTGGATCCAGAGTTTTTCTGGCGAGGCGAGTTCTTCTCTTCAACACACATTTTCCGTTGTCCATCAGATACACCTTCACGTACGGCGCTGTAAATACAGACAAAGTGACGTTGAAAGAACTTTGAACGCTCTCTCAGAAATACTACTGCAG
Organism: Cynoglossus semilaevis; assembly: GCF_000523025.1. Taxonomy (NCBI): domain Eukaryota; kingdom Metazoa; phylum Chordata; class Actinopteri; order Pleuronectiformes; family Cynoglossidae; genus Cynoglossus; species Cynoglossus semilaevis. The sequence goes on from NC_024324.1 coordinate 562,830, forward strand.
TTCTACTGTGTTCTATCACAGTTGTACTGCGACTCTACCTGGAGTGTTCTTGTTTCCTTGTTTACCCACAAGCCCTCGGGCTCGGATCACTTCCACGTCCAGACGCTCCTTCCTGTAGACCATCCCGATCTGGATGTCACCTGACGGACGGACAGAAACACCAACACTGACTCAGGTCAAAAGGTCAAAAGTGAGTTTTCAGAGGTTAGCAACACCAACTTCCTAGCCCCGCCCATTTTCCAAATGCTAATGCTAACCCTAACATCAGGACGTCTGACAAACTGGACGTTTATCTGTAACAGCAGACGCACCTTTGTTTTCTATAAACATTATACAGATTCCTGGGCCCTGCCTCAACCCTGATCAATGAACCTGGAAGACAATATGTCAACAAGAGAACGGGGGGAGGACGGAGCTCCTCACCCATAGGGGGAGTGGCCAGAGTCTGCCGTCCAGCCAGCTGGGCAGGACCTAGTCCTTCCAGGAAGCCAGTGAACTGCTGGTCCGAGGCCAAC
>NC_024324.1:563423-565903 GCF_000523025.1 Cynoglossus semilaevis
AGAATCAGGTGAGTGAAGGAAACAAACAAAATAACAAATAAAGAAAACAACTTCTTCCTACGCTCCAGGTTTGGGGTCTTCAGCGTCGGGGTCACGGCTCGGTTGGCGAGTAAAGCGAGACTTAAACTCAACAGCCAATCCCGTCTCAACGCTCCTCTGGACAGGAAGTCTCACCACTTTCTTCTTCTTCTCTTCCTCTGTGGGGCCACAGAGAGGAGGGGAGTTTAATGAGCGACACTTCCTTCTCCTGCCTGCAGGGTGCAGTAAACCTCTCACACACACACACACACACACACACACCTTCAGGGTTGAGCTGCGATGCACTCTGGCTCTTCTTTCCCAGTCCCACCATTCCCATCATCCTCGCTCCAAAACTGGAACGTCGCTTCTTATCGTCGTCGTCGTCGTCGTTTCTGCCCAGTGAGCAAATTTCACCGCCGACGCTTGAGGACTTCGTCAGAGGAGCGCCCGATATGGACGCTGGCCTGCAGGGGGCGAGAGACACAACTGGATCTGTCAATCATCAGGGCGGGGCTTGACTAACAACAACACTCATGTGATTGGACCTTCAGATCACGGCACTGACAGGATGTGGGTGGCGGCTAACTCTACGTGGTTCAACCCTTACTTTGAAGGCTCCTCCTCCTCCTCCACCTCCTCTACTGATTCACTCTTTTGCATCAGTGCAGCGCCCTCTGGTGCTACACCTGCCGACTCCTCTGATTCCTCCCCCAACGATTGGCCTTGTAGAGCCTCCCCCCGACTGAATTGGCCAATAAAAGGAGAGAACAGAAGCATGCCAACAGGAACATGCAGGAAGCAACATGCTAACATGCTAACATGCTAATGTATTAGCTGACAGTAAAACAACATGGTGGACGTAAAGTAGACGGAAACTGAATGTGAAAATAATAAAACACAGAACAACAAACACAGCATGCTACTCTCTGATTGGCCCTTTACTTTACCTGATTTTACGGATAGGCCGAGTCTCCGACGCATTAGACATGGCTGAAACTTCACTGACGTCGCTGTCGGATGATTTAAAAGACAGACTGTCTCTCATCTGGACACAAACAGACAGAACAGGACGAGTCAGCTGGTCTGTACTACCAAAGATGGTAGCTAACGTTAGCTCTGGTGTCTGTCCCAGGACTGTCGTAGCTAACGTTAGCTCTGGTGTCTGTACCAAGACTGTTGTAGCTAACGTTAGCTCTGGTGTCTGTCCCAGGACTGTCGTAGCTAACGTTAGCTCTGGTGTCTGTACCAAGACTGTTGTAGCTAACGTTAGCTCTGGTGTCTGTCCCAGGACTGTCGTAGCTAACGTTAGCTCTGGTGTCTGTACCAAGACTGTTGTAGCTAACGTTAGCTCTGGTGTCTGTCCCAGGACTGTTGTAGCTAACGTTAGCTCTGGTGTCTGTCCCAGGACTGTCGTAGCTAACGTTAGCTCTGGTGTCTGTACCAGGAATTGTGGTAGCTAGTGTTAGCTCTGGACTGTTGTAGCTAACGTCAGCTCTGGGGTCTGGACCAGGACTGTTAGCATTAGCTAAGTGCAGCGTTCTCACCTTGGATGGATCCTTCATCACACCTGTGGAGACAGAGACACAGTGAGTAAATGTACAGAACTGTGAGGTCACTGTGACATCAGCACGACAGGTGGTGATGTCACAGACTGTGATGTCACTGGAGCCAATGGATAAACACTCAGTGACATCACAGTTCACCTCCTTCTCCCTTCACACACACACACACACACACACAGATGGAGGGAGATGATTGGCTGTGGAGACCCCTGAAGGGAACAGCCAATCACGACTAATCGTGATTAGTCGTGATTAGTCGTGATTAGTCGTGAACACCCTGGTGATTAATCCACCACTGACGTTGATTGACAGCCCTAATATATAAATACATATATATGTGACAGCCAGGACACTCACCCAGTACTAATGGGAATTCCCCTGCATACCACAAGAGGGAGCTCAAGTACCACAGGTGGAAGTCACCCTACAGGTTGAGAACCACTGATCTAGACCAGGTCACTGTGGAGTCGGGCTGTGTCCCAATCACTGGACTGCATCCTTTGAGCGTACGGCCTGGAGATAGACCTGAATTTGTCAGTGCCCTGCAGACCTGGGACAGACCTACGTGGACCAGGTCCATGTGGACCAGGTCCATGTGGGCTACAGCCAATAATTGGGACACGGCTGAAAGTAATGCAGACTCAGACCAGGAAATCCAAACCGTCTCCAGCTAATCAAGCTGACAAACACTCATGGTCTACAGACTTCCTGTCTACTGGTGGGCGTGGCTAACACGCTAACAGTACGTTACCATTGGCCATTTTCTTTTGCTGGTCCTCCCATGTCACTTCTACATCAGATGGAGAGAGGTGATTGGTCAGACCACAACAACACCAGCTGACGGTAAATCACACCAGAGCACATAAACCAGCAGGGGGCAGACCCCCCCCACCTGGA
>NC_024324.1:566187-569301 GCF_000523025.1 Cynoglossus semilaevis
CCTGGACCCACAACTGGACCCCCACCCACCCATTTATCTGCTTCATATCGTCGACACCTGATCAGACTTTAAGACTTTATTCTGACTTGCCTTTTCTGGTTCCTCCAGGTGTCGCTGATCGCCGATCTGGATCTGACAGAGGTACGATGACATCACAGGACGTAACAAAGATGAACACGTGATTGGACAGATGAACGAATGGATGAATGATGACCAAGAATGACCGCTCATTTACACACCTGGAGTCTGTGGAGGGGGGGCAGGGGAGGGGGCAGGAGAGGGGGGCGTCAATTCAGGGGGTGGAGCTGCTTCAACGAGCTGTTGTGATTGGACGACTGCGGCTGAGGTCACTGCAGGAGCTGACTGTTGGACTGGGACAGGAAGTGAGGTCATCGGGTCTGCGGGGGCAAATACAGGCCCAGGTCCAGGTCCTGATGAAGGTCCAGGTCCTGATGAAAGTCCAGGTCCAGGTCCTGATGAAGGTCCAGGTTCTGATGAAGGTCCAGGTCCAGGTCCTGATGAAAGTCCAGGTCCAGGTCCAGGTCCTGATACTGGTCCAGGTCCAGGTCCTGATGAAGGTCCAGGTTCTGATGAAGGTCCAGGTCCAGGTCCTGATGAAAGTCCAGGTCCTGATGAAGGTCCAGGTTCTGATGAAGGTCCAGGTCCAGGTCCTGATGAAAGTCCAGGTCCAGGTCCAGGTCCTGATACTGGTCCAGGTCCAGGTCCTGATGAAGGTCCTGGTCCTGATACTGGTCCAGGTCCACATACAGGTGGATTTAATTGGACAGATCCATTTGTAGGCGGAGCCTGAATCCGTATCAGTGGAGTTGGTTGTTGATTGACAGGAGGATTGTGGGTAGGGGGCGGGGTTGTGGGCGGGGCTGCTGTGATTGACGAGGCCAAGACTGACAATGGAAGACGATACAAATAAAAAAAACAGAGATGATGATGGACAACAGACCCGACCCCGCCCACTCCCCCCCCTCACACACACAGACAGATGTGATGGACAGACAGCAGGGATGATACTGACTGACCTACAGAGACTGGTCAGATTCAAGATGGCGACTACTAAAGTCAACCAGCAGGTGGTACCAACAACGTACTGTAGGGTCAGAAATCTGGACTGAAAACCGTCCTCTCTGATCTAGTCCACCAGGTGAGCCGACGTAACCAGACCGGGTCAGACTGGTACGGGTCAGGTACTGTACTAGTACAAGAACCACTGATGTGGACCAGTGCTTCATCTAGTCCACTCCAGTGACAACCAACAGTTACAACGATGACAACATATAATTTCGAGGCTAACGGAGCTAAAGGTGAGGCTAATTTAAACCTGGGGTATTACCAGGACACAATCGGTACCTGAGGACACGGTGTTCCAGGGTTCTCCATCTGAAACACAGGCCCGACTGTGACAAGACTGAACCTCAACTTCTGTTTCTCCAACACATCAACCGACTGTGACAAGACTGAACCTCAACTACTGTTTCTCCAACACATCTATAAGAGCAGCCTAAGCTAAAGCTAAGCCTAGCCTAAGCTAAAGGCTATCAAAAAAATAACCTGGAGGTGAGAAACAACACCTTACACGTTAGCTCACAGATAACTAACTGCAGGCTACTACTCAGAACTGTCGGAAGAAATAACGAAAAGGTTAAAATGATGTAATAGCTCAGGTTTAGCTAGAAATTAGCCACAAGCAAAATATTAGCCAATAGGCAGCAAACATGGATTAGCAATAGCAGAACTGAAAAAAAAACCCAGCTAAAAGTGGAATAAAAGTTAAAAGGTTGCAAGACAGAAGCTAAAAGATCAGCAAAGAACTAGTTTAACAGTGACCCCTGCTGGTCAAGATCATGTCAACGCAGCCAGCAGACATACATACTTCTGTCCAAAACTCCTTTACGTGGAACGACGGGCAGTTGACGTCCTTGGCGGTTCAGGACGGGCGTTCCTGACGGACTGGTCTGTGTGGACCCGCCCTGAAGATTGGCCCTGTTGGACCAGGTGAAGAGACAAGTTGTCAGAGTCAGAATTCACTGGTTCAGGTTTAGTTAGTGTTTCTGCTCATGCTATAAGCTAATGCTAAAGTAATCTGACTGAAGGGTGATTTCTAGGCTGAATCCAAACCAGCGGCCCAGATATTTAAGTCCAGAGAACATCAGAGTGGGAGGGGTCCCTCCTCCCCCACCCCCCCGACTCTAAAGCAGTGTTGGATTCAACCACAGATCACCGGGACGTAATGAGCAAAAGAAAAAGATTCAAGGAGCCAAACCACAGATGAGTTCACTGGTCCAGACCAGGAAAAAACAAAACAAACCAAAACAACAAAACCTTCATCTTCAGCAGAACACAAACCATGCAACTGAGGACAAACTGAAACAGGAAGTTAGTGAGTGATGTCACAGGAAGCAGCCTGAACCGGGTTTCAGGTCGGTCGGCGGTCGGTCACCTCGTGCGGCCAGGTGAGGGCGGGGCAGAGTGTCCGGACCTCACGTGGGCGGAGTCGGCGCGATCCGTGGAGTGTGAGCGGGTGTAGACGGGTCGGTCGGCCATGGCTCGCTGGTCGGCCGATCTGGAGCGGCTGTAGTAATCTCGTCGGTCCATTCCACGGCTGTATCTGCACATCACCATGACAACAGCAACCATGACAACCACTGCAGTCGTGGGCGGGGCCATTGGGGTTAATGGCGTTTCGTTGTTGTGTTGTCGTAGACCGGCTACGTCAACATCTGAAACGTGGCCGTTACTGCGTCCACGCTAGCACCCGGCTCAGAGTCGGTCCGAGGTTCTGGACCGTGGAGCTGCAGTACACACTTTGACCACATGTGTCCTCATTCAAAGGTGAGGGTCAAGAAAGCTGATAAAACCTGGTCAATAAGGCACAGACGGGAGAGTGTGTGTGTGTGTGTGTGTGGGGGGACTAGGGGGTGATAGGGAGGTGAGACTGAGGAACTAGAGGACCAAGTCCTACATCTGCCCCAGGTCTGCCCCAGGTCTGCCCCAGGTCTGCCCCCTACCTCAACAGTTCCTCGTCAAAGGACTCTGGTTCATAGGGGAAGTCTGGGATGAAGTCCTGACTGAAGAACAGAAACTGGTCTCAAACATCAC
>NC_024324.1:569422-569762 GCF_000523025.1 Cynoglossus semilaevis
GACTCACCTATAGTCCTCACTGCCCCCGTTCACCGTCTGATCAGTCCAGAAGGGGGTGTGGTTCAGACCGTTAAAGTATCTGAACCAGGACAAAGTACAGGTGGAGATGAGAATGAGTACTACGAGTACTACACCAAGGTACTGCACATGTAAATACTACTACTGGTCTGGGCCACAGGAACTGGACTGCAGTACCTGTCGTGGGCATCGAGGGAGTTGGCCACCGACATTCTCCTCAGAGATCTTGAGAGTTCACGAGAAAGTACGGTCAATAAGTACCACAAACCAGATCAGCAGCAACACAAGAGTACTACAACAGTACTACAACCAGTACTACAAC
>NC_024324.1:569989-570975 GCF_000523025.1 Cynoglossus semilaevis
CAGTACTACAACCAGTACTACAACAGTACTACAACCAGTACTACAACAGTACTACAACCAGTACTACAACAGTACTACAACCAGTACTACAACTAGTACTACAACCAGTAGTACAACAGTACTACACTGAACTAATACTCTGACCAGACCTGACACTATTGTACGATTGTTGATCTGAACAGCAGCAGAGTCAGACCAGGACCAGAGATGATGATGTTACTGTTACTGCTGTTACTGTTACTGTTACTGTTGTTACTGCTGTTACTGTTACTGTTACTACTGTTACTGCTGTTACTGTTACTGTTGTTACTGTTGTTACTGTTACTGCTGCTGTTACTGCTGTTACTGCTGTTACTGTTACTGCTGCTGTTACTGTTACTGCTGTTATTGCTGTTACTGCTGTTGTTACTGTTACTGCTGCTGTTACCTCCTTGGGCTGTGGTACTGTCCAACATCAGAATGAGCTCGGCTCAGTTTGGAGCTCTGTAAAAGCTTCACTGCATCTTCTCGGTACAGGGGGTACAGAGGGTTAGAGCTGGAGTTCAGAGGTCGGAGAATGAAGGAGGAAAATGATTGGTCCACCAGGGTGTACTGATACATTCAGGAACTCTTCCCCAGGGAAAAAAAAACACGTCGTCAACGTTACCTTTGTGGAGGGGGTTGACTTGGAGACCGTGACCTCAGTCTGGCCACACTGGGTCGAGAGCAGTGATTGGACGACATCACCTGCTCTGGCACTGATAGGGTGGAACTGTGGAAGTCCCGCCCATTCTGTCTGTAGTCTGCACACAACAGACAAAAAGATGTAACCTCCAACACTGACGCACCAAACCTCATGGAGAAAATCAGAGATTTTAGAACAAAAAGCTCCACTGTGACTTTAAACACCAGGCTGCAGTGGTTGTGTTGCATGATGGGACATGGTGTTTACCTGATATCACCCCAATGCCGTCTTCACAGTCGTAATCTGAGAACTCACTGTCACT
>NC_024324.1:571062-576907 GCF_000523025.1 Cynoglossus semilaevis
GGGGGGGGGGTGAGATGTTTAATCCTGTCCTAAGCAGCTCCTCTTTAATCCTCTACAGAAAGGTTGGCAGATCTGACACTCAAACAGAAGCAGGGACAGGAGAAACAACTCCCTTCACACACCATCCTCCAAAGTTTCACACATTTGAGGTTCTCAGGTTGGACCTCAGGAGGTTCACCCTGAGAACCTGGACCCAAATAAACCCTTGAACCCCCGAAACCACAGTCGCATCCTTCGATCGAACAGTTGGAGCTTCTGACAGCTACAGTAGTTGGACCAACAACCCGCCGCAGAGATACCTTTGAAACATCCACCTACTGCTCCCTGATCCTCCAAAGTTTGGTTCTTCCTGGTCCAGTAGAACCTCTGGGAACTTAATCTAACCCTAAGGTTGTAGGTTATCGTTTCAGGAATCCTTTGAAACAACAACAAAGTCCTGGAACGAACCAAGAACCTAAGGCTCTACCAAGTGTGACACCTGGTGGTAGGTGATAGAACAGCTTCAGTAGCCTAGTACCAGAACCTCCTACTGGGGTTCTGAGAAGCCTAGAACCCAAGGCCGGCGTCACCAAATCAACACACAGCTGTTTTTACCTGGGTTATAATAAGGGCCAGGCTCTGGCAAGGCATTATGGGAAAAATAAACAAAAAGGCAGAGTAAATCAAAACACGATGAACTGAAGACAAACATGCTAATGCTAACGGCTAACGCGTCTGTGCTCTCACTCTGAAGTCTCCTGCTGGTCGGACTGCTCTCTGGTTGCAGTCCCCTCCTCTGCAGGTAGGGGGAGGCTCTGGGTAACGGCAAAGAGGAAACGTCATGGCGCTGCAGCTTGTACCAGTGCGGCTGGTCGTCCAACAGAGCGGACTCCAGTTCTATCAGAACCTGAAGAGATGGAACAGATGGAACGTGGTCAAACCCCCGGTTCCCAACCCTTCCTGTCGTCCAGATCCTCTCCAGCCAATCAGGTCCTGACCTCGCCCAGGAACTGACTCTCCTCCTCTCGAACCCGAGCCTGGTCCCAGACAGTCAGCTCCAACATCCGTTCTCTGAACTCCCTCCGGTGGACGGGGGAGTACATGAAGGTCTGGTTCCACCGAGGTTCCACGGACTTCTTTACCGTCTTCGTCCTTCGTTTACTCTTATCGCTGCAAGAAAACGTAACGTAAATATATCCGTCAACACACAGGAGTGTTGTTGATGACGGTTAGGCCCTGAAGGGTTCATCTTTACTAGAATTTGGACCGACGTCGGACGGGCCAGATCAACACGCCCAGCGGGCCCTGTCCAGCCCAGAGCCACAGTTTGATCTGCCACTCATCAGTCCTTTTATTTTTCGTACCTTCTGTCGGGCAGGAAGTAAATTTTGACGTAAGGGTTCCTTGGTCGCCCGTCATCCTGCGGAGGAAGTTCTTTAGCTCCGAGGACCGTGACGATCAGCTGGTGACCCACTTTATCGTACCACAGCTTCACCTTCGGGAAAAAGAGTTCAGGATTCAGTCAAGCACCAGCATTTGTTCGACCAAACGCCGACACCTGGGACGGTGTTCGGTTCTCATCATTCCGATCAGCGGAACTAGCAGAAACAAAACCAAGGAGAAACCGTCGCATCTGAACGCAAACCCAAAGAAATACGGAAAAACAGCTCCTACGATGGAAATGACCAGTGATGTTAGCACCGGGCTACGCTCGACACCTAGCATCCCTGGCTCTGCCACAGAAACGTCAACTTTACAACCTACGCTGGCTCAATCGTTCCTCACTTTCAGTCGCTGCTCCAATCTGTTCGCTCTTTTGATTGGACGACTCGTTGACCTGTTTAATTCAAAGTCATCCGTAGGTGGCGCTACTCATGTACCATCTGAATCTCCAGTCTGCTGAGGGAACTCTGGGTCAGTACAACACCTCTGGTTTCTCACCAACATACAATATGGTACGATCATCGCAAAAAGGAATATCTTAACTGGCGCCCTCTTAAGGCCTGGCAGTGCACTGCTTCTCTCTGCTCAACCTGTGATGTTTCACTCTCTGTCGTGGAACTTTAAACCTCGGTCTAAACCCGACAATCCGTAACAAAGTTCGTAGTACTTTTTGAGCAGCACCACTCACTGCTGCCCCCTGCTGACTGTGGTGATGGGTTAAAAGCAGAGGTCACATTTGGTTGTGTGCTGTGGTGCAGTGGTGCAGTGGTGCGTCACAATGACAAACAGTTGACTTTCACGTTCTTCTTAAATGTTGGACTAAAAGACTGAACCAACAGGAGTCTAGAGGAGAACTGGTTCTACTGGACACACGGGTCTCCGTGTTCTACCCTTTACCTGAATCCGTGGAACCAGAGGACGTCTGGTCGAGGTCTGAAACACACCACCGGAACATCGCCGTTATCACACACTGCTAACTGGCCACAGGGGGCAGCGGTACGACCTGGCTAAACTTACCGAGACCTGTCCTGACAGGACGCTGGGGCTGACGGGAGACGTGACGGAGATGGAAGGACCGACTTTCTGAGAGTCGAAGGAACTGGAACCTGAAGACAGAGGGCAGAGCAGTGAGGTGGTGAAGGTCAGGACCAGGTCCTGGACCAGGTCCTGGACCATGGTTAAGACCCGGGGCAACAGTCAGAACAGTCTGGGTGACTGTACAAGGAGTCGGTACCTGGAGGAACTGTGGAGGAACTGATGAAGTTCTCAGCAAACAAAAAACTAATTAAACAGTTTGTGTATTTTTGATTTCTGTGGGAAAATCCTGTTTGGTTGAAATGTGGTCCAGGAACCACGTTCTGGTTCTGGTTCTGGTTCTTAGTGTTGGTGTTCTTGTTGACTTACTGGACTCCAGCTGGACATGAGAAACTTCTGCTGCTCTGGAAACGTCTCTGAGGAACAAAGACCAGAATCAGACTGTTAGCATGTCCAGTCCTGTTAGCATTTCCAGTCCTGTTAGCATGTCCAGTCCTGTTAGCATTTCCAGTCCTGTTAGCATGTCCAGGCCTGTTAGCATGTCCAGTCCTGTTAGCATGTCCAGTCCTGTTAGCATGTCCAGTCCTGTTAGCATTTCCAGTCCTGTTAGCATGTCCAGGCCTGTTAGCATGTCCAGTCCTGTTAGCATGTCCAGGCCTGTTAGCATGTCCAGTCCTGTTAGCATTTCCAGTCCTGTTAGCATGTCCAGTCCTGTTAGCATTTCCAGTCCTGTTAGCATGTCCAGGCCTGTTAGCATGTCCAGTCCTGTTAGCATGTCCAGTCCTGTTAGCATTTCCAGTCCTGTTAGCATGTCCAGGCCTGTTAGCATGTCCAGTCCTGTTAGCTGGTTTATACTGGTTGGACACCTGTGGATTCAGGGATGATGATGTCATCGCGGCCTACCTGACGGGTCTGGACACCACCAGCTCCACCTGTGGTTCTGCTTTAGACTCCATGATGATGTCGTAGACCTCGTTGAACGTGGCTCCCTGAAGAACCCGTCTGTTCCACTCCAGAACCTGATCCCCTGGACCACAAAGACATAAAGCATTGAGGGACAAAGTTCTGGTTTCTCTGGTCAAGGTTTGAGTCTAGTCCAAAGACAAATCCTTCAGATCAGGCCCGGTCCAGATGGACTAGAACCAGAACAAGTCTGTTGACATTTGAATCGGTTTGAACCAGTGACGTCTAGAGTGGGCGGAGTCAGGAGGTGCGGACCTGGTCTCAGGTGTCCGACCGTGTCGGCCAAACTTCCTCTCTTCACTTTGGTGATGAAGGCACAGAGACGTCCAGACTCCGTCATCTTCCCTCCAACCACCTGAGGAGACACAACCCATGAGCAAGGCACTAAGACCAATCCTGAGGGTGGACTGTGAAGCAGACTGACCTTTAACCCCAGCAGGGCGCCGGCGTCAGCAGGTACCGTCCCGTTCTCTATCCTTTGGTTCTGCAGGATTCTGCCAATCAAACGCTCTCCGTCCTTGGACGGTTGCCATGTGACTGGATGCTGAGGAGATGTAGGCTAGGTTAGCGCTAAATGCTAAACGCTGCAGCAAAGACCAGCTAGCATCAGAGAGCTGCCGCCACTTACCATGGATGCAGGATCTCCACGCCAGGAGCCGTAGTCCCACCACTGGCTGTCCATGTCTCCTACAAACCACATGTCCAGGAGGTGGCAGTAGAAGGTCAGACAGAAGACATGATTAAAGACGGTGTTAAGAAATAATTAACGATGAAAAGACTCCAGAAATATGAGCTGATGAAGCTGCTAATGCTAATGCTACTGCTTCAACATCTCCAGCCTTTGGGGGGGGGGAGGTGACCCCACAAGATCAGCCCGCAAGTTTCAAAACCTGCACCAGAACCCACCATCAGAGGTCCAGCTCAGCAGGAGCTGACCAACTGGTCCTGGTCTTCAACATGGACTCAGGACTGGTCTCTGGTCCAGTGTCTGTTCCTGCTGGTCTGAAGTCAGTCCTGAGGTCGGCCTCTAATCCTCACTCTCCTCTTTTAATCCAATTGGACTAAAGTGGAGACGCTGACTGTTCCGACTGTTCCGACTGTTCCGACTGTTCCGACCGCTCCGACTGTTCTGCAGCAGGAGGCTCAGGAACGTTCTCCCAGGTCCCTCTGGACCAGGAGCCGCTGGTCTGGGTGGTTCTCTGAAGTCTTTTATCCTTTGGACTGAAGCTGCACCACCACATCAGACCAGTGGGAGGAGCCTAGATCTCTGAGCCACTCAGAGTTCAGAATGACCTTTGATCAGGTGACCACAGATTAACTTGTCACGGTGACCCCTGACCCCTGAGAGTCAGTACCAGACAACAGTACCGCCCTGAGCCTCTGAAGGATGGAAACAGAACCAGCAGGGGGCAGTTTGCCCCTCCTCAGTACCAGACCCCCTCAAAGTCCAGAGTTCCTCCCTCAGCGTGTTCTTCTGAAGCTCCTGGAAGAACCCTCTAGTGTTTGTGAAAGGAAGTGCAGGGAACAGGTTTCTCAGTGAGGACCTGGACATGAAGTTTAGGTGTAAGAGGATTATGAGTGGCGCGGGGGGGGGGGGGGGGGGGGGGGGGGGGGGGTGAGAGGGAGAGAGAGAGAGAGAAACCTACCAACCTAACCTCAGTGTCTCTCTATCACAGTTAAACTGACACTAACAATTACAGAATCATCTGGCCTGCCAGCAATCCTGACCATGGCCACAAGTGGGCAGAAGCAGAACAGCTATTCCTATTCCATCCTGTGGAGGTAAAATATTCATTTGGTACAGAAAGAATAAAGACTGGACCGGACCGCACTGGACTGGACTGGACTGGACTGGACTGGACCAGTTAGTATGAAATGGTCTGGACACTGAGTATTTGGTTTAAGTCCTACTAACACGTAGGCTAACTGCTACTGAGGTAGCAGGCCAACAGGCTAACTGCTACCTCAGGATAGGTCGGTTCTAGCTACATAACTCTTTCATCATCATTTCCCCTTCATCAGCAGCTTCATCACCTTATATAACTAGCTAGTCAGAGAGCAGTTAGCATGTAGCTACATACGCTCCAGCTCGTCACAGCTGGTGTACTCAGGCGTTGTGACCAGGTCCTCCTCCGAGCTGCTGAAGCTACCAATCACGTGCATTTTTGCTGCGCCACGCCCCCTCTCAGTGACTTGCTTCCTCATGTGGGCGGAGCTCGGATCCAAGTGCTGCTGAGGCAGTGGGCTGCGGCGGGGCGAGGTGGGGCTAATACGATTAGCTGCCTGGTCCACAGAGAATGAGCGCTGGCCTCCAGACGCGACCAATCCCTGGGGTCGATTGTGTCGAACGACTAAAGAAATAAAGATGTCAGATTTGACTTCCTGTTCAGAGAGGCTAATGTCGACAGGTTGTGGGTTGTACTCC
>NC_024324.1:576936-580101 GCF_000523025.1 Cynoglossus semilaevis
GACGCCAGGGAGACATCGCTGTGACGCCGCTGATGTCGGACTCTGCTAACCTGCGCAAACATCCTCATAGCTTCTTCGCTAGGTTGTGGCTTGACTGGATAACGAGCTAAGTTTGGGTCACTGCGGTATCTTGCCTGAAACTCCTCCTCCTGACGCCGCCGCAGCTCAGATTTGTCAACAACTTGGTCCAGAGGGTGGTCCTGACCCAGAGAAGACCAGACCAACAACAACAGTTAGGTCGTGCTAACAATGCTACGTCTGAATTAGCATCTATGTTGTGAGTGCTGGAAAATTAACTTATTCAGAAATAGCTAAAGCATGATTTGACTTGATAGCGTCTAAGCTAGGAACTGAGCGTTAACGTACGTTGATAACTTTTCCTCTGCGTTGGGGTTAGCTAGCTTCTGTTACGGATTATTAACCTAAATCATTTGTTCAGATAACTAACCTGCGAGTGCCAGCGACCTCGTGTGTCTCTGATTGGTTGCCTTCGTGCTCGTGGATCCTCGCCTCCGTTTCCATGGAAACCGTGTTGTGAGTGAACGCTGCGGTCCAGGCCCAGGTCGGAGGGAGAGCGAGGAATCCGGCCCACACTTCCAACCCCATCGTAATGTGGCCCAGCTGGGCTTCGCTTCCTGTCAGTCACACATAAAAAGAACCAATGAGAAAACACCAACAGGGAGGGAGGTCCTGGGGGGGGTTGGGGGGGGGGGGTCCTAATCCCTAGAGTTGATGAGAAACACTGTCTTACAGTTTGTCCTTCAGCTGTTGGAGGCTTCACCACACACACACACACACACACACACACACACTCAGCAGGTTTATATATCTGATCAGGATCATCACTGAAGCCCCGCCCACTCCAAATGACCCCTCCTACAGTAAGACAGAGGGCGGGCAGACGAGGGGGGGCGGCTCCTCCAGGAGGCGTTAGCTGGCCTAATGTGAATGAATACAAACTGTGTCACAGCAGCTGATGACATCATCACCTACCGCTCCGTGGCACCGTTGCTCAGCAGTGCCCCTTGTGCTTGCGAGTGTGGAACTGCGTAAGACGTCTGGTCCATAAAGGAGTGGGCGGAGCCAGAGTGAAAGTCACCTGAGCTGGTAAGGATTTCCTGTTTTCTCCTGCACACGTTACACACCCACATGACCTGAGGGCGAACAGAGCAGCGGATAAACAAACACAGACCTGAGAACAATCACAGACGTCAACGTGATGCCGCGTCCGTTACCTTGTTGGCTCTCAGAGGGACCCGCCCCCCACAGCGAGCGCAGAATCGGTTCTGACAGTAGCAGCAGGTGCGGCCGCAGCCGTCGGCAAACTTAGTTTTGCGACAGATTCCGCAGGTGGGAAACTCCGCCCTGGCGGTCTGAGCTGCCTGAGGCTCCTCCCCCAACTTCTTCACCTGATCCTTGTACATCTCAAACTGCTGATGTAACTTCCTGCGTGGGGACAGAGGGTGGGGTCAAGGCGGGCAGTCTCTGAGGCTAACAGTAACGTTAAGGATCTCCATCCCGTCATTGTTAGCATTAGCCAAACTAGCACGTCACCTAAATGACAGTCATGGCCACACCCTGACGTTCAAGGATATACTTTTTTTTTTTTGAAACGTGACGATCAGACAGACGACACGCTAACGTCAGAAGCGCCACAGAGAACATGTGACCTCACATCTGTTTCTTTTGTAATATTTTACTCACGTCTGCGACTCGTCATCTGTCGGACTTTTAACCTGCAGAACCTCAGACACGTTGGTGGCAACATTATTGACCAAGTGACTGAACTCCGACAACAGGTTCCACCTGTCCAGGTGATACACAGCATCAGCTGACAGAGCAT
Source organism: Cynoglossus semilaevis (assembly GCF_000523025.1). NCBI lineage: Eukaryota > Metazoa > Chordata > Actinopteri > Pleuronectiformes > Cynoglossidae > Cynoglossus > Cynoglossus semilaevis. Next base: position 578,780 of record NC_024324.1, read on the forward strand.
GGATTGGTCAGAGGGCGAGCAGGTGGGAGAACAGGAGAGAGATAAGACGCTAAGGCTAACGGTGACGCTAATGGTGAATGTTTACCAGTGTTTCAAACTCTCTCTCGGCTCAGAGCAGTTTGACTGTTAGCAACATCCTGGGTCTTAAGTTTAACTTGCACCTGAGCTAACAAATTAGCAAACATGCTAACTGTCTGTCTCGTCAGTTATGCTTCGAGCTTATTTCCTTAGCTACAATACAGCTATCTAAACCTTGCTGGCGAGAGTTAGCTTAAAAGCACTTGTCCCACACAGCCACTGGTTTAGCAGTGGTTTTTAACGTTAGCATTCTGTTCTTAGTTACACCTGGACGAAGACGCTGTTAGAAGTAACTACTCAGAGAAAGCTATCATTAGCTATTATTAGCTATCATTAGCGATCATTAGCTATCATTAGCCTTTCTAAATCAACAGTCGGATATCATTAGCTATTATTAGCTATCATTAGCTATTATTAGCTATCATTAGCCTTTCTAAGTCAACAGTCGGTGGAGGGGTGACAACTTAGCATTAGCAACGTAGCATTAGCTCCAGGAGATGGCGATGGTATTTACTTCACTTTCTAAATTAAAAGGCAACAGACATCATTCAACTACGGAGGCGCCCCCTTGTGGACTGGAGGAGCAGTGGGCTGGAACGCAGTTAAAGACGGGACGTAGTGAGGGTTGAAAAGTAGGGGGCGTGGTCAGGAGTACAGTTCAGACTGTGGTACTCACGGAAGTTTGACTTCCTCCTCATTTCTGAAGACCCGGGGTAAAGATGAGGTAGACGAGGAGGAGGAAGAAGATGATGATGATGATGATGAGGATGATGAGGATGAAGATGATCAAATTAAAAAGTCAGAAGTGTCAAATGTTTGATATATCAATAATAAAACAAAGAAACCATGGTAACAGAGGGGTGGGGGGGGGTCTATGTCTGTGGTTGCTTTTAGACACAGGGGGCGCTCATGGCTTTCTGACAGCCTCTAGGTAGACAACAAGGACAAAGGTAGAATATACAGGATATTTCTGGTGAGTACAACTTCAGTCCCTTGCCTGCAGAGGGAGCTATAAGCTTCAACTGCATCTGATTTGAATACAAAAATGAGACAATTTTTAAAAATCTATGTTAATTTCTTTTTACTGTAGTTCTGAATATCTTCAGCAATACTGCCACCTATTGGCCGTGTTGATAAACATTGCCAACTACGTCCACCAGGAGGAGCCTGGTTCTAACCCTCAAATGAAACCCTTTAAATAAACGTGACTTTCCTTCAGCTGCTGAGGAAGAGTTCCACTGAAG
>NC_024324.1:588721-600326 GCF_000523025.1 Cynoglossus semilaevis
TTCCTGTATATTCTACCTATCTCCTAACTTCAGCTTCTTCTTACTTCAGCATGCTCTGCTCCTTCTCCTCCTCCTTCTTCTGTCTCTCCATGACTGACAAGATGATTCTACGCTCCTCCTCGGTCAGGTGGCTCAGGTCGGGCATGTCCGGCATGGGTCCCGGTCCGGGTCCCGGTCCAAACCCAGTCCTGGTCGGCAGTGCAGGTCCAGCCATGCCAGACATTCTGTGTGAGCGGCTCTGAGGAGAAGAGAAACCGCGATGAAGAAGATGAAGACCACGATGATGACGATGATGAAGATGCTGCTCAGACTGGGAACACGTTCTTCCTCCACCAGCGGCTGGTGCTCGTTGCCGCGGCCGCCGAGCTGCGACGACGGGCGGACACGGAGCCGAGACCGTGGCCGCACCTGCGTCCGCCATCACGGCTTTCGAACACCTGCCTGTTTATGTGAGCACCTTTCATATCCATCCACTCATCCATCCACCCATCACTGAGTCCATCCATCCACCCATCACTGAGTCCATCCATCCACCCATCACTGAGTCCATCCATCCACCCATCACTGAGTCCATCCATCCACCCATCACTGAGTCCATCCATCCACCCATCACTGAGTCCATCCATCCACCCATCACTGAGTCCATCCATCCACCCATCACTGAGTCCATCCATCCACCCATCACTGAGTCCATCCATCCACCCATCACTGAGTCCATCCATCCACCCATCCATCCGCCCTCCGCCCCGCACCTCTTGCCTCTCTATGCCGCAGTCATGACGCCTCCTCCGGGTTTCAGCGGCAGCGGCTCCGCTGTCTCTCCCTCTCCCGCTGCCAGTCCCTGCCGATGGCGGCGGTGGTCATGGCTGCTGCCCGGGTCTCAGGCCTCCTAGTGCGGCTGCAGGGCTGACGATGTCCCACTGACGCTGCTGGTGGTGATAATGGAGGAGCAGACGAAGAGAGAAAATCAATAAATCCTCCATAGACAGAGGGGCCGTGACGTCATCACGCACAACCAAAGATCAGCTGATGACAGAGCTAAAGTTAGTGCTGCAAATGAAGTGAGGACCACCAGGAGGCGACAAACCGCCATAATGTAATGTCTTGTCAGAGAGAAGTAACAACAAACACAGCGTTGACGTTGTTTATGAACAGTTTTTGATCTTTTTAATTCAATCTTCTCAGGATTAAACAACACAAAACAAAAACTCGAAATAAAACATTATATGATGAAGTGTACACAAATACGTCGTCCTATTCCACAGCTCTACGGTCCCGTGTCTTCCAGTCCAATCTAGTCTAAACCAGTTCCGTCCAACGAGTCTCGTGTGATAAAATGACTACATCGTTTCAGGGTAAAGAGCCGTAACGTCGGTAAATAAAGGCGCTGAAACAGGATACACAGCAAGTCGGTGGAGGACGTAACAGACGTCATTAAACCGAGTCACGTGACCACACGGTAGCCTAGCCGCGTTAGCATCGGCCGAACAGAAACATCCCGGAGTTAAACCGAACCAATTGTTTCAGATATTTAAAGTGTTTGAACCCCTGGTACGTTCTCCGGTCATCTCTGAAGGTTCACCGTCCTCTGACACTGTCAACGCCTGTGTGTTGAGTCATTAACCACCGTCACCGTCACCGTCACCTGACGTCCGACTTCCGGCCTGGCGAACGGTAACAACAAACAACGAGACTTTTTTTTTTCAAATTCCCACAAGACTTCACGGTGTATTTACTATTTACAGTTAAAGTGATAATTGATGATTTAAAGGATTATTGTTGCAGTCGTCGATTCTCTTCTTCACTGCGGCTTTTGCATTAAAATGGAAACAGGAAGTAACTTTTGAGAATAAATAAAACTCTGGAAAACTCCATCAGTTCTTGGTTGTGTTCTCTGGGTTGTGTTCTTTCTGTCGCCGCCAGCTGCTAGTAATTCAGACGCCACCTGCTGGTCACATAAGGGAGATGCAAGTAATCGTATGACCACGTTTCCATTACAAAGTGGGTCAAACCCGGCGTTTTACCCCCAGTTCGACCCCAGCTCACAGCGACTCAGAAGCAGAGACTTGGACCGTCTCCAGTAAGAGTTCATCGTCCACTTCTGCTGGAAATATTCTGCTGGTCCTCCTGTTTAAGAAGCTCCTGACCCGCTGGAACACTTCTCCTCCACGTTCCTGAACTTTCTCTCTAAATATTCTTTTCACTGCCTCCTCAAAGAAGTGCCGTTTGTACAGCAGTGCGTCCTGAACGTCCTTTGCTGATCCGAACTCTGAGCAGAGGCTCCTGTGAACGGCCGTCTCAAACCTCCTGAGGTTGGGGAGACGGGAACCCAGTTTTCCCACCGTCTCCTCCTGCAGACGTTGCAGCATCCCTTCAAAGTCCACCTCGTGTCCCTGAGCCTTAGAGGCCAGGACATCACACACCAGCAGGGACAGGAACATGGTGATGAAGATCCGGTCTCGTTTGTGTAATTTCACGTGGTCCGTCAGGTTGTCGGATCGCCGATTCAAGCCAGAGTCTGAAAGCCAACACGTGGACGCCACAGGTTCAGGAGTTCTTTTTGCCTCCGACTTCTGTAAATCAGAGAAGAGCTCCATCATTTCCTTTGGGTGCTTTAAATGAACTTTTAGCGCCCCCTGTGGCAGCTTTATGTGGTCCAGCCATAGATTGACAGCACCGGTGACCTCTGGTGTCATCAGGTCCAGCATTTGGTCTGAGATGTTGGAGGACTCAGAGCCCCCCAGTGGAGAAGCTGGGTACTGCTCTCACCTAAGACCCAGTGACAGCTGACAACCAGACTACTGACGTTTGACCACCGTCACCAAGACCTTCAGTGAAACCTGATTGGACGAACTCAGTCGGTGCTGGCAGCTCCAACCTGGTGACTGTTCTGACCAAGGACCATGAGAGGGCCACTGTCCCCCAGTTTAACACAGTAGTTGCATCATTTCCTGTTCCTCTGACTGTTAAGGTTTTTGGTTATTTTAGGGTGCATTACTGCCCCCTGTGGATCCTTGTGCTTGTTTGTTCTCCGACTCTTTTGCGGGTCATTATTTGCCAAATCAGTGGACAGGAACTGTTGCAACAGGAACTGTGATGTATCAAAGGAACTGAGATCAAGGGAAGTTCCACCTGCTCCATGTCACCACGGGACAGCTAGTGGTGTATCAGGGGAATTACAGAACATTAATGTTTAGAAATGACGTGAAGTGTCGTTACGTAAACGAGTTCCAGTCATCCAACCTCAGGATGACGGGAATTACCAACAAATTAGCTACAATTGTAAGATATGTCTGAAGATCGCCAAAATACATGTGAAACGTTAGCGTAGAAGCTAGAAGTTAGCCAAAGAATTCCAAAGAACTTGTTTCTGCCTCAGACCAACGTCTGGACGACGTAAATATAAATCTTCATCTCTGGGGCAGTTTAACCATTTTAATCTTTAGAAAAAATAACCACGCTAACACCAAACCACGGAGTCATGCAGCTCGGAAAAAATACACAACATCGACAGAACAAAGGAACGTCGTACCATAATTATTATAATTACAATAACAATAATAATAAATACAGAGTCACACTCACACAGCAGACTGTACCAAAACAAGAACAAAGAAAAACACATCGGACCGTCTGATTGGCTCCAGTCCAGGGGGCAGGGCTTGAAAAGCCTCACATCGGATTGGCTGTCTGTGGTTCCCGACACCTGCGCGTAAACTGTAGCCTCGTCCTTTTTTTAATACCAGTGGTGAGAAACTGCTGGTTGACAACAGCGTTCGCGAATGAGGAGGCGGAGTCTGAGGAGGCGGAGTCTGAGGAGGCGGAGTCTGAGGAGGCGTGACCATGTGATAAGGGTTTTTTTTATCGTGAATTATGTTTGATTACGTTAGTAACTGTACCGTTATTATAAACACTAACGTGAGCTAACGAATCACTAGCGGAACTGGGACATGAGCATCGGCGGTCATCTTGTGGCTAGGAACCAGATCGGATTAGCCAAAAAACAAACGTAATGTGATGGTGTTTTAACCCTCGAAGGTCAATAAATATTAGTGTAAAATAATTATCGTACCGTGAGAATCAGGCTGTACAAGGTCAGTCTGCTAGTAGGTGTTGTGGTTAGCTACCTACATCACCACCTAGTGGACATTGGACGTGGGTGACGGACATCATTACCTCACGGTTCCATTAATGAAAACGGAATACGATGACATCATCAACCGCCGACTCTCAAACCAAGAAGTTAGCCTTTCCAAACATCGTACCAAACAGGAAGTGGGGAATGTCTTCAAGGACAGACTACGGGAACGTCAGTTGGACTGACCAATCAGTGACATCATATTCCCTCAGTCCTTGATTGGTTCAGCTGTTTTTTCATGTCACAAACCTGATCAACAAGTTGTAGTCCAGCTAACATGCTAACACGTACTAACAGTGTTTGTATGGCTTACTGTTTTCTCTAGAGCAGCTAACTAAGGTCAGGTTGCTGCGACGTGTGAAATGTTAGCAGGTTGGCTAGCAGTCTTTACAGTCATTTAAGCAAAACTAAACTTTTGAACATGTTGAAATGTAAACATACTTGACAACATTTCTTCAGTCGCATCAAAAGTTAGCCTTGACAAGGATTGTATTGTTAGCATTTTTGCTAACTCAAATCAAGTAAACAGGTCATAGCCGACTGCTACCCAGTTTGTAATGTTAGCGTACTGAGTAACATGCTACGATTGCTGCTGTTCGGTGCTGCCAAGTTTGAAATGCTAGCTGACTGGAGTATGTTTTTTGACATTTTTGTTTGTATCTTTGCTAGCACAGTTGCTTGAAATGTCAAAATATTGGCTAGCTTTTGTTATTGTTCACATTTGTTTTAAAACTAGCATCTATGTTAGCAGTAGCCAATGTGCTAATACTTAATGAAATGGTTAGAGTTAAAACTTCAACAGCAGTCCGCCGCGCTAGAAATGTTAGCAGGCGGACTTGCCATGAAATGTTTTTATATTGATTTTCAAAGTTGTGACAAAGTACCATCGACATTAGCCTGTCGTTAAGGTTAGGTATTAGTGTCTGTTAGCGTAGTTGTCAGCATGTTAGCTAACTGTCGTTACAAGGACAGAGCTTCAGTAGCAGTAGTTGCGCCCATATCTGAGCTAACTCTGGATCGTATTTGAAGTAGTACCGTACGCGTTAGTAATTCCAGCCCCGTTGTTAGCCTGTTGGCCGGTTTTTTTTAATATCAGTCATGTTTTTTCTCTATTAGCTGGTCCATTAGCCTATTAGCTAATGAGTCATTAGGTAGGTTTTACAGTAATAGTAGTAGCCTCAGTTAGCAAGCCAGCTAACCATAGGACGATTCTCCTAGTCGTACCAAGCGTTAGCATGGTTAGCACTAACATTAGCCTGCTAACCTGTTAGCAGAGCAGCAGCAGCTCATCGTCACTCTGTTCCCTGCTCTCTGTTTTGGTCGTAGCCCACAGACAGGCGTCAGGAATCTGGGCCGTGTGAACCATCCCACAGTGTTCGCAGGGACCGTTCCGTGATCTCCGACTGTGATGGTGGTGAGAACGGCCGACGGGGGCCGAGGGGTGGGGCTCCAGCAGCGGCTGCTGGATGTCATCGACCAATGAGGACGAGGCAGAATCAGAGTCCGAGGACGGGATCAGCAGTTCCACGTCTTCCTCGTCGTCTCCACTTCCTCTGCGTTCCGGGGAATCGGCTCCATGTCGCCCCGCCTCCAGCTGACGTAGCGGGCTGTGATTGGTCCACACTCGGTTCTGCTGATTCTGACTGGTTCTTGTCAAGTTCCGGGCCAGGCGTTGCAGGCCGCTGGCCAGGCGTTGCAGGGCGGAGGAGGGAGGGGCTTGAAGCTCTGAAGCTGCGTCACTGTGACATTCTGGATCTCTATTGGCCGACGGCAGAGCCACTGGGCTGGGGGGGGGCGGGGTTTCTCTGGATCCATCTCCCGGTCCCCGGTTCCTGCTCGGTATCGGTGTTGTCGGAGTAGCAGTCGTGGGCGCGGCCTCCACAGCAGAGGAGGGGGGCGGGGCTTTGTGAGGCAACGGTGCCACAGCTCCGCCCACAGCACCGACTCCTCGCTCTCTCCCTCGCTCACCCTCCGTGTCTGTGTCCGTTTCTGAGTCCGGGGACAGCAGGTCGGAGGCAGAACTTCCGGTGCTCCCGGAGCCTGCGCTGTCCTCCAGGTCAGCTGACACCAACGCCAGGGAACCAGAGCGCCGGGAGCGGGAAAAGGTGAAGAGGCGGCGCCACAGGGTGGCATTCCGACTGGAGGCAGGAAGACGTAGGGAGGTGAAACCCAGCTGGGAGCGAACGGCCAGACGGAGGTTCTCCAGGACTGAGGCCTGAGGAGAGCAGACAAACTGATGAAAACAACAGACATGAGGACGACCAGGGTGTGGCGCTGTGGCGCTACACAGACACTTTACCTGACTCCCAGAGCACACTGGGAAATCCTCCACCGGGGGGATCAAACCCTGGGCAATCAACTGACCATAAGAGGGCGGAGCCTCTCGCCTCAGAAGTTCTGCCTCTACTCTGGACAGTTGAGTCTCGAAGGACCTGAAATGGACCAATCACAGAGCTCAGGTCAGTACAGAGGTTTGAACCGTAACCACTGATCGAAGCAGTGAGCGTTCCGTCTCCAGTCCCCGTCGTCCTCACCGTCTCTCAAACATCCTCAGAGAGTAGAGTTTGCAGGTGCAACCGAGCGCGATCACCAGCAGGAGGCCACAGATCAGGCTGCCGATGACGGCTGCGGTGATGACCCGGGTGGGGACGATGACCGGACAACTCTCCTCATCGCTGCCGTCACCACAGTCGTCCTGAGCGTCACAGACCCAGGACTCGAACACGCAGCGGTTGTTCTGCGGGGGCATCAACAGGAAGAGGTCACGTGACCCGTGTCTCAGACTTCAACCACCGACATTCTGTCGACCCTGTCTCTGTACCTTGCAGTGGAAGTTTCCGGGCTGACAGAAGAAACAGTTCTTCTCGTCGGAACCATTGGGGCAGCGGTTCTGGTAGTTGCAGCGGTCGGAGCGGGGGTAACAGGCTCCGTTCCTTGAACAGGGGAACTCGTCCACCTGACAGGAGGAACAGTTGAGCTCGTCCCGACCATTGGGACAGTGCCAGTAACCGTCGCAGCGCTGCTGCTCCGTGTAACAGCCCCAGTTCCCCCCACACGGAACCTCCCACGGAAGACAGAACCCGTCCACCTTAGAGAGAGACAGAGAGACAGAGAGAGAGATGAAAGACCAAACCAGAACCACGGTCTCCGTCCATCAGGTTACCCGGACGTACCTGGTAGGTCACGTTGAAGCCCCGGGCGGCGTTGATCTTGTCGGCGTAGAAGTGAACCCTCAGCTGACCCGATGACGACACCACGGCCACCGGGGCTCTGGAGTCGAACGCAGTTAGAACCCTGAGGAGGCGGCGCGGGTTCTCCTCCAGTCCGTCGTACACTTTGACGTAGTCGCCGTAACCGGTGCCGTCCAGTTTGAAGTCGATGAACCTTAGGATGACCTGCAGGGGGCGAGAGAGAGCGAGAGGACTTTAGGAACTGCAGGGACGCAGAATGGACCGGGGAAACGACGACAGTCGGTCAGTCAGTCAGTCGACCTTCCGGTGGTCTCCGGTGTCAATCAGCCAGGTGCAGTTACTTCCTGGAGGGTAGAAGTCGGGGTAGTTTGGAGAAGTGAAGGAACCGTAGAAGTTCCTCAGCCATTCTCCACAGGTGGGAACCTCACAGTCGATCTCGTCTCCCAGATCCTGAACAAGGAGACGCAAAATCAGAGGCGTAGATGAAGGCGGGGTGTGTGTCAGGTGAAGGGCTGCAGTGGGCGTGGCCTGAGGCAGCTTTCAAATGTGGTTGGGACTAAATGGACTTTGGTCTGAACTAAAATCTCTGACGAACAAACATGGCGGCGCACTGACCTGACAGTCGATGCTGCCGTCGCAGCGCAGGCTGTGGGGCAGGCAGGTGTAGATGCGGGTGTAGCGGGACAGGCAGGGGAACTGGTTGAGTCCACAAGGCTGAAAGGAGAAGGGCGAGTCCACGCACAGCTCCTCATCTGAGTTGTCCCCGCACTCGTCCATGGAGTTACAGCGCCACCAGTCTGGGATGCACTTCCCATTGGAGCAGTGGTACTGGTCCACGTCACAGCTGGGCACCTCAGGTTTCCCTGCAGCCACAGAGCAGCGCTTAGTTAGAGTCTGTTGCCATCAGAACTGTGGGGGGGGGGGGGGGGGGCGGCCCCCCCCCCCCCCCGTCCCTCCCCCGTCCTCCCCTGAACATCCATCACCTGAGACGTAGGAAAGTCTGAAGGCTTTTCCCGTCAGCGTGCTGTCGGAGTGGAAGTGGATCCAGACGTGGTCCTGGGTGGAGACGTAGGGTGGAGGCAGGGAGGAGCCACACACCCTGAGTCCGTCCAGACTCCTGTAGCTGCTGATGGACATCCAGTCTGAGGAGCAGCGGTGAGAGCCCTGCAGGTCAAAGTCCTGGAAACTGGACAAAAAAAAACAAAAAAAAAGGCTTTTCTTTCAGATCTGGAGGTCTGTGTTTGGACAAACCTTCATCATCATCTTCATCTTCATCACCGGTGTCTGACCTGATGGTGATGGTGTCCCCAGGCTGAGCTCTGATGTTCCAGCTGCAGTTGAGGCGGGCAGGATACTGGAAGGGCCAGCCCGGCGTGCTGATGACCCCGGAGGAGGAGCGGAGGAGCTGGGCTCCATCACTGCAGGCTGACGGTCACACACAGGGGACAACGTCAGCCACGCCAGACACCAACACTGACAACAACTGCACCCGTGCTGCGTGAACTTTGACCTTACCACTGGAGATCCCTGATACGTAGACATTGTCACTCTTCTGAGCAGCAGAAATGCATCCTGGGAAAGCAAAGATAATGAGTGCAGATTTGTTCAACAACACCACGACGACACCAAAAACAATACAAATCCCCACCAACCCGTGGCCCGTGGCCCAGTATTAGTACTGGACTGTAAGGCCATAAACTCACCTGAGAGTAGGAACAGGTAGGTGACGTAGCCTGACGTCATCGTGCCTTGTGAGGGCGAGTGATGTCACAGAATCATGTCAGCAGTTAATTAGTACAAAAATGAACCGAGACCAGAACGAACTAAAAACCAGACTGGTGTTAATGTAACATCTGGTCCGGGTCTACAGTGGTCCGGGTCCGGGTCCGGTCCGGTCCAGGCTCCGGTCTAAATCCTGCTGATGTTCAGTCTGCTAACAGAGCATCATTAGCTCCTCAGCTGTTGTTAACGGAAACAAAGAGCTGCTAACAGCTAACATTAGCTGCGACAGACGGACGAGTCCCGCAGAGTGAGGACGACATTCGGCCGTGAGAACAACCTGGTTCTGGATCGTTACATGTTCCCGCAACTGCGACGCTTTGGTCTAACGACACGAGCAGCGAGCGCTAACGGTAATTACAGAGGAGTTAGCGCTGAAGCTAAGCCGCCGCTACCGAAGGAATAAACAGAAAGAAGCTAACGGTGCTAACGGCAGGCTCGTGTCGTCCTGGAGTTACTGCTCCGACACCGTGGACCCTCAGAACCGAGTCAATCCACCCCGACCCTGGACCACAGAGAACAACAGGACAGACCGAGCTAGCCGTTAGCCTGGGGAAACGGGGAACAACAGAGAGAGAGAGAGAGGGAGGGGGAGAGAGAGAGAGGGTGACGTCACTGACATGTGATTTTCTTTTCTTTTTTTTAACAAAACAGCTGCGAGTTTTAATCTGTTGTAGTCCTGCCTCCAGAGAGACGAGTACTACAGTACTACAGTTCAGATACTACACAGTCCTAGTTTTCGACGTAACACATACAACAATAACAATAACGGACACGTTATACGTCATACGGTTCCTGGTTGAGGTCGTTGTTAACCTGAACTCACAGTTCACAGATAAACCACCATCCGACCGAACGCCATCTGTCNACCCCCACGACCCCCCTCTCCACCCCCGACAGACCAATCAGAGAGAACGTGTCCATCTGCCCCACATGTTTGACCACCTGTCGTGGACCAACCAGGTGTTAAACATCAGAGAACACACACATACATCTATTCTTTTTATTAGAAACTCGGGATTAAACCTCTGCTAATCTGAGCTAACGTCGTGGATGAAGAGACGATATGAAGACGGTCACGTGACGTTCGCGCTTTCTACAGAACGTTACCAACGAGAGTTCCTGTGAGAAACTTGCTTCTGGTTCCTGGTACCAACGTAACTTCCGGTCCTGACATTAAACCTCTGCTAATCTGAGCTAACGTAACTTCCGGTCCTGACGTTGTTGTTAAAGTTCCAGATTTAAGTTCGTGAAAAAGAACAAAACAGTCAAAAATACTGACAGGAGATTTTTAATTCTTGGTCAAATGTTTTTTATTTTTCCAGGAGAAAATTACAAACATTTATTTACATTTTTATCAAGATTTTTAAAATATATTTAAATTAGAAACTGTAATCCAGAAACAGCTGACGTCGGGTCCACTCTCCTGTGAACTGGAAAAACAAGAACCCGATGTTTCATTTTTATGACGTTTCAAACTCCAAGCTGTGAGAAATCGTCACTGAACGTTCTTTGTTTTTTCTTTTTTCTTTATATTTGGGAGGAAATTAACTCTTGGTTAAAGTTTCGTTAACACAGACCATGTGACCAGCGTCGTCAGGAACGGAACGTTAAAAAATGAAAATGATTGTTGTCTGTCGTTTCCTTAACATGAAATAAAATGTATAGTTGTTTTTATTATTGACTGTTTTTGATTCACACAGTAACGGGGTTTAAAGTTAGCACGGTTGAAGAAACGTGACAGAAACTCAAACTAAGAGTGAGTTCGTAAAAATGTTTTTGTTTGTTTTTTGTTTAACTGCGACCGTAACTCAAAGACGAAAACCTAAAATGAAGAAGAACTGATTTTCTTGGGCTCAGAATTCCTGTCTTCTGATTGGTCCTTTTTAAACGGTGAAAACATTTGTTTTTCTTCTTTTAATTTTAGTAAAAAATAACAAAAATATAAAATGTGACAAAAATATCTACAGTACAGTGTCAGGAAGAGATCATTTACATCTAGACATCATTAAATAAACAAAACGTGGACGTCACTAAACTAACCCCGCCCCCTCCTGCCCCCCGAATCAACATGATGGTTGAACGATCCTGTCACGAGTGGTGTGTCGTCAGTGATGTCATCAGTGATGTCATCAGACACTGATGGAGAGACAACAACTAAAACAACTTCATTTTTGTTTTTTGATCATCGTTTTCAAACGCTGCCCCCTGTCACCTTATAAATATATTACAACTTTATTTTCCCACAACCTCCGACATGTGTCGCACCAACTACAAGTTAGTTTCCCGCCTCAGACGTCCTCTGATTGGCTGATTAGATACTTAGCTGCGGACCTGGGCTGAGGGGAGGACGAGGAGGCGGCGGCGGCGGCGGAGCGCTGATGCTGAGGGTGGTGATGGTGGCGTCCACGCAGGGACGTGTGGTTGTTATGGTGATGGTTGTGAGCGGAGGACGAGGACGGGGGAGGAGGAGGAGGGTCGCGCAGCGGCGGAGCGG
>NC_024324.1:600905-608544 GCF_000523025.1 Cynoglossus semilaevis
GGTGGTGGTGGCGTCGAGGGAGGGGCGTGTGGTTGTGATGGTGATGGGTGTGAGCGGAGGACGAGGACGGAGGAGGCGGAGGAGGGTCGCGCAGAGACGGCGGCACAGCGGAGGACTTGATGGGGACGATGCGAGTGTCCATGACCTCGCAGTCCACCTGCATCATCATCTCGTACCCCTGGGGGGCGTTGTATAGACTCTCTGTGAAGAAGAAGGCGGAGTCAGACATGAGTGAAAACAGAACAGAACAAATGAGTGTAAACGATCCTGTGACATCACTGGGTGACATCATCAGGCCTTGAGTCACCGTTCATCGACATCGCAGGCATCACCAGCGACATTTTGGGTCGACTGGTTTTATTGTGGCTGATGGCAGGGAGGAGCAGGTGGTCCTGCAGGGGGCGACAAAGTCAAAGTTCAGGTATCGATTGGCCATGGAACGTTTGCAAACTTTCGCAAAAACTTTTTATTTTGTTTTTACCCGTCTGAAAGAGACGACGTAGAACGTGTCCTCTCGTCGGTCGATGGCGTCCAGGAAGTCGCTGTACGTGACCTCAGGACCAGGAAGTACCTGTAGCTGACTACAGAGACCAGCAGGGGGCAGAGGTTCAGGGGCCAGCCACAGGACGTTCAGTCAAAACAACAAAACATAAACAAACATACTTTTCGATGGAGCGATGCATCTGAACGGGCAGGTATCTGGAGAAGTTGGTCTTCCTCAGCTGAGCCTTCTGTCAACAACAACAACAACAACAACAACAACAACGAGTGAGACTGAGGGTCGCCACGACAACCATCACATCAGTCTGGATGAATCACTCATGTAACAGACCAGAAAACCTGACGATATGATACGTATCACGATACACGGCCAACAATAAGATATAGAGTTTTTTTCCCCCTCCCCTCCCCCCCCCTTCCCTCCTCTGACCTGAGCGATCTTGGCCTTCTTGACGATCTTTGGTTTCCCTCCAGACTTCTTCCTGTCGATCTGGTGCCTGTGAACCCAGCCTCGGAGCTCGTCTGCCAGCCTGAGGATCAGACAGACAGAGGTCAACAAACACAGGCAGGAGGAGGAGAGGAGGAGAGGAGGAGGAGAACAACGGTGGAGGCTCTGACCTCAGAGACTCGGAGCGGTTGAACTGTCGACAGTCTGAGGAGGTGAAGTACCGATCGATGTCCTGGAGGACCAGCTCCTTCACGTCACTGAAGACGTCGCTCAGGTTCCTGGTCAACACCACAGGAGCGTCAGCACAAGTCTAGTCAAACGTGTCGGTCCTGTGACTGCAGGGGGCGCTCTTCTCTCACCTGAACTGGTAAGACTCGGCAGAAAATCCCTCCACCTCTGCCGCTCCTCCGTCCTCCTCCATCTCCAGTCTGGTCGTTGGTCGTCGCCGCGGCGATGGCGGCTGCTGTTCGATCTCCAGCAGCTGTCGACCCGTGTACCACACCACGCTGCCGTCCTGCGGCGCTGCGGCTAACTTCCTGTCTGTGATGCTGCAGAAGAGCAGACCCGAGTTAGCAGCAGCGGTGTTAGCAGCAGCAGCGGGGGTAGCAGCAGCAGTGTTAGCAGCAGCAGCAGCGGTGTTAGCAGCAGTGTTAGCAGCAGCAGTTTTAGCAGCAGCAGCAGCAGTGTTAGCAGCAGCAGCGGTGTTAGCAGCAGCAGCAGCGGTGTTAGCAGCAGCAGCGGGGGTAGCAGCAGCAGTGTTAGCAGCAGCAGCGGTGTTAGCAGCAGCGGCAGTGTTAGCAGCAGCAGCAGCGGTGTTAGCAGCAGTGTTAGCAGCAGCATCGTTACCTGACTGGACCAAAGCTGAAGGTCATGAAGAGCAGGACGGCCATGACACACACCGCTCGTTTATTACTAGCTGAGTCTCCCCCCTGTGGACGAACAGTGAACGTTAGTCTGACTGTAACCACACACACACACACACACACACGCACACACACACACACACACACACACCTCTTCCCCAGCCAGTCTCTCCCTCAGAGCCTGGTTCTCCCTGCGGAGCCTGTGGTTCTCCTGCTGCGCCTCCCTCAGCTGAGCCTCCAGGTTCTGCAGGTACTCCTTCTTCTTCTTCCTGGACTGACAGGCCGACTCCCGGTTCTTGATCATCCTCTGCTGACGCTTCAACACCTTCATCTGGAGGAGAAACAGGACAACAGCTGACAACGCTGCCTCCTGTGGCCAGCGTGTGCCACTGCACTTTTAAACGAGTCACAAGTCACACGACACCTCGTCAGCAAAGCACGGTACGAACTGTGTACGTTACGTCAATGTCGGCGGCGTTGTTCCCAGGCAGTGAGGAGGTGGCAGGGACGAACCTCTTCCTGGAGGGAGGAGGAGGAGCAGGAGGAGCAGGAGGAGCAGGACTGGAGCAGATGTTTGAAGAAACGGGCTCCACTTTGACGATGGCCGGAGCTGAGCTGAGACAGACTGACTGAGAGAGGACATGCGAGTGCCACACGCGTGCTGGCCGTAGAGAGGTGCGAACAGAGAGAGGTGGTTTTTTACTTTTAGCTACTGTTGGTTGGTTAACGTGGTCGACAACAGTGGACTGTCGGTCAGTGGGTCTGTGACCTCACCTGGTCTGTTCTGGTCCATGGTGGGGAGGCCCTGTAGGATGAGGGTCTTGGTGGGGGCCGGAGTCTGGGCCACAGGTAAGGAGGCCACACAGACTGGTCTGGGCTGGATGGGAGGTTTGGTGTTGACCAGAGTGGACCTGGGCAGTACTGACCGAGCACAGACCAACAGCAGTGTTAGAGATCACTCTGATTGGCTGCTCTCTGATTGGCTGCTCTCTGATTGGCTGCTCTCTCAGCTCACCTGTGCTCTGTGTCTGTAACCCAGTGATGACCGCTGGAATCTGGGCGGTCAGTGGCGTCTGTAGCTGCGTCTGTGGCCGGGCCACAACGCTGGTGGCCACGGTGACCTCCATGGAGCCGAGGGGCGGAGACAGGATGTCACCGTACATATAAGGAGGAGTGGGCGGGGTTTCACCTTTGACCGTGACCTTAACAAATGAATGCGGTGGTTGTCAGAAGATTAGCATGTACGAAACGCTAAGGTAATCAAAGCTAACACTGGTCCAACGACAGACCTGTGGATCTGGTGACCCCACGGAAGAGTCTGATCCGAGGGAGGACGCCGGAGAGAGAGGCTCCGCCTTCACCTGGAACACTGTCAACAAACAAACAAACAAACAAACAAGACAACGTGAACCGTCAAACAAAAAAACACCACAAAACAACAACAACAACGACAACAACAACAACAACGACAACAACGACAACAACAACGACAACGACAACAACAACAACGACAACAACAACGACAACAACGTACACATTTCCTCAGGCAGCGGCTGAGCGATGCCCATCTCATGTTTGATGACCGGAGAATCTCCTGTAGAGACACGAGAGTCAGGACGTGAGGGGGGGGGGGGGGGGACAGAGGGGGAGAGACTGTGGTAGTCTGTGATTGGTCGACTGTTCTGTACCTGTCAGCAGGTTGTCCTCACAGTGTTGCCATGGTGACGAGGGGTCGTCAGGATCCAGGGTGAGGACCAGGTTACTGACAAACTGAGAGACAGAGACAGAGACAGACAGGGATCAGAGTGTGTGTGTGTGTGTGTGTGTGTGTGTTTTTGACTGAACTGAAATTGTTGGTTTGTTTTTTTTCATGGCATTGATAAAAATCATAGATTTTATTTTCTCCAGTCTGAGTTTGACTTTCAGAACCAAGAAAAGGTGAAAAAACAGTGAGAAAGAAGAAAAGTGTGGGGCGTGTCCCAGATGATGTTCAGGTCTTCGTACCGACGTGTCGTATTTCAGCCCCCGGCTGAAATCTGCGTCCTCGCCCTCCTCCATGTTCTCACACTGGAACAGGCAGGCATCTGAGGACACACACACACACACACACACACACACACACACACACACACACCTCTGCTCATCAGTACTGACAGATCTGTTCAACTGGTACCGAGCTGATCGGTTCTCTTCATCTGGTGGAGCTCAGCTGACCCCTGACCCCTGACCTCATCATTCTACCCATCATGCCTTCTGTTTGGTGATGAGCCACAGGTGTCAACACAGGTGTGGACTTTGAGACAGTAACTACAGAGAGTGACGGCACGTGACGCCGGACCTGAAGCCACCGCTGGTTCCTGGTCCACACCTGGTTCCTGGTCCACACCTGGTCCCAGGACGAACGGACATGTACCGTTACACCTCAGACTGATCGTGACATCGACAGACTTTCAGTTTCCGGTCTTCACCTCCATGAACATCTGAGCTTTAGCATTAGCATTAGCATCCAAACGGCTGAGCTAGTCCTGCTGCTGTCAAAGATTGTACGTCATAAACACGAACCGCTGTCTTTTTATTAACGCATCGATGTCGTGAACAACTGTTGACGTGAGGATGGAAACATTAACGGCAGCCAGTCTGTAGACTGCCCACATTCTCAACATAAACAATAATATCGACTTTCATTTTATCCACGTTATGAGGGATACGGTGAAAATATTGTGAATCGTTAACACGATGCACCTGCTGAGGTCAAAATTAACTGTTTTTCATTCGCCTCGAAAACCACGATAATATTTATACCATATTAACATAGAAAAAAAACGATTATTTTGGTGACGCCATCGCCAGTTACAAACACGAGTGACGTAAACACGAGAGATATCAGAGTTCTGTAGAATCGTCAGCCTCAAAAGAAAACGACGATGTATTTGTAAATATATATTATCGATCTATCTCGACGTTATTAACGACACCACCAACAGCAGCAGCAGCAGCAGCAAACATGGAGGACGTCACAGCACATCGACTACAGCCCACAGGACTCTCAACCACCTGCGGACATTTTCATCGCTAGGTTCGGTTCGGTTTTGCGTGTGTTTCCCCGGTGTTTCGGTTCCACTCACCCCAGTCCTCGTTGGTGAGCAGGTTGTCAGCGAAGAATCGGTTCTCCAGCTCGGTCAGCAGCTCCGTGCTCATCGCCACAAAGGCGGCGTGTTCGGAGGCGCAGCGGTGAAAATCCAACAGTTTTTTTAACCAATTACAACATGTCCGCCGCCGTGGCTGTTCTCACGGAGCCAAACCGCTAATCGTCTGCACGTAAACCGTTCCGATGAGACGCAGAATGTGGTAATTGTACTGATTAGAGTTCATTTACGGCTCCTTCTTCCTGCAGCTGCAGCTCATGACAGACAAGGAAACGGTTGATTCCGTTCGAGGAACTTCCCACCCACTTCCGGTGCTGCAGCCAATGGATGAGGAGAAAAACATAAACGAGGACATCCGGGATTTTAAAGATGATTCAGGGCTGTCAAAGGGGCTAATGTTTGATTGACAGGTATTTTTGGCCAATGGCAAAGTGAATAAGACAGACGTGGAATAAACTGACAGAACTATCAGCCAATCAACGTTAGGAACGAAAGAAAAAAACAACAAGAAAAAACACGTTTCGGTGAAGATCACGTTGAATCAGGCGTTGCCTCCATAAAAGCAAAGATTAAAATCAAAATAAAAGCTGACTGTTTTCACCAACACGACGTCAGAAACGTCACGTACGTCGATTAGTTTTCTGTGCAGTGACGTAAATGACTCGTGTTTAAAACCTACTATTCTTATTGATGTCATTCACACAAACTGACCACAGGGGGCAGTGGGCTGAAGCAGACCTCCAAACACAGGGTCGCGGTTCAAACTGTACAGACGAATATATATAACAGTGTGAAAAGAACCTTCAAAATAAAAGTCTGTGGAGGTGAAAGGGTCAAGGAGGAGACAACAGACCAATCACAGTGAAGTCTCTTTTTATTGTTGGAAAAAAGTTTTCTTTGTTTTTTTGTAGAAAAATGAGATTTTTAACATTTACCACCAGGTGGTGCGCTAGCTGCGGTCATGTGACCCTGGCTGGTTTCTCAGGCTGTGAACTGTAGAGTAAGTCACTTCCTCCTTGACCAGGCCTCGTCCGTGGGGGCGGGGCCAGGCCCGGTGCTTCAGACTGGAGTAATGCAGCTCCTCCTCCTGTGACGACAGAAAAATACAGACTGTGTCTGATTGTTCTGAGCCTCGAACCTCTGACCCACCGCTGTGTGAACTGTTCAATAATTCACCTGGTCCTTCACCAACTGTTCTGGCTGATTCCAACTTTTTAAATGAATGTCTAAAGACTGGCAGGTACAGAGGTCAAAGGTCAGAATGTGTGACAGCAGAGAGGGATAAAAGTCTGACCTCACGTCTGTCCACGGCAGACTCTCTGCTCACTGAGCCACAGCCGCAGCTCCGTGATTTACCTGTAGATGGAGACAAGGCAGGTGTTTTAACAGCAGGGGGCGCTAACAGCACAGTCAGTGCTGACCCTGTGTGAACAGAAGGGGGCGTGTCATTTACAGGAAGCTGCAGCTTCAACACTGAAAATGAAAGCGAAAGTCAGAGCAGCTGTTGGTGTGTCAGGAGCAGAGACGGTTCTCTTAAAAGTCGTTTCTCCTTCGTTTCTCCTTCGTTTCTCCTCCTGCTGGTGTCCGGTCAGAGCCATGCCCAGCCTGGCCCTGTGTCTGGAGGCTCTGTCGGCTCTGTCTGGGTGTCAGGTGGAAGCCGCCTCTGAGCCCTCGCCCCACACTCCACAGGACTTTGTCAACATCGTGGCCCTGAGGGAGTTCTTCAAACAGGAGGGGCTGAAGCAGCTGGAGTACCCCAGCCTGGGAACCCTGACCCTGCAGGACCCTGGCCCAATGCTGTGTCAGGGCCCGGGGCCCCAGGAGGGTCAGAGGATCGTCGTGAAGATCAACCCCGAGAAATTCTTTCATCCTGCCTTCAACTACGACTTCACCAACGTCCAGGTGACTGTCAACGACACGTTAGACTAAAACTTAGCTTCATTCACAGCAGCCTTAGCTTCAAACGTGTCCTGGTTAACAGGCTAACGTCCTAGTTAGCGTTAGCATTACTTTTCAGATGCTATAGATGGATAGCATCGCACAGATGAAGCTAGTATTCATGATGGTTAAAAGTATTACAGTTTAGTTAGCATCAGCATCAACGTTAACATGTGACGTCCGTCATTGGTTAAATGTAAAGATAACGTTAGCTTCTTTTCTACATGAGCTAATCAAAGATAACAGATCAAATATGTAGCCACTGTTAGCATCACTTCAGCGACGCTAGCACTCATGTAACCATAGTTAAATATCTATGGCGGTTCACCTGCTTTTAGCAAAAAAAGACGCTAACTCTTGATAAGAAACAATCATGTACCTGTTAGCAACATTATCTATGATGTCATCAGTAGGAAGGTCTGCAACACATCACTCTGACCTTTGACCTTTGTCTTGACCTTCAGGATAGAAACAGGACATTTCTGCGGGGCAACGAGCGCTACGTCCGCCCCTGTGGTTGGAACCGCGTCGCTCTGTGGGTCACTAACGTGTACGAGGACGGCGATGCCTGGCTCGGGACGGACGCGCAGGCGTGGCCGGTGTCTTATCACGGACACAAAATGGACGGATCCCTCGGAATCATCCTGGCGCACAAAGGAGAACCAGGCCAGGAACCGGTCTGGTTCCTGGAAGCCGCGGCGGCGGCGGCCGCGGCGGCCGGCGCCACCCCAGGGCGCGGGGGG
>NC_024324.1:609336-610123 GCF_000523025.1 Cynoglossus semilaevis
CGGAACCACCGTGGCTCCAAAGGGAGACCCAGGCCAGGACCCGGTCTGGTCCCTGGAGGCCGCGGCGGCGGCGGCTGCGGCTGCTGGCAACACCAAGGGCCGCGGCGTCTACTCCACCCCCGACATCCGACTGGCTGAGACGTACTGCCAGACCTTCACGTCTAAAGAGGACGGCAAGACCTACAAGGTGGTCCTTCAGAACCGGATCAACCCCAGGAAGAGGGTGCAGTGTCAGCGTGAGGGCGTGTGGTTGGTCTACGTCCCTGAAGACTCCACCCACCTCCAGACCATCAACATCGTCCAGAATGCACTGCGGCCCTACGGCCTCCTGCTCAAACAGGTGTAGCTGCAGCCTATAATCCAGGAGTGACCACTGGTGTTTACCAATAAGTAATCGAGTAAACAAGTAATCTGTTAACGATTCATGACTGGCCAGAAAATAAGAAACTGCAGATGACGAGTTAGTGGTTAACGACTAATGATGAGCAACTAGTTCCTGGATCAGTTTGATGGTCCAGGGTGCTCTGCCTCTATCTTGGTCCTGATTGGTCTGTTATAACGAGATTAAACTGTTAATGAATCCACTTCCTGTTTCTTCGTTTCTTCTTCTGTGGTTGTTTTCCTGCTTCATGGTCTTTAACTGATTAAACCAGCTTCAAACAACAAATGACCGACTGCTGTGACTCATTGGTGTTCAAAGCCTCAGAGGTAGATGCTGCCACCTGCTGGTCAGAATTAAGAACTCTCTGAAGTAACATCTTTGAGAACAGATCCAGTATTTTCCCGT
>NC_024324.1:610165-610551 GCF_000523025.1 Cynoglossus semilaevis
TGTTGCAGAAAGTAGTCCGGATGTAATGAAAACAGGAATCAAACCTGAGCACAGGACGAAGACGATGATGAGGATGAGGATTATGATGAAGAACACTGAAGCAGGTAACAGGACAGAGCCCCAACATGGCCGACTCACGCCCTCTCTGAGTGCCATCCCATCAGCCCCTGAGAGATGACAGACAGGAAGTGATTTTAGTTCAGACCAAAGACTTTGTGACAAAGTGAACAGACTTTGACGTCACCTCTGATGGTCAGGAGTCGTGCTCTGTAGCACACTTGGTCTCGGTAGCGTCCAGTGCAGAAATACAACCCAGCGTCCTCCTCCTGGACCTGGAGTATGTCCAGGTCCAGGGCAGCCTCAGCGTTCTCATCTACCACTAGCGT
>NC_024324.1:613153-613579 GCF_000523025.1 Cynoglossus semilaevis
GGTGAGAAACTCCACAGTCGGCTTTCCAACTTTGTTCATTGATGCTGTCAGCAGGGGGAGCAGCTGCTGATCACCCGACCGTACCACCCACCAGGTGACATCCACTCCAGACGTGAGGTTACAGGTCAGCGTCACGTTCTGACCCGCCTGGACCTCCAGGACCAGAGGGGGAACAGGTGAGAGCGGAGCCTGGTGACAGCCAGCCACACCTGAGGAGAAACCAGACGATGGTTGAGAAACACCTACACCCACTGGCGATCCTTGTCCAAATGGACTGAAACGCTGAGACTTACAGAGGAAACAGACGATCCAGGAGAGAGACATGACTGACTGACAGACAGGAGGGGGGGGGTCAGTTATACTCACCCGCAGTGAGTTTCATTTAGGCAGAAAGAGTAACCTTACATCGACCTCAGAACACTGATC
>NC_024324.1:614055-614943 GCF_000523025.1 Cynoglossus semilaevis
TAGTTCTCCTGGTCAGTGCTCCTGTCACAGTCAACCCTGTTCACTGGTAAGTTGTTCAACCAATCAGGAAGTTTCTTCACGAACCTCGAGTTGATCTTTGCAACAACATTGTTTCTTCTCATTTTTTAACAACAACTTATTTACACTTTAGTCTGTTTAAAAAAAAAAAAAAAGATTTCCTGTTTGCCCCGGGGCTCACAGAGACTATTTTAATGTCATTAATTCCACATTTCCGGTTTCTCTGACTAAGACTTTGACCGTTGGTTCTGGTGCTTTTATTGTGAAAGGTCAGACCTCACACGGGGGTGGTAGAGAGTCAACTTGAAACTACTAAGTTGTCAGCAGCAGCAGGAGAGGAGACACAAACATGAGGAGCAGCAACAGGTGAGAGGAGAACACACACACACACACACACACACACACCTGAAATGATTTCGTTTTATTTTATTATTTATTAAATAAATATATTCGTTTTTTCATTTTTTTTCCATTTAATTTGTTAATTTTTGGTTTTCTTCTGTCTGTGCGGAGCTGTCAAACACGAACTTTATAAAAGTACGGTAAGAAAAGGAGGAAAATAAAATAAAAGGAAGGTCTAAGGTTCGAGTTACCGTCCCCACACACTGGTCCCCGGGGGTTTAAAGCTGCCCCCTGCTGGCCGTGGTGATGGGTGAACTCTAAGTTCTGTTTTTGAGAAAATGAAACAAAGAGAGAGAGAGAGAGAGAGAGGGAGTGTGTGTGTGTGTGTGTGTGTGTGTGAGAGAGAACTGCGCCGCGATGAGATTCGTTTCTCTGTCGTGACGTCACTTTATCTGCTAATGGAAACTTAGTGTATTTTCATCAGGGTTAGGACCAGCTGAATAAGGATGAAAAATCATTTTAATAATG
>NC_024324.1:614990-615779 GCF_000523025.1 Cynoglossus semilaevis
GTCCACTGGAAGGTACCAACCGCCCTAACCGGGATTCGAACTTGCCCAGGAGGTGAACCCTGGAGTTCCACACCAATGACAGAGACGTTGCCTCTGGGCCAAAGCGCCACCATTATTATTATTATTATTATTATTATTGTTATTCTTATGTGATTTCCGTTTGTTCTCCTGCAGCTCTCGGCTCGTCGCCCTGACCTTCCTGCTCGTCTGTTTACTCCGTGAGTACTGACAGAGTCCTGGTCCAGTTTCAGGGTCAAGGTTTTAGTCAGGCAGATCTAGGGTTCACAGACCAGGGACCAGTAATCAACACATGACCAAATCGACCAATGACGGCTGTGATGTCAGCTGTGAGCTGTGATGTCAGCTGTGATGTCGCCAGTGATTGATGTCAGCTGTGATGTCAGCTGTGATGTCAGCTGTGATGTCAGCTGTGATGTCAGCTGTGATGTCAGTGAGAATCCAGGAGGTTTGAACCAGAGTCCAACAGGAAGAGGAAGTAGGTTTGGTTGTGACATCACACATGTCAGTGTCAGTGGGCGGAGTCAGCGGAGCAGACCGCCGCTAACGACTGAAGCTAGTTTCATGAGCCGCAGCTGTGGCTCCTTCTGATTGGCTCTCGTCTCCATTTCTCCTCGCCCTGACATTTTCGTCTCCTTCTGATTCGTTGATCAAAGTCTTCCTTATTTCATCGTAGTCACACCGCTACAGACACTGCTACAGACGCCGCTACAGACGCCGCTACAGACACTGCTACAGACACTGCTACCGACGGCGGTACAAACCGCGCCA
>NC_024324.1:617627-619683 GCF_000523025.1 Cynoglossus semilaevis
TGGGGGTCTGGAGGTCTGGGGGTCTGGCATATCTTTAAAGAAAAACATTGAAGTCTTTGATGTTTTCAGGTTTCTCGTCGACAGAAGTCTCCACTGAGCTCCAGGGCGCCGCCACAGGTGAGACAGAATGTTTACACCCAGAGCAGACAGGAAGTGATGTCACAAGGCTGTTTCCTGAACAGCGTCCTGTCTGCACAGGTGGGGGCTCCAGCAGCAGCCGCTCATCGGTGCTCCTGGTCCTGGCCGCGGTCGCTGCTCTCCTCTGAGTCCTGGAGGAGGAATCGAACCCTCGACCGTTTCTGTCGACCTTGAAGGAAAACTACATTTTAATCTCATCATAATTTCATTGGCCCAGAGACGGTTGGTACCTCCCAGTGGACCGCACCACCTGCAGGGGGGGGGGGCACGGTGTGACCTGGGTGGAGGTCGTGGAGACTGCTGACCCCGCGACCCGGTGATTGATGGACAGATGGACAGATGGTGGTGGTGGTGGTGGGGGGGGGTCCACTCTTAACCTCCAGTTCCAGGTGACAACAGTAACAGCAGGTGATTTGGGTCTTTATGTTTATGTTTATGTTTATGTTTATGTTTATGTTTATGTTTATGTTTATGTTTATGTTCTCCGTCAGTGATTGGCTCCATTAGATCCACGGTGCCTCCAACAGGCGTCTCTGCTGCCCCCTGGTGTCGTTTCTGTATAGGTGTAGTTAAAAAAGGTTTTATTTTCCAGCAGAATTCCGACCCGGTGGAGAACCGGTGGAGAACCGGGTCGGTTGACACACGTTCTCCTGTGTCACTGATCAAAACACCTCCACGAACCAGAGATCATCTCTCCCCGGGCCGTGGTTCTTCAAAACTCTGAAACGCCCCCTAGTGGACGGAATTAAAACCTTGGGTGATCATGTCTTAAATCTGTTGTCGTTTTTATTTGTCATCGTTTTAGATGTGTTTTAATCTGCAGAGTTCGACTGTTTCCTGCCAGGACGTCAGGAGGTCACAGGTCACATGACGCGTGTGTGTGTGTGTGTGTGTGTGTGTGTTCACTGCTGGGAGAAAAACCTTTCTTTTTCTCGTCTTTTGTCTGCGTGGTGGGGCGTGGCCCCTGCGTGGCCCCTGCAGTGTTTCATCCGCAGACTTCGGTGACACTGACGAGTCTCTCCACCACTTTTTCAAAGACTGTTTTAAGTGCATCAGTTTTTAACTTTTGTTGCTAAGCAGTGTTGGCCAAATCTGTGCCGATTGGCTGGAGATGGCACGTTTGCCTGGCAACATCAGCTGATTGTGGATTCTGGTGACACTGGCAATAAAAAAAAAAAAAGAAAAAAAAGAACTCCACTTCTGCAAAGATGCTTCTGTCTGAGGAGAGTACCTGAGGTTGAACAGGTTTAACAACGACGGCACCACAGCAAACCTCATGGAGAAAATCAGAGATTTTAGTTCAGACCAAAGTCCATGGAGAAAATCAGAGATTTTAGTTCAGACCAAAGTCCATGGAGAAAATCAGAGATTTTAGTTCAGACCAAAGTCCATGGAGAAAATCAGAGATTTTAGTTCAGACCAAAGTCCATGGAGAAAATCAGAGATTTTAGTTCAGACCAAAGTCCATGGAGAAAATCAGAGATTTTAGTTCAGACCAAAGTCCATGGAGAAAATCAGAGATTTTAGTTCAGACCAAAGTCCATGGAGAAAATCAGAGATTTTAGTTCAGACCAAAGTCCATGGAGAAAATCAGAGATTTTAGTTCAGACCAAAGTCCATGGAGAAAATCAGAGATTTTAGTTCAGACCAAAGTCCATGGAGAAAATCAGAGATTTTAGTTCAGACCAAAGTCCATGGAAAAAACCGAGTGAAGGAAACTAACTTTGGTTTAAAAGGATTAATTTGAAATAAACTTTATTTAAAGCCTACTCTACTGATAATTCAGAGAGTAAACAATGGAGACTTTGTAAAAATATTTGGAGAAATACAAACGATCCTGTGAAAACAAGAACATTAATCATCGTTAAACCCAGAAAACTAAAGATCCAGCATCAGGTGAGAGGTCACCGCAGCATCA
>NC_024324.1:619783-625806 GCF_000523025.1 Cynoglossus semilaevis
TCCCCCGCAGCATCAGGTGAGAGGTCACCGCAGCATCAGGTGAGAGGTCACCGCAGCATCAGGTGAGAGGTCACCGCAGCATCAGGTGAGAGGTCACCGCAGCATCAACAAAAACTGCTCTGGAAATGACTTCAAAATGAATGTGATGTAGGAGAATACAGAAGAGAGGTGTAGCTCCGTTTACCTCCTGTAGGTGTCAGTCTCTGACAAGTTGATATTCTCACTATTGCATTCCGATTGTAGTAAGGATTCACACACACACACACACAACAGCAGAAACGTCAGTCATTTTTCTTCAAGACATTTTCATGATTTTGTCAACGTTGACGTTTTCGACTTTTTCGACTTTTTCGACTCCAGAAACGGAGACTTGTTCATTTCAGGAGTGAAATACGAATGATCACAAAAGTGTGTTGTGAAAAACAGCTGGTAATTTCACCGCGACTGTGGTCATTCGGGACCTCAGCCATGTTCTGTTGACAGGAAACTGGAGTTCGTAAACCACGGTCTAAACCCAGCCCACGCCCCCACCATTGTCTCCGTCACTCAGTTGTGTTGTTTTGTCAATCTGGTGTTTGAAGCTCTTTGTTGTGCTTTGTGTCAGTGACGCACAAAGTGACCACACGAGGCAGCGCAGCACTGGCAGCTAAAACTGATGCTTTTCTCAATGGACTTTGGCTCCGTTTGATGTTTGAAAGTAAGACGCGCCACAGATGGCGCTAGATGGCGCTAGGATACATTTATGCTATCATTTACTCACCTGGCTATGTCTCGCTCTCTGCTGCCTGTCAGGGTTCCACTAAGACGTACCAGCAGGGGGCGTCCAATGCCGACGTCTTTTTTCCGAGACCATATTTGTGACATCATCATATCGGTGTTTGACGTCCGTCCGACTGCGACCCGTCTACGGCCCTGACGTGACCTGAGCATGAGCGGAAGACGTGACGTCACACACGGATAAAAATGTAAGACACAGGGGTCAGAGGTCGTGTGTTAATGTTGACCTTAACTCTTTGTCAGGTCATCTGCGGAGCCACCGCTCACCAACAGCTGGCGCCGTTGAGAGCTGCCGTCCCGGCATCAAGACCCTAAACGTGAGCCCCCTGTGGGCAGGTGTGCAGTGTAGCGTCGCACTGACCGGCTCCACCTGGTGGTGGTGATGTGGACGTCAGTGAAACTGTTCTGATCTGCAGCTCCAACTATGATAAAAAAATAAAATAAAATAAATAATAATAAAAAAACCAAACTCCCCCTTTAACGGTGTCGTAAATCACACACAGGCATTTTTTTACTGCTGAGTCCGAGTGTGTTGGTGTCTCTACAGGTAACACACACACACACGCACGCACGCACACACGCACGCGCGCCAAAACTCGCCTGTACATTTCCACGTCACCTGGAGTCCAAACATAAATTTGGCATCCTATGCAAATGCAGCTGACGTAAAAGATCATGTGGTTTTCGTCGTCGATCCCCCCTATGAGCAGCGAGCAGCCGTGCGCTGTTTCCCACTCGTGTCTTTAGGTTGAGCTATGCTGCTGTCGGTGTTCGACCCAGCTCCGCCGCTGCCGCTGCCGCCGCCGCTGCTGCGTCTCTGCGCCCCGCTCCCGCTCTGCCGCTGCCGCGCCGCTCTGCCGCTGCCGGAGTCCCGGGAATAATAAAAAAAAAACTTCACGCAGCAGCAGCAGTCGAAGCCCCGCACAGGTAAGACTCCGGGGGGAGAGGGAGAGAGGGAGGGGGTTTGGGTTTGAAATGTGGGAGAGAAGTGAAGTTGTTGTGGCGGCAGATGCGTCTGTTTGGGACCGGGCTGTGTGAGTGCGTGTGTCCCGGTTGCCGCGGCCGCGCCCGCCCCCCCCCGCCGCTGCTAACAGCGCTCCGGTCCCCGCCTCCATCAGCACACGCTGCCCCGGGGAAAGAGCCGCCAAAACAGGGGGCTGTGGGGGGAACTTTGTTCGGGACACTTGTCAACAGGGAGTCGGCTTCACTCTGTGGCTTTTAGATATTTTTAAAATTTTTGTGGGGAACTTTTCACCGCCCTCCTCTACCTCCACCGCCACCTCCTCCACCCCCGGTGAGAGCGCGAAGCTGCAGCCTGTTAGCCTGTTAGCCAGAGCCGCTAATGACGGACATTCAGCGGCCTCCAGACACGGCGGTTCCGCGGTGATGTCCCGCAGGGAGATGCGCTTCACCGTGGGGGCGTTTGTTGTGACTGACTGCCTCCCTTCAACCCCACTCTCCCCCTGCACCTCCCCCATCGCCCTCTCCTCCACGTCTACCCCTCACAGTCTAACATCCCACCGTCTCCGCCGCCCTGTGTCCGGCGCTGCGTCCGCGTTCACCGCGGCGGTGCGTGAGTTCAACCGGGGCTAACAGTTAGCAGCGCCGGGTCATTTGAGGTGAGAGGCTCGGTGAGCGGAGCCGCTCCGCCGCTGTCCGCCTCCACACCCACACAAAAACAACACTTTATTACAAAACTAACACTTTTTATTTGATTTTTTACCGGATTTAAACCAACACCGTTGACGGTTGGAGTGGATTTTTGTACAAATTTCCCGTTGTTGTCGCGGTGCGTTTGTTCCGAAGTGACTGTCGGTGAAACTAACTGTTAGCTTCGTGACTCTCCATTATTTATAAGTCATTCAATCGGTTTAAAAGTAAACCGTCGAACCCTGATCTGAGTAAAAACATTCACTCGTTCTTAAATATATATAAAACAACAACAACATTTCTGTCAAAGTTTGGTCTCGTTTCATTTCATCGTTTTTAACATTTAGAGTCTTTTTAATGGACTTTTGTTTCTGTTTCTGTTTTTTTTGACACTCTGTTAGTTGTTGCACTAACAGTAAAACTATCAGTTCATCTTTGTCTTTCTGGCAAACTAAACATTTTAGCAGTGAATCTTCTTTTTTTTCTTTTTCTTTTTTTTTCTTAAAAGTGACGTTTTTCGTGTTCCTCCTCCGGCCGATGGCGAACCACGAGGCTGTTTTTATCACTTCTTCTTCTTCATCTTTGATATAAAGTATCCATTGTTTTTTGGTTCGATTAGAGCTGACGTTCAGACTGAGGAGGAGCAGAGTTTGAGTTTGTCTTTGGCTTCAGTCATGTCTACGTTAGCCCTCAGCTGTTTTTTTTTTTTTTTTTTTTTTTTACTCCTAGCCTTTTTTTCGGAGCTTATTCTTTTTTAATCGTTTTTCTTCTTGAGGCTGAACTCGTTCTTAAACGTGTGTCGTTTTACTCTGCGTCATGTTGAAACACATTTTTCTCTGTCGTCGTTGAATTAACCTCAGTTTGTTCGTTTGTGGCTAACCTTTAGCGTTAGATGTTTGTCAGAACTGAGCCTGTGTTTAGACCCGGGGTCTGTGACGTCTGTGACGTCTGTGGCTGTGATTGGAGCAGAACGAGGTTTTTATGATGATTTAATTTAAATAAGAGAAATACAAAAGTAGAAGTAAATATTTTGGTTTCTTTTTGTCTAAAGAGATAAAACAGAACAGACGGTCAGTTGTCGGCTGCACCAGTTTAATGTTCACTGGTGTGTGTGTGTGTGTGTGTGTGTATCTCCACCAAATAAACTGGTTCACACCAAAACTTTTTTTTTTTTTTCAAATGAAAAGTCAATATTTAGTCAGAGTTTGTTTTTCAAAACCAAAACTGGAAAATTTAAAGTTTTGATGTTGGATGAAATATAAACACATTTTTGTTAGAAATTAGAAAAAAAAAAAGAAATAAAAATAAACAAAACCATGTGTTCAACATTAAAGTGACAAATGATTCACGAAGCTAACGGGTTCGTTCTTTTTTCGTTAGCTTTCGTAATCTCCATTTATTTTGGCTAACACTCAGATGTTAGCATTTACTTGTTAGCATCTGTTCATTATTGAACTCTAATTTAAAAATCCATTTCTTTTTTTTCTCCTGACTTCCATCTGAGGTGAATTTATTTTGCGTTCCTTTTTTTTTTAACAGAACCCATTGTTTTTCCTCGACCTTTTGAACCGACCTTTAATCATTCCGAGCTCCGAGGCCGAGCCCGGTCCTTGTCCGTCTCTGGGCGACTCCTGAAACGTGCGTTGTTTCTAAAGTTGTTGTCGCGGTTCAGGCTTCGACAAAGAAAAGCGATTGTTTTGCCGTCGGAGCTCAGGCTTTAACCAGGAGCAGTGAAGTGGAACACGACGGTTATTACAGACTTTATTACTGCACCGGCTCTGGGAGGACAGCTCCATCACTGTGTGTGTGTGTGTGTGTGTGTGTGTGTGTGTGTGTGTGACTGATGCACGTGTGTGTCCACATCACAGGATTAAAACTCCTGACACAATGGCAGCGAAAATATGAGGGAAAAAAAGTCGGTCAATGGAAGGAAATGTGATTATGAAGCAGAACGGTGGCGGCGGCGGCGGCGGCGGCCATGTTGGAAATGAACGCCAGCGTCTGAACAGGAGTCATGCGGAGCAGGAGGAGGAGGATTTTCTGACTCTTATTGTGACATTGACTTTTTGCGTCTCTTCCTCTCGGCCGACACCAACCTCAGCTCTGCCCCCTGCTGTTAGGAACACACATGTACGAACACTCATTCAGAAGTTCATGGAGAAATTCATTTCATTTCAGCTCACAGACACGTTGCAAATGAAATGCTTTCATCTAGAGAGGTAGGCTACTCGGTGCCTCATGTTGAAGAGGTGGCCTGGTCCAGCTAGTAAGTGGTGTTCTGATAGAAGTGGTGCTCCTACAGGCCTGAGCTGAAGCCTGTTAGCTGTTAGCTGTTGGCTGCTTTGGTTTTCTTTCAGTTGGGCACAGAGCTTGTTGTGGAAACGCCATGCAAGCTAAAGTGTAAAATGCAAACCTAATGTGACTAAAGTTAAACCATTTGGATATTTGTGTTTATACATGGTTTGTCATTAAAAAAAACAGTTGATATTGTTTTGATGTAGTTTGTGGTCCTTAGTGTTTTAGCTGTGGTCTTTAGGTTTTTTTTTTTTTTTTGTTTGTTTTTTACAGATATTCGATCTATGATTTTTTCTTCCCTTCAATGTTTTTTTTTCCTCAGTTTTAATTTAGTTTTTTTTTTCTTCCTTCAATTTCTGTCATTTCTGGAAAAAAACCGTTTGTGTTTCATGCGTCAATCATCAGCTGACGCCGTGTGATTAGAAAGGCGTCACCAACACTTGAACACAGCTCTGTGTGTGTGTGTGTGTGTGTGTGTGTGTGTGTGGCTCTGATTGTTATTCATGAACTCAGGACTGAATACTTATTTTCTCATTACACTCCTGTAGAGTTTGTTTCTCCAGTGACCAGCGGCAGGTAAACCCCGCCCCCTGCCTGCTGTTCCCAGCTGTGATTGGCTGACACACTGCCCCCCCACCCTTCACCTCCTCCTCCTCCTTCTTCTCCTTCTCCTCCTGTCTTGATCTTCCTAAATTCATTTCCTGATATTTATGTTTCCTTCACTCCTAAGAGAGACCACGCCCCCTAGAGGAGGCTTTTGCAGCACAGTAGAGCCGTGAGTGTGTGTGTGTGAGTGTGTGAGTGTGTGTGTGATGTCATGTACCTGTAACTCTTTCTGGTTCTTTGTGCAGACCTGGTCAAAGATCTCCTCATCTTTGGCTAAGTGTTAGCAGCTTGATGCTAACTGCTAACAACAGAACATTCTTTTAGCTTCTGGACTTTTTGGCTGAAGCCTCAGTTCCTGCCGTGGGTTCAAAGATTTTCACCTGAATTCATTTATTGACGATTGATTGAAGTCGTTGACGAAGGTTTGGGTTCAGTACAAGACGGTTCTGGTTCTGGTTCTGGTTCTGGTCCAGCTGTTCTAATGAATGGAAGGTGGAACAAGAACGGCTGTGTGTGTGTGTGTGTGTGTGTGTGTGTGTGTGTGTCTACTTGAGACACAGAACCAGGTCACGATGACAAATCCCTGCAGAAACTGACCTGCAAACACTTTCAGCTCTCACACACACACACACACACACACACACACACACACACACACACACACACACACGCTCTCAGTTTGACTGTGTGTGGAT
>NC_024324.1:626670-627056 GCF_000523025.1 Cynoglossus semilaevis
TCTGAAATGCGATTCTTTCCTGTGAGATGGAGACGCTGCCGTGGGGGAATATCTGCTTGCTCACCTTCAGAGACGTGGAGGTGGATTCATGCTGCGTCCTAAAAATATTCCCTTTCAGAAGCAGAGAAGTCACTGGACAAACAGTTCTGCTTCAAATGTGACACAAATGTGTCAGAGAGAACGCAGCCCAGAATAACTGCTGCTCCGTTTGAAGACCAGAGCGAAAAGTTACCAAAGAAATGTCTAAGAGTTAGCCTGAACAGCTGAAGCTAACCAAAAGAGAACTCCTAAAAATGTGTCGCGTTAGCCTACAGCTAGCTACAGCTACAGCTAGCTACAGCTACAGCTAGCTACAGCTACAGCTAGCTACAGCTACAGCTACAGCT
>NC_024324.1:629700-631559 GCF_000523025.1 Cynoglossus semilaevis
TAGATGCTGTCAGTAGATGCTGTCAGTAGATGCGGTCAGCAGATGCTGTCAGCAGCAGAGCCTGGTGGTTGTCCACAGAAAGATGACCTCAGGTTCTGACCCCAGGGTCTGACCCCAGGTTCTGACCTCAGGTTCTGACCTCAGGTTCTGACCTCAGGTTCTGACCCCAGGTCAGGTCTTGGTGCTGGTGGACCTTCTCCACTGCTGGGAGGTTGGTGAGAACCCTGTTCCACATTCCCTCTGCCTCTGTCAGACGGTGTCGGCAGAGCCGTGGAGTGTGAAGTGTTTCAGCGACGTCTCTCCTGCTGTGACACAATCTGTTCTGAGCATCAGTCGCATCAACCTCTCTGTGAGAGGAGCAGGAAACACGCGCTCCTGCCAGAAGAAGACACCGGAGGATTCCCCTCAACCCGTGAAAGACTGACGGCCGGGGCAGGGGCAGGGGCAGCAGGGACTGGACCCAAGGTCAGGAGGTCTCCTCCTCCTCCTCCTCCTCTTCCTCCTCCTCCTCCTCCTCTTCCTCCTCCTCCTCCTCCTCTTCCTCCTCCTCCTCCTCCTCTTCCTCCTCCTCCTCCTCCTCTTCCTCCTCCTCCTCCTCCTCTTCCTCCTCCTCCTCCTCCTCTTCCTCCTCCTCCTCCTCCTCTTCCTCCTCCTCCTCCTCCTCTTCCTCCTCCTCCTCCTCCTCTTCCTCCTCCTCCTCCTCCTCTTCCTCCTCCTCCTCCTCCTCTTCCTCCTCCTCCTCCTCCTCTTCCTCCTCCTCCTCCTCCTCTTCCTCCTCCTCCTCCTCCTCTTCCTCCTCCTCCTCCTCCTCTTCCTCCTCCTCCTCCTCCTTTTCTTTGATGAAGGCACTAACTGAGACGCTGTCACCGTAACTTCAAATCTGTTGAAATCCTTTGTGCAAATTTACCTCAGTGGCACAAAGTAACCACAGGAGGCAGCAGTGGGCCAACGTCAGTGTAGTCAGAACCGACAGGGAATGAGAGTGCGACCCGACACCAGCGCAGCGTTGAGCCAACTGTTGCGTAACGTGTTTGTGCTTCAGGTGAAAACAGAGTTTGATCGGAGTCTGTGGGAGGAATTCACAGAACGATCTGAAAAACTCCGACAAGGAGGAGATTAATACTGTACAGCTGCAGACTGAGAGGAGGACCAGAAGGAGGAGAAACGGTCAAGACAAAGAGAAGGAAACGGAGGAGACAGGGAATAGGAGAGAGCTGGAGGAGGAGGAGGAGGAGGAGGAGGAGGAGGAGGAGGAGACGGGACCTGGATTTTAAAACAACAAACTAAAATCTCAGTCAGGTGGAAAAATCAGAACAGGAATTATAAAAACATGAGTCAGTTTTGATGATGAAACTGATAAAGTGGAACTGTTGAAGATTAGACCCAAAGTCAGAATCTGCAGAACCCAGACCAGGACCAGAATCCACAGGGCCCTGGTCCAAGGCCACTGGTTTTCATTTACAGTTTCAGTCTTTTTTGTTTTTCAGCTCTGGTTTAAATTGAAGAGAATAAAAAGTCAGAGACACAGAGTCTGAATTTTTAAAGAGTTTTTGTCTGACGCCGCATTTTATCTGCAGATAAAAAACAGCTTCACCTTGGACAGTGATCTGATCAAACAGGAGGTCAGCAGGAGGTCAGCAGGAGGTCAGCAGGAGGTCAGCAGGAGGGGTCAGGGAGGTCAGCAGGAGGTCAGCAGGAGGTCAGCAGGAGGTCAGCAGGAGGTCAGCAGGAGGTCAGCAGGAGGTCAGCAGGAGGTCTGGGGTCATTCTGGTCGTGGTCAGGTGTTTGGTCTGAACTCCAGTCTCTGGTGTCTTTTCCTGCTGCTCCTTATCAATAATACCCCCCCTCCTCCACCCCCC
>NC_024324.1:631585-633005 GCF_000523025.1 Cynoglossus semilaevis
AGGAGGAGGGGTGCAGCTGAGGAGCACCACCGCCTCAGCTGCTGAGGAGGTGCTGCTCCTCCTCAGCTGCTCCGACAGAACGTGGACTGAAAGAGAGCTTTGTGTGTGTGTGTGTGTGTGTGTGTGACAGAGAGACAAAGATGAAACAGTCAGAACAGGATGTGCAGCCAAACTATTTCACTGCAGTGTGTGTGTGTGTGTGTGTGTGTGTGTGTGTGATGTCACTTCTTCACACACATTTACAGTTACAGTTTCCTCCAGACGACGACCACAGATGATGATTCTATCAATTCATTTCCTTCCTTCCTCACTGGNACCCGTGCTACCTTCCCACCCTTCTTTAATTTCCCTTCCTTCCTTCACCACATGTTTTGGTGCAGTTTGGTCTGTTTCCATGGCAACGTGCCAAAAATCCCATGGTCAGTGAAGAGGAGCTGCTGCGTGTGTGTGTGTGTGTGTGTGTGTGTGTGATATTGATGAATATAAACAATTGATTTGTTTCAGAATCCACTCATGAAAACCTGCAGTTTGTTCCTTTATTTCTCACCGTCGCCTCCTACAGACGGAGCAGGCTAACAGCTAGCAGCTGCTAACAGAGCGGCATCGCCCACAGACGGACGGGAGTTAGTGACCTCCTCTGAAGGTCAGAGGTCAAACATAACGACGACAAAAGTCAAATATAAAACCTGTCTCAAAACTCAAACACATCGCTCAGCGCAAGCTAACAGTTAGCCAGAAGTGTTAGCCACACACTGCCGAGAGGTTAGCACAAAATAGCCAACAATTACAGCAAACAGTCGAACATAAAAAACTACCGGAGTGTGTCCAGTAGAGGGCACCTGGACACTGACTTCCTGTCAGACCTGGACCTGGAGGGTTCTTACGTCGAGGACCAGAGGTTTCAAACATCTGGTTTTGATTAGGCCACGCCTCCTTGTCCTTCTCCTCCTCTTCCTTCGAGGAATCTGAGCCGTGTTCCAGAACCTTCCGCCCGCTCCACTCATGATGTCAGCGCCACTTAGGAGAGGACAGAGGAAGAGGAGAGAACAGAGGAAGAGGAGAGGAGAGAAGAAGGGGAGAGGACAGAGGAAGAGGACAGAGGAAGAGGAGAGGAGAGAAGAAGGGGAGAGGACAGAGGAAGAGAAGAGGACAGAGGAAGAGGAGAGGAGAGAAGAAGGGGAGAGGACAGAGGAAGAGGAGAGAACAGAGGAAGAGGAGAGGAGAGAAGAAGGGGAGAGGACAGAGGAAGAGGAGAGAACAGAGGAAGAGGAGAGGAGAGAAGAAGGGGAGAGGACAGAGGAAGAGAAGAGGACAGAGGAAGAGGAGAGGAGAGAAGAAGGGGAGAGGACAGAGGAAGAGGAGAGGAGAGAAGAAGGGGAGAGGACAGAGGAAGAGGAGAGGAGAGAAGAAGGGGAGAGGA
>NC_024324.1:633438-633674 GCF_000523025.1 Cynoglossus semilaevis
AGAGGACAGAGGTCCAAGGAAGGAACGACTCACCTCACACGTCAAACAGTGGCCACTGGTGCTGCACACTGGTACTGCAGCCCAGAGGTTGGACACCTCTTCATGTCTCATACCCACAGACGACATGGACGACATGGACAAGACAGACGGAACCCAGACCCCTGTGCTGCTCCTCCTCCTCCTCCCCCCCCCTCCCCGCCCCCGCAGCCCC
Organism: Cynoglossus semilaevis; assembly: GCF_000523025.1. Classification (NCBI taxonomy): domain Eukaryota; kingdom Metazoa; phylum Chordata; class Actinopteri; order Pleuronectiformes; family Cynoglossidae; genus Cynoglossus; species Cynoglossus semilaevis. The sequence continues at coordinate 633,650 of NC_024324.1, forward strand.
CCCACTGTCGCCGTGTCCGCCGCCG
>NC_024324.1:633967-635660 GCF_000523025.1 Cynoglossus semilaevis
CCTCCTCCTCCTCCTCCTCCACTGGAGCGTCCTGAGAAGAATAGCTGCTCAGACCTGTGTGTGTGTGTGTGTGTGTGAAGCTGCTCGTTTCGCCGCAGCCAATGTCAACAGCTGAGTTCCAAACTTCCCATGAGCCTTTGCTCTACCACACTGTGTGTGTGTGTGTGTGTGTGTGTGTGTGTCCTTTCTCTGGAGACTTTTTCTCACTGTGTGTTTTTGTGTTAACACTGATCACGTACCAACACAGGGACACTCACCAGTATGTGTGTGTGTGTGTGTGTGTGTGTTACGTCTCTTGTCTCTGTGCAGAAGTGAGGACCAATTACCTCCTCTGTCCTGGTGCACCTCCTCCTGCACCTCCTCATTTCTCCTTTCATGTTCCTCTGTTGCTGCCTTTGACCTTTGACCTCTCAGTGTTGAACAGGCAGCTTCACTTTCTCATTTCAGAATGTGTATGTGTGTGTGTGTGTTTTTTTTGGCTAAATTAAATCACACACACACATACCTGTGACAATCACTAAATGAGTCCATTTTTCTAATCACTTTATTTTGATTGACAGCACTGCAGCAGTGAAGCCCCGCCCCCTCAACCTAAGACAGACCTTAGTCCTTAATCCAGACTGGACCTGGTCCACGTTGGTCCTGGACTGAGGTGTGATCTGTAGTGGGCGGAGCTTAACCATGTTTCTGGTTTTAAACCTCACCACATTAAAAGTCTGCTCAACAGCTCCCTCTCTGGCCATCACCTCCTCCTCCTCCTCCTCCTCCTCCTGGGCTCTCAGCTCCTTCACTGAGATGAAAATCAGATCCGTCTCCACTGGTTCATTTGCTCTGATTCAACTTTGATTTCCCCAGACTGAAGGGTGTCCTGAGAGAGAGAGGGAGAGAGAGAGGGAAATAAAAATCAATGAAGAAACTGAAGAGAAGAGAAATATAATGAAAATAAAAAGGAGAAAAGGTCAGGGGGTCAGGTCAGGGGGTCAGGTCAGGGGGTCAGGAGGTGAGGAGGCCCAGTGTGATCCTGCTGTTGCCATGGAGACAGAGTCAGTGTAAACAAAGATGAGGAGTGAGTGGTTGATGAGTTAATGAACGGTGACTCAGTAACCAGTTAAACAGCAGTCATTGACGTATCGACCAATCACAGAGCAGACTGATCAGCTGGGCCAACACCGGTCCCCTGACCCCAGGTTGAACATCCAGGAATCTACAGCCGCCAATCAGTGCTCAGGACTGTTGTACAGGAACTGAGCCGCTCACCGCAGCTTTGGCCACACTGGGTCATGTGACCTCCTGGTCAGAGAAACAGACGACTGTCTGGACCAGAATCACACACACACACACACACAGACACAGACACGTTTTCATCCTCAAACCATGAATTATGAATAAAAACACAGACGTTTAAAAAAAACTTCATCAAGGCCAAAAACCTGACACACACACACACACACACACAGACAGGCGGCCTTGTAGCGAAGCCGCAAACGTGTGTGTGTGTGAGTGAATAAACCACACACACACACACACACACACCGACTGGTCGTCTCCATTTTTCATTTCTTGAAACTTTGATCTTTGTTTTATCCGTTGTAGTTTTAACGACTCCTGAGGCTCCGCCCACTTCACCGTCGCCCTCTGCTGCTGTTAATGAAAACTGAGACTCATTAAAAAGTGAGAGAGGCGGCGGGGGGGG
>NC_024324.1:636468-636708 GCF_000523025.1 Cynoglossus semilaevis
AGCAACAGTAGTCGAGGAGAGACAGAGGGAGGGGGGGAGCGGGGGGGGGTGGAGGTGTCACTGCTGAATATTAACCAGGACGCTGCTGCACTCAGGTGCTAATTAGGAGGAGACAAGAGGAGGAGGAGGAGGAGAGGGGAGGTGAACCAAGGAGGAGGTGGAGACTGAGGATGAGGTCATGGGGTGAAGGTAAAGAGGTGAGGAGGAGGGAGACGGCAGGAGGTTGGGATGGGGGGGGGC
>NC_024324.1:636808-641902 GCF_000523025.1 Cynoglossus semilaevis
TCTAATTATCTGCTCTTTTTTCCTGATCAGCTTCATCTCGTTTTAATGGACTTCAGATTTGATTTCACTTTTTTTTCCGTCACGTCGTCATTTTTCCGACTGACGCCGAGGAACGACTCCTTCTGGAGTTTTTTTTTATTTCACTCACACCTGTCAAGTCTCACGCTCCGACTCTTTCATTGTCCTTCACCAGCAGGAGGCGCTGACAACCATCACACTAATGACTAGCTCACTACGTTGTGATTCTAGCATGCTAGTATAGCGCTCCTTGCGCATCTTTAACGTTCACATCTCGTGTCCAGTGAACCAGCGAAAACATCCTGAGAAGCTGATTGGACGAACTACCAGCACATGGGAATCAATAAACAAAGCCTTAAATAGGTTATTAGCACCACTTACAGGCCAGAGAAGGGAAGCTCGACGGTGGTGATGATTGGTGACAAACACCAGAAACATTTAAAAACATCCACTGAGGATCAGCTGCACTGGCACAGGACTCCCAGCAGGGGGTGCTGTAAAGATCTAGAGCTGACTCCTGGAACGGCTCAACAAAGAAACTGTTTAATAAACAACAGAGGGGGTAAAGACGGGGGGCGGGGACTTAACGAAGTGAGCACAGGAAATAAAAACGTGACGAAAAACATGGAAAGGCTACGAGACAAAAAACAGCGATGTGAAGACGCACATTAGCGTAAAGAAGGAGGCTACAGGAGTTCTCCGAGGTTCGTGATCAAAGCACTGATTAAACTGACCCAGTCACAATGTCACAGCGCCACACGGTGGTGAGTGCTCCAGGCTGAGTTTAAAATATTCTAGTTTCACTGCGAGCCACGTAATAGTTTAACGTTTTACCTGGAACTGAGCCAACGAGTGTCGGAACCAAAGTGAAGTTCTACAAAAGTACTAGAAAACAGTACCAGTTCTGGGTGGTGCTGGGAAACCAGGACAAAAGTGGTCGGAATCCATCAGGTTTGCGATCCCGTTGTTTTCAACAGTACCGAACACTTCCTGTTTGTGTCGCAGAGACAGCGTCTACGCTAACGTCTCTGCTGTCGTGTTTCATCAACGCCAAAATAAATAAGATTTTTTTTTTTTGCTGAAAGCCTCGTTTGTCTTTTTAGCAAAGTGCAAATTATCTGTTTCCCTGCGTCTGTCATTACCCATCATGCATTAGCTTCCCCTCTTTGTCTTGTTGGTGTTTGAAAACAGACAGCACATCAGAAACAAACAAACAGCTCCACGACTCCTGCCTCCGACTAACATGTGTTTTTCTCTCACATTAGCATTTTTTAAAGCTGAACACAAACAACATCAACGTGTCATTTTCTCGTCTCTTTCTCTTTTTGTTTCCTCGCAGCCTGAAGCGCCGCCTGAGCGCCGACGCCGTCTGTGATGCCCTCCCATGACCCTAGTGGCAGCTGACACTGCCCGCGAGTCGAAGACGTCTCAGCTCATACGGTCCTGGGCCGGCGACACTGGCCGGTCCCCACCCTCACGCTGGAGACTCTAACTGCCCCCACCGACCTGTACCCTCCACCGCCACCATCTGTAGTCATCGGCAGTAAGACCCCCGACCAAAGCCTCCACATCCTTCACCAGCACCAGCAGCAACAGCAGCAGCAACAGCAGCAGCAACAGCCAAAAACCACCAACTCTCCAACACAGTCAGCAGCACCAGCACCTTCGTCAGCACCAGCAGCCGTCATGTCCAGCCGCAGAAAGTCCTCCAACCCCTGCATGGTTCGGGTTGTCAACGACCTTCCTGAGGAGCAGCAGGAACCCGAGGAGGCCGTGGACATGGAACGGTCAGCAGATCAATCCGAGTCTTCTCAAAAGATTCAAGTCGACCAGCAGGAGGAGACACCGGAAAGTCAGACGGAAACGTCACCCGAGGAAAACCAAAACTCAGAGCCATCGGAACAGGAGGAGCAGTTGCTCGAAGACGGCAAACCTCCTACTATTGAAGATGCAGAATCCACAGACAAGGAAGAAGGAGGCGGCGATTCGGAACCAGAGTCCCAGCAGAAGCCGGTCAGAGAGTACGAGTGCAAATACTGTCCTTTTGTTACACAGAACCTTAATGACTTCAAAGATCACGTGGACTCAAGCCATCCTTACGTCATCCTTAACCCGCTGTACCTTTGTGCTCCCTGCAACTTCAACACCAAGAAGTTCGACTCCCTCAGCGAACACAACAGTGCCCGGCACCCAGGAGAGACCAACTTCAAGTTCAAGAGAATCAAGACCAACAATCAGACAGTTTTAGAACAGACAATCGAGAGCAAGGACAAATCAGCGGAATCCGAAGTTGGAGATGGACACGGTGAGAGCAGCGCTGGGGAGGTGCTCCGACAAGGACGTGGTCTAAAGAGCAGTCTGGATGGTCTGATTCAGAAAGACCAGATCACAGCCGTTAACATCAATGGTACGGTCATAATCCCAGAACCCACCATCCTTCAAGGGCTTTCCCATGTCACACCCCTGCTCCAGCTCCCCCCCAACCTCAACTCTGTACCAAAAATTGCCGTTCCCTTGAACACCACCAAATACAACCCTTCGCTGGATGACAACCTGACGCTGATCACCTCCTTCAACAAGTTTCCATACCCAACTCACGCTGAGCTCTCCTGGCTTACGGCAGCTTCCAAGCACCCGGAGGAGCAGATCAAAGTCTGGTTCACCACCCAGAGGCTAAAGCAAGGCATCACCTGGTCCCCAGAGGAGGTGGAGGAGGCAAGGAAGAAAATGTTTAACGGCTCCATTCCCCCCAACCACCATATGTTCACCAGCCAACCCTCGAGTCCCATCTCCGTGCCGTCCACCAAAGTATCAAAGCAGCCGGTTGTCCACACCACAGTCGAGCATCCAGGTCAAGTCCGAACGGTGGTGTCCAATGGGATAGCTGTTGGCATCGCGGGCACCAACTCTTCAGCCGCAGCTGTTATTGGTTCTTGTCACACCCTTAAAAGACCCTTACAGTCACACATGTCGGCCACATTTGGCCCAGAGTCCAAGCGACCAATCATGGCCGTTGCCCCCCATCCAGGTGAACCAAAAGACAGAGGACTAATGGCTCCACCTCCACCGCCTCCACCTCCAAAGGATCAAAGCCCCAAGGAGATGAAGAGACCCGTAGCAGTTCCTCTGGTCTCCTCCGAGGTGAAGAGGCCGCCCCCTGCTGTGCCTTTATTGCCACCGTCTCCGTCCTCTCCGTCCTTGTTGTCCAAAGGAAAGACACTTCCAACTTTAGGAAACACCAAAACCAAACCCCTGGTGTCACTCCCTTCCATTGTTTTCCCAGAGTCCCTAACACGACCAATGATTGCTCCTCCTCCAATCTTTGGTCCTCCTTTTAAAAACTCATTGCTTATTCCTCGCCATCTGCCCCAGGCTTCAAAAGAGAAGAACCCCCTCAACAGCCCTGGCTTTTCAGCTTCTGATCTGAAGGTCCAGAATTCTCCGCCACACGTCGCACCACAGATACGGAGGCCGGCCGTGATTCAGTCCGTTCACCCTCCGTCTAAAATCGCAGCTCCACTCCCAGGGTTTCCCCTGGAGGGCAATAAAGGACTGGAGCAGCACGGAGCGGATCTGAAGACCTGCTACAACAGAGGAGACCAGGTGCTGACTCCTCTGACGGAGGCCAATGGTACGTCTCTACCAGACTCCGACTGGGTTCACAATAACGGAGTCGTACATTTGGACGGCGACGAGCCTCACCCAGATTTCCAGCAGAAGTCCTCGGTGCTGACCCAGTTTCCTTTGCTAGAGAGGATGAAGGGGAAGACCGCCGAACAGCTGAAGATCCTGGAGGAGAACTTCCTAAGGAACAGTTTTCCTACACACAGTGAAGTAGACAATCTGTCAGCCTCCACCCGTTTGTCCCACCAGGAGATCGAGAGCTGGTTTGTGGAGCGACGGGCCCTGCGGGACAACCTGGAACAAGCACTCCTCAACTCCATGGGCACCAAACGGAACGGTGCGGGTGGACTTGTAGCCAGCGTGGAGAAGCAACTGCAGCAAACTGTAAAACTGAATGGGATTCAGAAACCTAGTGCTGGGATTGGGCACCTCAAAGCTGCAGCTCCTCCAAAACAGCGCCTCCCCATGGTCCCAACACCCAGCTCCAACATCAACTCCTGCTTAGTGCCTCCAGATGGTCGATGGCTGGCGCTCCTCAAGGGCGATATTGCTCAAACCCGGTGGCCTTCCCCTGAGGAGTTCAGTCATCTGGAGGGTCGGACGGGACTGACCCGCACCGACCTGGCCCATTGGTTCAACGAGAGTCGTCTGCAGACCGACAGCAGCGTGGACCTGTCGGGGCTTTTTCACGGTAGTGTGATGAATGGAGGACAGAGGGCGTCGCTGCGGCCCTCTGAAAAGACTCCCTCCAGCAACGTGCTGCAGTGTCAGGGTGGAGCCATTACCTGCCCAAACAAACAAATGGCTTAATAAGACGCATTTCACAATAGAAACGCGTGGATAAAAAAACTACTGGTTGAAGACCATCCTGGAAAAAAGAGGGAAGACGTTTTTAGGAGGGAGTGTAAGGAAAGGTAATGGTGTAGGTTTCAGCGTGGACTCTCAATGTAGGCGTGCTGCCTGGGTAAGTGCGCACAGAGCTGGCAGACAGATAATCTAAGAAAAGAACTGGAGTGTCAGGGTGTGACACGAGTGGAAAACATATGGGAAACATTAAAACCCATAGAATTTTGTTGTATTGACCAGAGGATTAGTAGTGGTAGGATCTTGAGCTCCATGCAACATTTATCACTTCAGCAGCAGCAGCAGCAGCAGCAGCAGTAAGGCGACGGAGCTGGAGTTGGGCTGGCCCAATGGGCAGCGCTTCAGCAGCCTGAGCGCTCATCAGCTGAAGGACGTCCACGGACGCTTTTCTGGCAGGTACGACTGTTTTACATCAGTGTCTTTTTGATCAAAGCATTGGGTATTGTTTGAGAGCATTAGCACCCCCTTCTGCTACATCTGAGTACATGTCTGAACAGAGAACATTTAGTAATAATAAAAACTACAGACGGTACAACGTAACAGGACTGTCGGAGCTAACGTTAGCTCTGGTGTCTGTACCAGGACTGT
>NC_024324.1:642009-648607 GCF_000523025.1 Cynoglossus semilaevis
GGTGTCTGTTCCAGGACTGTTGTAGCTAACGTTAGCTCTGGTGTCTGTACCAGGACTGTTGTAGCTAACGTTAGCTCTGGTGTCTGTACCAGGACTGTTGTAGCTAACGTTAGCTCTGGTGTCACCGCTCGGACAACTTTTTTTTATCATTTAATTCAAATTCAATTTTTCTTCTGGCTGATGAACAAAAATGAGGAGCATTAGTGCCACCTACAGGCTGCAGCACCTGCACCCGTGTTCCTGGTTAGCCAGAGACTGCGGGGTTGTCTCTGTTTTCTTGTTTTGGTTTCACATTTTGAAAACTAAAAGTTGATCAGAGCGTGTTTATTTTTCCAGCTGTTTTTCTGATTTTTCTGCTGCAGTGAAGAGAATGAAAAACAGCAGAGTCACTGCTGAGACAGGAAATAAAGAACAGTAGACAGAGAAATATTCAGAGGACGTCGAGTGTGTGTGTGTGTGTGTGTGTGTGTTCATCAAAACTTCATCTCTGAGCCACGGCTGTTGATGAATTAACACACACTGTTGGCAGTGGTTATTTTTCTTATAATTTATTAGATTCATGGAGAAAATCAGAGATTTTAGTTCAGACCAAAGTCCATGGAGAAAATCAGAGATTTTAGTTCAGACCAAAGTCCATGGAGAAAATCAGAGATTTTAGTTCAGACCAAAGTCCATGGAGAAAATCAGAGATTTTAGTTCAGACCAAAGTCCATGGAGAAAATCAGAGATTTTAGTTCAGACCAAAGTCCATGGAGAAAATCAGAGATTTTAGTTCAGACCAAAGTCCATGGAGAAAATCAGTGAAAAAATGGTTTTATTCCCATTTGAATTGTTTTTCTTTCATGTTTTTCAGATGTGACTTTGCAGCCAACGACGCTCCTGCTGGACTCCTACAAAAGGAGGGAAAGTGAATAATGGAGTAACATAATTTTTTAACAGAACCGCTGCAGAAATCTCTTTTTTTTTTTTTTGTTGCAATTTTTAAAATTTTTTGTTGGTTTTTTTTTTTTTTTTTGGTTCAACTTTCATTTTTGCACTGCAGGTAACGCACATCGTCTTTAAAGAACAGAAGTTGAAAACATACACAGCAGCATTAGAATCTGATGAATCTTTGAGGTTATTTGGGTGAAGGTTCATTAACAGCACTACCCCCTCCACCCCCCACCCCCCCCCCGCACCTGTTAGCAGTTAATATGATGTTTGAAGCCCACCTCAGACATTTCATGGTCTATCCAGCAGGGGGCGCTCATAGCAGAATTAAAGCTCAAAGATTGATTTGATCGTAAATATTTTGGCTTCGGTTCATTGCTAGCACTTTAGAGTCGAGACTTGGAGTCAAAGACTGTGACGATTTCTTTAGCGACGACGTTGTGCGTGACCTGTTCTGCTCCGAGGAGGTAACGCTGATGTGGACGAGGAGGGGCGAACTGGAGCACCGAGTGTGTGCCTGCAGCAGCAGCATGTGACTAAACCGACCAATCAGGACGGTCCATTTTAAAACTAAATCAAATGCCGAGTGCCAAAGCTGGATCTGCTGCGTCTCACGACACTTTAAAAACCGAGCGTTTTCTTTGTAAATAAGATCCATCTGTTTGTTTGTCTGTTTTTTTCACATATTGCTATGGATTTGTACAAATTTATGGGGAAAAAAATTTTGTTACATTTTTTTAAAAAATGGGAGCAAAACAAAACATCCCCACAAAAAAAAAATCCTCCTCCTTTTTTTCTCTCTTGTTTAAGAAACTGCCGCCAGAAATCCTTGGTTTTTTTCTTCCGTTTTTTTTTTTCTTTTTTTTTTTCCGTCTCTTTTTTTGGTCTGTTTGTTCGGATCCAGAACCACTAAACAAACAAACACGGACTTTTAATGAAACTGGACGAAAACACAAGAAAGTCAAACCACACCACAGTAGGAGAAACACTACAGTTGTGACTTCACTGGCGCTGGACTTCTGGTTCACTACTTCCTGTCTGGAGGAGGGGGGGGGAGGGGCTTCACTTCAATCCAATCAGATCCAAACAACACAAATAAGCACCTTTAAACCTTTTTTAAAACTGTTCTGAAGTGAAGTGCTATTACCATTGTTATTACTGTTGTTATTATTATTATTGTAGCCACTGTCGAAACCCTTTTTGAAGAAAAATCGAACTAGAAAATATTGAGAAAAAAAACCACATGAAAGGGAGAGTTGAGGTGAAAGTCATTACAGTGTGATTGTATGTGGTACTGACGCTGTACTACGCTAGTACACCCCCTCTGCCGCCGCCAGGTGGGTACGATAAGGTACTGCCACTCCAATACCAAAGTCCATTTAGAGAATGTGTGGACTCACAGTCCACTCCAATACCAAAGTCCATTTAGAGGAGATCAGAGGAGCTGCTGGTCCACTGCTGCCTCCTGTGGTCACTATTGTCTCTGTGAAGTAAAATCACTGATTTTCTCTATGGACTTCTTTATGGCAGAACGCTAACGCTGAGGTTATTATAGATATTCTTGGGTCAATCAGACTTTTTATTTGGTAGTTCTGCCAGCAGGGGGAGGTCATGGGTCACCCCCTCATGTAAACACACTAGAAGAACACACCTGAACTGTCCCTTTAACTTAAAGCTACACTTCCTGTTTGTCCGACAGTTCGTCACGGATATTTTTTTTTGTTTTCAAACAGATAACGGAACAAAAACAAACAACTACAAGACACAAACAACAGTTTTCAAACAAACGACAACAGAAACAAACACAGAAGGTTTTAACGCTAACGACTTTCATCAATTAAAACTAGCCGTCAGTTTAAAAAAAACACGTAAACCGCTCTCATGTCGCCTGGATATTCTCTATATTTCTGTCTTTCTGCTTCTCGCTCTATCACTTCCTGTCCTCCGTGTCTGTTAAGTTAGGCTCCGCCCACCATCGTACGTACCTGTTATAAACAAGAAAAGGAAATAAGTACTAATTTTTAACACTTCCACGTAGCTTTGCTAGTTTTAGTTTCAGTCGAGTTCTAACAAGAAAAAGAAATGGCTAAAATACACGCTACTTCCTGTCTGCGTTTTACCGACACTGTCGTGTTTCCTGCTCCAACTGAAACACAATGTTAAAAGAAAACATTTATCTTTACCCGTGCACGAGCGCACAGGGCTAACCTCAGCCGCAAACAGAGTCACTACGTCTGTGCGCGGTTTTAGCTGTAGCCCGAACGTTCGTACATTAGTCGCTTATTTTTTAGGTTCAACACTTTTTGCTGCTGCTTGTCTTTCTGCTTCATAAACAGAAAAAAAAAATACAGAAATTAGCGCCACTCAGAGGCGCCCTCTACTGGACCTTCAGCCTTACTATACTTCACACAGGCTTATTTTTGCAAAGTTTTAAGTCACTATTTTTCTGCTGAATCGTTGAATGTATTTACTTTTGGAAAAGTTTTGCTGGAAATTTGAATGTTTGAAAAGGACAAAGTTTAAAGACCAAGAAAAAAAAACAGCCACATTTCTGTGACCTTTGACCTGAAAGAGACACGGAACAAAAGACTACGTTTAACCTGTGTCTTAGCAGCGGCTAAAGAAACGTCAACCTTTAGACGACTTTAACAACAGGAAACAGAGGTTTGTACGTCACTCGCACAGACACGGGAGCTGCTGGTCCACTGCTGCCTCCTGTGGTCAGTTTGTGTCACTGACGTAAATCTAAATAAACCTCAGTGACACAACAACACATTTGATCTCAGTGATGGAGCGAAAACGGCCGGTTTCCTCCATGAGGTTTGGAGTGGACCGACTTCCTGTTTGTTCAACACTGAGGTGTTTCTCACACATTGGAGCTGACCTGATCCTGACCTCTGACCTCTGACCCCTGGTCCAGGAGTTCGTGGCTGAAAATGTTTCCTTGGTCTTTTTACCCCAGTGTCCTTTTTTTCACTGTGTTTTCTCTTGTTTAGACCTTGACAGAGTCAGAGTGCACATGGTCCACAGACCAACACCATCGTCAACAACACCGTCATCCACACCGTCGACAACAACCCCATCGACAACAACACCGTCAACACCATTGTCATCAACACCGTCAACACCATCGTCAACAACACCGTCATCCACACCGTCGACAACAACCCCATCGACAACAACACCGTCAACACCATTGTCATCAACACCGTCAACACCATCGTCAACAACACCGTCACCAACACCATCGACAACAACCCCGTCAACAACACCATCGTCAACAACACCGTCACCAACACCATCGACAACAACACCGTCATCAACACCATCGACAACAACAACATCTTCAACACCATCGTCAACAACACCGTCATCCACACCGTCGACAACAACCCCATCGACAACAACACCGTCAACAACCCCATCGACAACACCATTGTCAACAACACCGTCAATACCATCGTCAACAACACCATCGTCAACAACACCGTCATCCACACCGTCGACAACAACCCCATCGACAACAACAACATCTTCAACACCATCGTCAACAACACCGTCATCAACACCATCGACAACAACACCGTCAACAACCCCATCGACAACACCATCGTCAACAACACCGTCACCAACACCATCGACAACAACACCGTCAACAACCCCATCGACAACACCATCGACAACAACACCGTCAACAACCCCATCGACAACACCATCGACAACAACACCGTCGACAACAACACCATCGACAACAACAACAACACCATCAACAACATCATTAACACCATCACAGTTCACACCATCACAGTTCACACCGTCATCAACACGGTCAATTTAAATGTTAGTTAAATTGGTCAGAGAACAAAGTGCCCCCCGGTGGTCCTGGAGAGCAGGTGCACTCTGTTGAGGTCGGCTCTGCTCCATCACCGACTCCACCACCGCCGCCGCCGCTGCTTCTTCTTCTTCTTCTTCTTCTCCTGTTCATCATCGTCATCATCATCGTGGTGCTCGACCTGGACACAGAGACAGAACTGGAGTCCAGGTCAGACCCCGGTACCTGGTTCAGACCCAGACCCTGGTCCGGACCAGGTTCTTCTTCTGTTTCTGTGTCTGGGTTCCACAAAACAACCTGTTGATGTTCTGCTGTAAACAAACAATAAACAACAATAAAGAACCGCCTGTTTCAACAAGAACCACTGACTCCGTGTCACTGGACTGGACTGGACTGGCCCCGCCCTCCTGGTCCGGCCCCGCCCCTTGTCTGACTCCGCCCTCCTGCACCGGTGGAAAACACTGAGGTTGTTTCTGTTGAAGAACAAATGTTTAAAACATCAAATATTTGTTTCAATGACATAAAAATTAAGTCGCTAAAAAAACGAGTTTGACGCAAATGGATTATAATCGTAACAAATTAGCTAAAAGATAGTTAGCCGTGGAGAACGTCAGATGAACGACTCTGATAAACAGCGTTGAAAATTAAAGCTAAATTCTTCGTCTCTGTTACGATCGTTTTGGCTAACGTTCTTCTAACGTTGGAGACGGTAGACGATAAACCAGGAGACGTTTGTTTCTACGCTGATGACGCAGGTTCAAATAAGACAGACCACCCGGGAGCGCTGTTCTCTCTCGCCGCTCGTTCTCCGCACGGCTGTAATATCTGCTGAGCGTCCTCCGAGGAGACGCGTTTAAGACAAGCCCCGCCTCCAGAACAGAACGAGGACGAAGGGAGCTGTAAAAAAAATTAAGATTCAAATTAAAAATGAATCAAGAAGTGTGTGTGTGTGTGTGTGTGTGTTCAGTTGAACCCTGAGGTTCTGGATCTTACCTCAGATGTTTGGACCTGCTCCACTGCTCCACCGTGTGGCTGTGACACTGAAGTCAAAATGAAAACAAATCCAATGTGAATCACACAGGGGGCGCTGGTGAGTTCATTTAGTTGGACTTGATGCTGTGTTCAAGGCCCCGATGGAGCAGAGAAACTTCCTGACAGGAATAACGCCTGGTCTCCGTCTCTGCACTGAAACTCCAGGGATTTGAACCGGCAACTTAACACTGTTGTGTCTTTGAAAATGATCGACAGCGCCCCCTGTGGAGCGACAGCTGCACGTTTAAATCCTGCATCCAAATATTTGTCCTTCAACAGCAGAAAACCGAACCTTAACCACTGGTACTGATACCGCTGCAGGCGCCCCCTTGTGGCACTTGGTGAAACCTTTCACTGTGAGTCAAAAAAGTCAAAAACATTTTTGAAAATTCTGAAAAATAAAGAAGTCAAATGCAGCGAGTAAATCCCCGAGAAAGATCGACTTTTATTAAATACAGTAATCTGACCACTGGAGGCAGCAGCGGGCCAGCAGGTCCTGTGATTTTCTGGATGCTTTTTAAACTTTACACCCACGAACGCTGGAGTTTCCAGAGTGTCAGTGACAGCACCGTGGGAGACGAGTGTGAACTGCGTCTGTGTCGCCTCCAAAATGTGTGTGTGAGAAATCAAACCATTCACAGGAGAACACGCGTGCATGCGTGCGTGCGTGTGTGCGCGGGAACAAACACACACTCGACAGCTTTGGTCTCATTTCTCGTGTGAGTGTGATTTTCACGCTGAACTTTTCCACTTGTTCTTTGAGGAGACGAATTAAAAAAACACAGAAGTGAAAAATAAAACACA
>NC_024324.1:648715-650637 GCF_000523025.1 Cynoglossus semilaevis
TCCCCCAACACCCCCCACTCCTCCCCCAACACCCCACGCAGGTCCACACTGTGACAAAACCACGACATGAAATAAATTCAACTTTTTTTCTCGAATTCCGTTCCTCAGAACAATCGCTGTCGTTGTTGACGGCGGCGGCGGCGGCGGCGGCTCAGTGGTTACGGAGGCGGACTTGGGTCTGGAAGGTTTCAGGTTCGAGCGTTTACGAGTTACCACTGAGGTGCTCTGATCACGGCACCGAGCCCATAAAGCTGCCCCCTGCTGGCTGTGGTGAAGGGTTAAACACAGGGTCGTGAGCTGTGGTGCAGTGGAGCAGTGGTGTGTCACCATGACAAATACGTTTCACAGTGGCGGTCGACTGTAATCCTAATTCCTATTTTTCCTTCTGAAGAGAGAACCCTCTCAGACTCTCAGACGCTCATTTTTACAGGGTGTCCTTAAACGCAGCAGGACCAAGGACACAGACACAAAAACATGAAAAACTCTTTTCATTTTCTGTTTTTACATCAGACGTGTCGACAGCGCCACCTCTGACCGGCTTTGGTTTTTATTCTTCATTCAAATGAAGTCAAGAAAATTCAAACAGAATAAAGAAAAGAGGAGAAGAAAGACACAGGAGCTGTTGGTCCGCTGCTGCCTCCTGTGGTCACTGCAGGTAACATCGGAGACAACACGGTGACTTGTTGTTTTTCTAACAAAATTTGATTTGTTTTTGTTTGTTTGTTTGTTGTCCAGTAGGGGGAGCTAAAGGTGTAAACCTGTACATTTTGAGGCTGAAGTGTCGGTCGGTGAAGAAGCGTTCACTCAGACGTTTCCTTTTGGCAGAACATGAAAGAAAACAGAAACAAAGAACAAAGACGAGGTGGTGGTTTGGTGTTTCCACCCTGACTCAGCCCACAGTCACCGCCCCGCGTGTCTGTGTGTGTCTGTGTGTGTCTGTGTGTGTCTGTGTGTGAGAGAGAGAGACCGACAGGTAGAACCGGATCTGTTGATCATCTGAGTTTGTTCACTAAACACCTGTAGAGCCGTTCTTCACCACCGGTCGGATCAACGTTCACCAGAGAAACTCTGCCGTCAGCCGACCGACACCATCAGTGGTGCGTTTGAGGACTGTGGGACTTCTTGTTACTGTAGTAGTGACAACACGTACAGTCAGAGCTAACGTTAGCTACGACAGTCCTGGTCCAGCCCCCAGAGCTAACGTTAGCTACAACAGTCCTGGTACAGACGCCAGAGCTAACGTTAGCTACGACAGTCCTGGTCCAGCCCCCAGAGCTAACGTTAGCTACAACAGTCTTGGTACAGACACCAGAGCTAATGTTAGCTACAACAGTCCTGGTACATACACCAGAGCTAACGTTAGCTACGACAGTCCTGGTACAGACACGAGAGCTAACGTTAGCTACAACAGTCTTGGTACAGACACCAGAGCTAATGTTAGCTACAACAGTCCTGGTACAGACGCCAGAGCTAACGTTAGCTACAACAGTCCTGGTACAGACGCCAGAGCTAACGTTAGCTACGACAGTCCTGGTACAGATACCAGAGCTAACGTTAGCTACAACAGCCTAAGCCAGGAGCTGGTTCTGGCTAAAGTGATGAAGCTAACTTTGGTTCACTTTTGTGTTTAAAAGCTAAAATCTATTTTACTTGGTATCAGACCTGATTCTAACAGCAGGGGGCGCTCACAACATGGTTAGTATCTCAGAAAACTACTCTGATAAAGTGGAATCATGAATCGCAGATGTTTAGCTGAATTTAAATCTATAAATAGTTTGAATTTGTTTCATTTTCAGGGTCGACACAAAAAGAAGGACAAAAATTCCCGAGAGAATCGTTTTTGTCGAAACCGTCAGGAATAAAAAAAGAAACAACAATAAAAGAAAAAGCCGTCGGTGAAAACAAGATAAAACAGAGAGAAG
>NC_024324.1:650695-656843 GCF_000523025.1 Cynoglossus semilaevis
TATTTGGTAAAAATGTTTCTTCTTTTTTTCCTCACATCAACGTCTGAGTCAGAATTTCTCAAACAGATAACAGCAGCCCCCCCTCCTGTTGGTTCAGGGCGGTACTACATCTCTGATGAGATCAGAATCTTTGGCTTCACATGGATCCAGTTTGTTCTGGTTTGGGACTGATGTACAGGAAGTTCTAGAGGAACTGGGAACTGTTTTCTCTTCTGGTTCATGACGTCACGTTGTTCCTGTTGATCCTCTGAGGAACTGGAACCAAACAGAAGAAGAGGAAGAGGAGGAGGAAGAAGAGGAGGAAGAAGAAGAAAAGAAGAAGAGGAAGAAGAAGAAGAAGAAGAAGAAGGAGAAGGAGAAGAAGAAGAAGAAGAAAAGAAGAAGAAGAAGAAGAAGAAGAAGGAGAAGGAGAAGAAGAAGAAGAAGAAAAGAAGAAGAAGAAGAAGAAGAAGAAGGAGAAGGAGAAGAAGAAGAAGAAGAAAAGAAGAAGAAGAAGAAGAAGAAGAAGGAGGAGGAGGTGATCGTCTTCAGATCACACTCCGTGTGTGTTTCTCACAGCTTCAGTTCTGTCACATCTTGTCCTCAGACTCTGACTGTGATGTTACAACTGTGATTTCACACACACACACACACACACACACAGACTCGGCTGTTTCACATCTTGTCACAGGAAGTCACATGACGTCCTCAGGATGAACGTCGCCCCCTGCTGTTCTCCTGCTGAGCGGCAGGGGGCGCAGTCACTTCCAGTGTCGATCGTTGTTGTTCGACTGAAGCGAACTGTCAAGGAACGAGGACGGAACGTTCCAGAGAGGAACCGTGGACTCTGTGAGGACACCACGTCCTGAAGGACACGTCCTCGGAGAAAGACGGCTTCTCTTTCTGTCGACAGTTCTGCAGGAACCCATTGTTACAGGATGTCTCCAGCAGGTGGCAGAGACGTTCAGATGATTTGATCCATCAGGTGTCTGGTGTGCTGTTAGCGCCCCCTGTGCCTGCGGCCCAGAGCGGCGCCCGGTCTCCGTGTGATCCGACGTTGGCAGAACATCTGTGTTTGTTCATCAAACACCTGAGGAACGCTTTTCACCACAGCGGGGTAATTAATATTTTTATAGCCACCGTAATCAGCCCGTGGGGCGTGTGAACACCCACGGCCATCCCATAATAGTCCAACCAGTGAGGCGTTTGAGGACAAATGGACAAATGAGAATCGCTGTTGTCTTTCCCTCCATGATGCGGTTCTCCTCATACAGACGTTTTAGTTCAGAGACACAGAACGACCACTGGGGGCAGCGGTGGACCAGCAGCCCCTGTGTCTCACTGATGGCAGTGAAATTCAAATGTTTTGGTCCTTTAAACCAACCAACAGCTGCTAAGTCAGTGATGTCAGTGATGATGTCATCACGATCAGGAAGTGGTCAGAGGAAAAACTTTAAACAACAACAACGACAACAACAACAACGACAACAACAACAACGACAACAACAACAACAACGACAACAACGACAACAACAACAACCTGTGGTTCATACGAGTTAAAGCAGGTGAACAAAACTGAACGTGCACACTCACGTGCACGCCCTCCCCTCCCCCTCTCTCTCTGTGTCTCACCCCTCCTCCCCAGCACAGAAGTAGGTCAGTAGTGAGAGCTGCTCCGTGTCCTGACACGACCTCTCCCCTCCTCCCTCCCTGACTCCTCCCCTCCTCCCTCCCCTCCTCCCTCCCTGACTCCTCCTCCTGAGCAGATTTAACTCTTCCTCTTTTCTTCCCCCTCCTCTCCTCTCCTCCCTCCTTCATCTTCGTGGCTCCTCCTCCTCCTTTTTCCTCCTTCCTCACGTTTTTCTTTTCAGTCTCCCACTTTCTCCTCCCACCTCCTTCAGCTCTTCCATCCTCCTCTATTCTTGTCTAAACTCACATCAACCACCCATCCACCAGCATCCGTCCACCAACATCCATCCACCAACATCCGTCCACCAGCATCTATCCACCAACATCCGTCCATCAGTGACGTCAGAATCAAAAAATATTTTATCGAAGAAAAAACTTTTTTTGTTTAAAGTTTGAAAACTTTCGGAAAAAGAAAAAAAAAATCTTCCAAAGTTTTTCAGAGGAGACCTTGGTGATCACCAAAACCCTGGCAGTCTGGTTAGACTGAGCTCATACCGCCCTCTGCTGGACGAAGTGATTACAGAGAAGAAAATACCAGAAGAAAAACGCCTCAATATGGCTGCCAGAAAACGTCACGGACAAAAAAAAACAAAAAAAAAAGGTGTCAATAAGGCGACAAAGATGGGGGAGGGAGGAGGAGGAGTTAAGTTTTCTCTGGTGCAGAACACCGTGTTCTCTGGACTGGTTGAACTGGTTTCTATGGTGCTGCTGCAGGTTCGTGTGGCTGCACCAACACTGGAGACTGTGAGCAGTTCAGGGCCCAGGAAAAAAAAAGAAAAAAAAGGTTTTTGTAGCAGAAAAAAGGTCAGAGGTCAGAGGTAAAAATGATAAACATAATAAAGATGAAAGATTCAGGTTCATCTCCTACAGACCAGAGTCCATGGAGAAAATCAGAGATTTTAGTTCAGACCAAAGTCCATGGAGAAAATCAGAGATTTTAGTTCAGACCAAAGTCCATGGAGAAAATCAGAGATTTTAGTTCAGACCAAAGTCCATGGAGAAAATCAGAGATTTTAGTTCAGACCAAAGTCCATGGAGAAAATCAGAGATTTTAGTTCAGACCAAAGTCCATGGAGAAAATCAGAGATTTTAGTTCAGACCAAAGTCCATGGAGAAAATCAGAGATTTTAGTTCAGACCAAAGTCCATGGAGAAAATCAGAGATTTTAGTTCAGACCAAAGTCCATGGAGAAAATCAGAGATTTTAGTTCAGACCAAAGTCCATGGAGAAAATCAGAGATTTTAGTTCAGACCAAAGTCCATGGAGAAAATCAGAGATTTTAGTTCAGACCAAAGTCCATGGAGAAAATCAGAGATTTTAGTTCAGACCAAAGTCCATGGAGAAAATCAGAGATTTTAGTTCAGACCAAAGTCCATTATTATTATAATTATTATCATTGAATTAATCGGGGACTGAAGTGAATGGATTCCAGGACGTAGCATGAAACACATTTTGTTTTATTTTTCCTGCAGACAGAAACAGGATGGTGTTCATGATTAAAATCCGTATATAATAAATAAATTAACTGCTAACAACGGTCGTTAATTAAAGCAACATAAAGTTTTCACAGAGGTCATGATGGCTGACGAAATAGTGAAAACTGCTCCACCTGCTGGTTGTTTTGTGAAGCTTTACACAGTTATTACAGAAGCTTATTTTCCTCTGGGTTTGTTTTAAACACACAGGTATGAAAATGTTAAAAAAAAAATCCTGTTACTTACATTTTGTTTTTTGTCAACTGATAAAAAAAAAGTCAGGTTTTTATTTCACCATCTTCTTAAACTGCGTCTGTGTTTTTCCTCAGTTATTCTCTAAACTTTGGCGACGAACAAAGAAACACTCGTTTGTTTTTATTCGTATTAATGAGTTCTGGTTACTTTCATGCGTACAGTAATAAAACGTATAAATGTAGCTCTGAGGTAAAGTGGCCTGTTTTCCTGCAGTAGACCAGACATTTGAATATTTCTCTACTGTTGTTGGACTTTTTACTGATCATTTGGACAAAGACAAAACTGTGTTTGGGTTCAAATCCATTTTCATGTCCATCACCTGAAGAAAAGACCTGAAAATAATCATTAATCCACCTTAAAAACATTGTTGTCAGAGACACGATCAGCTGGACAGAAATGAACGCACCCTGCAGTGCCTCCAGTGGCCAGCTGCAGTAAAAGGTACATTAGCCACACCCTGTCCATATAAGCTAGCTTTATGCTAAGGGGCACAACCCAGTGAACGTCAGTAAAATCTCTGGCCCTACGTTGCCCCCAGTGGCTATCACAGTATTGGCTACAGAAGAAGCATCCCGGGCCCCCGCACTTCTAAATAAGCTAGCTAGCTCAACGACCAAAAGGTGGCACAGTAGAATAGTTAGCATTGCTGATGTGAGACCTACCATATATGTCAATTTAAATAATTCCCAACTTCTTACTAAAGGTAAAGTCCCGCCCCTTTTATTCCTGCAAGACAGACAGAAACAGGTCTTTAACTTGTGAGGGGACGACAGAGGCGGGGCAGTTACTGTACCCAGATGCACTGTCTCAAATGTGCACTAGAGGGCACCAAATCTTTTTAACAATATTTCAAATCACCACCGTTGCCCCCTGATGGAGATTCAAGAGAAAACATCTTAATCTTCCACCTGTTCATGTTCTGGACGCTGAGATCGTGAACATTCTTCTTTGACCTTTGACCTTACATTACTAAGGTCAACACATTGATGTTTTTTTATTAACCAAGAATAAAAACCGCGTCCTGAGTTCAACGTTTGTCGTTTGTTTACACTTTGACAATGGTTTTAAGGTGGATTAAAAAACTGCAGCGTGTGTGAGGTCGGAGGTAAGAAACATCCTGAAGAGACGTCGTTGAAACTCAACGCACCCAAACGTCCGCAAACGGGGTTTTTTTCGTTGTTTTTACAAAAAAGAGCTTATAGTTCGTACGAGGAGTTAAACTTCACTCTGACTTTGACGCAACTTGAAAATAAACAGGAAAAAAATACAAAAAGAGTTAAGAGTTTAGACTCAACATCGGTTTTTGTTTTTGTTTTTCACTTCAAAAAAACAAATGAAATTTTTAAAAACGTTTTGTTCCGACCAGTAAACGTTTCTGTTTGGTCTCCTCTCTGAGAACCGTCTCTGTTCAAACTTTAAGACACGAGTCGATCAAACGCCACAAGAAATCCGACGTACAAGTCCCGTGGTTTCTGTCGGCGGCGGCGGAGCGGGAACTCGTCCTCGTGGTCTTGGTTCCAGCCTCAGTGACGTAAACTGGTTCCTAGAGTTGGGCCAAGACAAACCAGGGCTCAAACCAGTCTGGATCTGGAACCCCCCCCCCACCCCCCCGCCCCCCAGCAGACTGTCTCTGGGGACGAAGTCTGAGGTTGGATTAAAAAACGGCGGGTCCTGAGATCACGCCCTGAGGAACGCCACGTGTGAAGAGTTAGCGTTTCAGAACTCCTGTTGGTGAGAACGTGAACTGACCTCATGTCTGTGCCCACGGCTGTCATTGGCTGACTCACTCACTCACTCACTCACTCAGCCTCCTCCTGGATCTCCTCTTGCTCCTTCTCCTCCTCCTTCTCCTCCTCTTTGCCGTCATCTGAGGCCTCGTCTCCTTGCTCCTTCACCTCCATGTCGCCCTCGCCGTCTTCTTGTTCTGTCCCCACTGTGGTTTCCTCCTCCTCCTCCTCTTCGTCCTCGCCCTCTTCCTCCTCCTCCTCCTCGTCTTCCTCTGCCTCCTCCTCCTCACTGAAGGGCTCCTGTCCCTCCTCCTTCCTCTTGGCGGTCTCAGCGAACCAGTCCCTCACCTGCTCGTAGCTCATGCTGGACTTCATCACCAGCTCGTCCAGGTCTTTCTCACTCAGAATGCCGTGTTTGAGGTAGTAGTCTTTCAGAAATGATTTACCAGACTTCACCTGTAGGGGGACAAGCAGACAAAACACTGACATACATTTGGATAGGGCTTCTCGTACTGAAAGTTCTGGGAAAACTACGGCTCTGAGTCCATGCCCCAGACTCCTCCGACCGATCAGGAGGCTAGCCCTGCCCGGTGCTACCTGACAGGCCCAGCTGTGGTCCTGGTACCGATACAGACCTTAATGGCGGTCACGCCCTCCTTTGGTGATCGCTTGGAGGCGTTGGGCCGCCGCGTCCTCTTGGACCAGCCCCTGTTACGCTTCCTCGACTTCTTCTTGGCTCCGCCGTTTAGTGCCTCGTCCCCCTGCAGGACAGAAGGTTAAGGAACTCACGGTCATCGTTATTGCGACAAACACAGTGTCAGGTGTGACAAGGACGCGGCACGATCACCTTCCCGCTCTGGTAGAGGTAGTACCACTTCAGGTTGCTGTTCTTGCAGGCGTAGCGCGTGTCACCGAACCAGTTGACGACGTAGGTTCTGGGCAGCCCGCTCTCGTTCGCCATGCGGTCGTACTCTTCAGGCGTCGGCCACTGCGTGTGGACGAAAGCCTTCTTCAGGATGTGGA
>NC_024324.1:660524-670070 GCF_000523025.1 Cynoglossus semilaevis
GAAGGGGGGAGACTTCTGCTTCTCACGAGAGGACGACACTTTGACCTTTTCTGTTTCAACTTCAACGTCCCCGCCTTCTTTTGTGGTGGGCGCTTTCCGCCTCTCGGTGAACCAGGCGTCGACCTCCCGCCGCGTCAGCTTGGTCTCCGTCCTCAGCCGGCTGAGCTCCTCGTCAGAGGGAGTGTCCGACTTCTGGAAACTGGCCTCCAGGACGAGGAGCTGCTCCGGAGTCTTCTCTTTGAACTTCTGCGGCGTGAAGTCCGGGAAGGCGTGGCGGAATTTGACCCTGCTGTTGCCACCCGTGCCGGGGGCACTGGCGGTCGTGGGGGAGGAGTCGCTGGCGTCGTCACTGGAGTCGATGACAATGGTGGCCGTGTTTTCACCGTTGCCGTTGTTGTTCAGACTTCCGCTGCTGCTGCGTCTCACTCTGGCTCCGCCCGCTGTCGCCGCCCTGCTGGGTGACAGGTCACTGAGCAGGAGGCTGTGCTGATCCCTGGAGTTCCTCTGGTTGTAGCGCGTGTCGCTGAACCACTTCTTGATGGCTCGTTTGGAGAGTTTTGTGACCTGCATGAGGCGGGAAATCTCCGCCTCTGTGGCGAACTGCCTGCGGCTGTAGCTAGCCTTCAGCTCCGCCAGCTGTTCCTTGGACTTCTTCGGTTTAGATCCTAACGTGTCCAACCCAAGCGCCAGGCTGGCGGAGGAACCCGTCAGCTCAGCAGTGGACTCCGACGTTGACGGTTCCGCTGCTTTAGGCTGGTTTCCCGGGACTCCAGCGACCGTGAGGGTGATGGGGGAGGCGACGGGGAGGGCGGTGCCGTTACCTGTCACCTGAGTGAGGACGAGGCCGGGCTGCCCAACGATCTGACACGTCTGGAAGATGGACTGCAGGCCGTTGGTGGCAGCAGCGATGTTGGCGGGGATGACGGTGATGGTCTGAGGGACCGCCTGGACCGTGCCGTTGAACTTCTTCTTGCGGGCCTCCTCCACCTGTGGACACCAGGTGTCAGTCAACAATCTTTGAAGGGTGATGTCACAGCAGTGTGTGTGTGTGTGTGTGTGTGTGTGTGTCCACCTCTTCTGGCGTCCAGCTGACCCCATGTTTCAGCCTCTGAGCAGAGAACCAGACCTTGATCTGCTCCTCAGTGAACTTGGTCTGTGAGACCAGACCCATGATCTCTGACACAGACGGGTACGGGAACCTGCGGAGAACGGAGGTCGGAGGTCAGAGTAAAGACATTAACCACCAATAATTGGTCAACAATTAATGGACCATCTTTGGCTAACTTTAGCTGTATGGCTAACTTTATACATTAAGCTAACTTTAGCTGTTGTTAACTTTAGATGTTTGTTAAATTTAGATGGGGGGGGGGAGGGGGGAGTCAAACTCATTTCCACCAGGGGGCCACATCATCAATACAGTTCCCCTGAAGGGCCGGTTGTAACTGGAAGACTGTATATGATCAGGGGTCCCCAACCCCTGGTCCACAGACCATCACAAGTCCATAGGTCATTTGGTACCGGGCCGCAGTGGGAGACAGTGAAAAAATGTACTTCATTTTTACTCATTCTCTTCGTTGCAGCGGGCCACACAAAACGGCTCGGCGGGCCGCATTTGCCCCCGGGCCTTGAGTTTGACATGTAAGCCTTAGACGTTTAGCTAACTCTTGTTTCCAAGGTGCTACTAAAACACAGCATACTTTTACTAACTGCTAGTTTCCTTTAAGCTAACACTAACTCGACACCCCTTTGTACTGAACATCAAGTATCAGGAAGAGGATGGCAGTGTGGCAGTGTCACCTGTTGTAGGCGCTGTGGAGCAGCACGTTGCTGTCCATGGCAGCGTTGTAGGTGGGGATGCTGCTGACGGGGATGAGCAGCTGCGTCTGCGTGCCGTTCTGCTGCTGCTGCTGCTGCTGCTGCAGTGCTGTCAGCACCTGTGCTAGCGCCCCTGCAGGCAGCACTCCGCCACTGCCCGATGCACCTTTGATCTGAAGCACGTTGGGGCTGTTGACCACGATGCCCTGGGGGACGGCCTGGACCTGAAGAGGTGCCGAGACGGGGACCAGCCGAGGAGCCACGGTGGCCGTGGCGACAGCGGGAGTGAGGGGAGCGGGCGACAAAGTGGGCGGCTCCCTCTGCTCGTCTTCATCCTCTTCATCACTTTCCACTTTGATCACGCCACCGTTGTCCGTGGCGGCCATCTTTTGTGTGGCGGTGAACTTTTTGACCTCCTGACGACCCCTGACCCTCATGATAGGCGTCTTACTGAGGACAATGCCGCGGCGCCACATCTCCTCCGACTCCTCGTCGTCCTCCATCTTGACGAAGCTGCCGTCGAAGGTCAGGTCGTTGACCGTCTGCTGGATGACCGTCTCGTTGTGTTGCCGCACCATCGTCCGGGTGAAGTTGTCCTCCCCCGGGTGCAGGTGGGCATTATGGGCCAGCAGGGAGTCGTAGCTGTGGGCAGAGGATTGTGGGTAGAAAGTGTTTGAGTCATGTGACATGGCATTTTATGATGTTTGGCCACAAGGGGCCAGTAAAACTCAAGGATAAACCATCTTACAAACAACCGGAAAATTCACTTCTGTAGTTTGTTCTGAAATCGTAACACGTAACTCTCTCGTGTTCATGAATGTAAACAAGTGAGGCGTCTGGAGCGCCCTCTACCTCTTGGTGTGGTAATCACACTCCATACAGACGTAGGAGGTGGTGATGACCACGTCAGGATGCTCCGTGGACACGTGCACGGTGAAAAGGTTGAGCTCCGCCGTCCGGAAGCTGCAGTATTTGCACTCGTACCCCCCCTCGGTGGCGTTGAGCTCGTGGTCAGCCGACACCCGTGTGACGCCGCAGTCGTCTTCCTCCACCACTTCTTTATCGTCCTCTGCCTCCTCGTCCATGACAACGTTCTCCATCTCCTGGTCAAAGTGCGGCGCAGGTTCCTCTCGCGGGGGAACCATGCAGGGCGTGGTCGACTTCCTCCTGCTGGACATCCTGTACTTCCTGTTTCTGTGTGTGTGTGTGTGTGTGTGTGTGTCAGCGCCGTCTCAGTTCACAATAAGAAACTGCTGCTGCCGCCATGAGAAATGATGTCATCAGTCAAAACAAAGCTGGAACTTTCTTTAGATCCTGAAGGGAAAAAACAAAATAAAGAATAAAATTATCTTCAAATTCACACCGGGCTTTTTCACATTTCCCACTTCATCTCAACTCACTATTACAACAAAGGAACGTAACACAAACGTAAAGACAAAAAAACAAAAGAGACTAAACAACAACAGTGACGTCACTCTGGACAACTGCAAAACAACAACATAAAAGAACAACAACAACAACAACAACAACAACAACACAACCACGCTGGACTTTCATATCACAGCCAATGACTAGAACGATGGCCATGGCCACACACGCGCGCACACGCACACACACACAGACTAGCTTACAGCAGCTAACTCCCGGAGCCTCGGTCCTACCTGTGGTTTTGACCCGGCCCCGGGGCCCTTTGTGTGGATGTGGACTCACCTGGAGAAGCGGCTCTCCTTCATCGTCACTTAGCCTGTTAACTTTTAGCCTGTTAGCTGTTTAGCGGCGGTGACGGTAAAGCATCACCGTTTCGCTCTCTTCAGCCTTCCGCCTTTTTTTTAGCCAAATCCACGGAGCAGCCCATCGGCTCCAGCACCGGAAACACGGCAGTTACCGAGGGTTAGCCCCGGTTCGTGTCCACACCGACATTAGCCGCATGGTCTACTCCGTTTATTTGCGCACAAAAAACAACAGATTTTGTCCAAAAAGACAACGACAGACCAACAACTCTAATGATATTTTCTAATGCGCCGCAATAACCGAGCGAAGGATGACAACTACTTCCGGTCTGAGATTTTACAAATAAAAGCCTTAAACAAGCGCGTAAACAAGACATGAATATCCAAGTATTGGTTCTCGGGCGATATTAGCACATGGGCTGAAAGCCGTTCGTTATTGTTTTATGTGGGTGACGTCTGGTCACCTCCGTGTCACCAGGGACATTTTGAAATCTTTTAAGTTTGTATTAACCTTCATGACAGATTCTTAGTTAGCTTTAAACTAGTCGTAGATATTGTTTCCTATCTTTTCAAGACAATTCTTAAACATGTTTTTAATTTATTAGCGTAGTAAACATACTGTATTTTAGTTGATGTGTTATATGTTTATTTAATTAAACTTTTGTTTTATTGGCTAACTAATTTCGACTGTCTTTATTGTTTCCGGTGTTTCTGGTCTCCGTTAGCCGTCTTTTAGCTGTGGTATCGGTCCTGTTTCCGATTGAAATGTCATGTGGATTTTTGTTTGTTTTAACATTTACCTCCAGTAACAACAACAACAACAACAACAACAACACAACCACGCTGGACTTTCATATCACAGCCAATGACTAGAACGATGGCCATGGCCACACACGCGCGCACACGCACACACACACAGACTAGCTTACAGCAGCTAACTCCCGGAGCCTCGGTCCTACCTGTGGTTTTGACCCGGCCCCGGGGCCCTTTGTGTGGATGTGGACTCACCTGGAGAAGCGGCTCTCCTTCATCGTCACTTAGCCTGTTAACTTTTAGCCTGTTAGCTGTTTAGCGGCGGTGACGGTAAAGCATCACCGTTTCGCTCTCTTCAGCCTTCCGCCTTTTTTTTAGCCAAATCCACGGAGCAGCCCATCGGCTCCAGCACCGGAAACACGGCAGTTACCGAGGGTTAGCCCCGGTTCGTGTCCACACCGACATTAGCCGCATGGTCTACTCCGTTTATTTGCGCACAAAAAACAACAGATTTTGTCCAAAAAGACAACGACAGACCAACAACTCTAATGATATTTTCTAATGCGCCGCAATAACCGAGCGAAGGATGACAACTACTTCCGGTCTGAGATTTTACAAATAAAAGCCTTAAACAAGCGCGTAAACAAGACATGAATATCCAAGTATTGGTTCTCGGGCGATATTAGCACATGGGCTGAAAGCCGTTCGTTATTGTTTTATGTGGGTGACGTCTGGTCACCTCCGTGTCACCAGGGACATTTTGAAATCTTTTAAGTTTGTATTAACCTTCATGACAGATTCTTAGTTAGCTTTAAACTAGTCGTAGATATTGTTTCCTATCTTTTCAAGACAATTCTTAAACATGTTTTTAATTTATTAGCGTAGTAAACATACTGTATTTTAGTTGATGTGTTATATGTTTATTTAATTAAACTTTTGTTTTATTGGCTAACTAATTTCGACTGTCTTTATTGTTTCCGGTGTTTCTGGTCTCCGTTAGCCGTCTTTTAGCTGTGGTATCGGTCCTGTTTCCGATTGAAATGTCATGTGGATTTTTGTTTGTTTTAACATTTACCTCCAGTGTCGAACCTTTCCTAGAAAAACGTGCATGACAACAACAACAACACCAGAAAACTCCATGGAGGAGGAGCAGCAGTCGGAGCTGAGGCTCAGCCACTGACGGTGAAGAACATGAATCCGTCTTTATGTTGAGACACAAACCACGGTGGTGAATAGTGGAAAAATAATAAAGAAAGAAATAAAAATAGAACATACAAACAACTAGAAAAGTTTTTAAAAAAAGTAATTCAGCTGCCGAGCACAGCTCTATCCGGTTTTAATTTGAAGTCTTTAACAAGAAGCGGAAGCGTCTACCGCTGTTGTGACGTCAGTGATGGGCCTTCTCTGCGTATTTTTATTTCTTTAACCAATGTGATGAGTTTTTTTTATTATTTAGAACTTTATTGAAGGCAAATCCTTTATAGTCTCCAAAATAATCAACAACCAACAACCATGTCAATATTAGAAATGAATAAAATGAACAGCAAATACAAGTGAAATTCAATAGAACAAATGTTCAATGCCAGGATTATTAGAAACAAAATATTATTATAATTAATATTTTATTAATTTTATTATTATTGAAAAAAAAATACAAATGAAAATGGTGCTAAACACATATGTGTATGTATGTATGTATATCTATGTATGTATATGTGTATATATATATGGCATAACAA
The DNA here is from genome assembly GCF_000523025.1 of Cynoglossus semilaevis. Lineage (NCBI taxonomy): Eukaryota > Metazoa > Chordata > Actinopteri > Pleuronectiformes > Cynoglossidae > Cynoglossus > Cynoglossus semilaevis. Next base: position 666,562 of record NC_024324.1, read on the forward strand.
GAAAAGTGAAATAATTAACACCTGTGGAAAAATAACTTGCGATCGCTGTGGTTAATGAAGCTAACTGCATTTTAGGCTAAGCTTATCTAAATGAACATCTTTTTGGCTAACTTTTAACAGATTAAATGTCTTTTGAACAATATAACCTTAAGCTAACAGTTAGCTGTTACACAAGCCGACACACCGCTTATTTCAAGCTAAATTTCAACTATTTTACAAACCCTAATTATTCTGGTTCATTAATTTTCTGGCAAAAAACTGAAGCCACTCCCTGAATTACTCTCTTTTTGCTAACATTTAAGATAAAAGACACCAAAAATACTCGAGTGCTGTTTGTTTATAAATTCATTCTCAAACTGAACGTCCAGACTTCTGTTCTGGTCCAGTCCAGACCTCAGACCAGGTTCTGCTGCTCTCCAGATACCAGGTTCTGTCCTCCATTAGCCACTAGAGGTGACAACAAGGGCAGATGTTAAATGTTAGCAGTATTTGTTGACTGAACCTGGATTTAAAAACTCATGTGTTTACCTTTTATCAGTGGTTTGTCTTCATACACATCAGATTTTCCAGTTGTAAAAAAACACAGAGAAAACAATTTTCACAGATTTGTTTAAAAAAAAAACAGAAACATAAAGCAAACAGGAAGTGAAGAAATGTTTCCCTGATTTTTTTGTGGGGAAACAAATGTACAAACAAAGACTCACCGACCGACGACTTCCCTGAGTCCAGAGAATTCTCTGAGCCTGAGGACCAAAACAAACCAACAAAGACTTTTAGAGCCTGGAGGACGGGTTAACTAACTAGGTTAACTAGTTGACCATGGGTGAGTTAACATGCGGACTGGTCACCGTGTTATTCACCTTGGGAGAGTTCTTTCTTCTCGTTTGTGTTTCCAAAACAAGCTGTGGAAAAAACAATTGCACAAGAACACGTTAGCTTAAACATTAACTACAACAGTAACTAGAGGTTAGCTAAACGGCTAAACAAGTAGCTAAATTGTTGGTTTTTTTTATTTATTCCAAAATGGTTAGAAAACCAACAGTCAATCTCAGCTAACTTGTAGCTATAGCTGAGCAAACATCAGCTAACTTTTAGTCCATGTGTTTTAGGCCACGTGTCGCCGAGCCTCAGCATCCTTAGTTCATCTCTGTCTCCATCACTTACTCAGTTTATTCTTTTTATGCAGCCAAATCAACAGCAGGGCGACGACCAGGAGGAGGAAGAGGACCATGGACTTTGGTCTGAACTAAAATCTCTGATTTTCTCCATGGACTTTGGTCTGAACTAAAATCTCTGATTTTCTCCATGGACTTTGGTCTGAACTAAAATCTCTGATTTTCTCCATGGACTTTGGTCTGAACTAAAATCTCTGATTTTCTCCATGGACTTTGGTCTGAACTAAAATCTCTGATTTTCTCCATGGACTTTGGTCTGAACTAAAATCTCTGATTTTCTCCATGGACTTTGGTCTGAACTAAAATCTCTGATTTTCTCCATGGACTTTGGTCTGAACTAAAATCTCTGATTTTCTCCATGGACTTTGGTCTGAACTAAAATCTCTGATTTTCTCCATGGACTTTGGTCTGAACTAAAATCTCTGATTTTCTCCATGGACTTTGGTCTGAACTAAAATCTCTGATTTTCTCCATGGACTTTGGTCTGAACTAAAATCTCTGATTTTCTCCATGGACTTTGGTCTGAACTAAAATCTCTGATTTTCTCCATGGACTTTGGTCTGAACTAAAATCTCTGATTTTCTCCATGGACTTTGGTCTGAACTAAAATCTCTGATTTTCTCCATGGACTTTGGTCTGAACTAAAATCTCTGATTTTCTCCATGGACTTTGGTCTGAACTAAAATCTCTGATTTTCTCCATGGACTTTGGTCTGAACTAAAATCTCTGATTTTCTCCATGGACTTTGGTCTGAACTAAAATCTCTGATTTTCTCCATGGACTTTGGTCTGAACTAAAATCTCTGATTTTCTCCATGGACTTTGGTCTGAACTAAAATCTCTGATTTTCTCCATGGACTTTGGTCTGAACTAAAATCTCTGATTTTCTCCATGGACTTTGGTCTGAACTAAAATCTCTGATTTTCTCCATGGACTTTGGTCTGAACTAAAATCTCTGATTTTCTCCATGGACTTTGGTCTGAACTAAAATCTCTGATTTTCTCCATGGACTTTGGTCTGAACTAAAATCTCTGATTTTCTCCATGGACTTTGGTCTGAACTAAAATCTCTGATTTTCTCCATGGACTTTGGTCTGAACTAAAATCTCTGATTTTCTCCATGGACTTTGGTCTGAACTAAAATCTCTGATTTTCTCCATGGACTTTGGTCTGAACTAAAATCTCTGATTTTCTCCATGGACTTTGGTCTGAACTAAAATCTCTGATTTTCTCCATGGACTTTGGTGCGGCAGAGTAATTGATCTAAAAACTTCCAAAAGAACTTGTGACGGACCAGACTGGTTTTGTCTCATCCGATCCATCAAGATTCCGATGTTGATGTTGAACCAGTCCATCTTGCTCTTGCGGGTATCAGACCCCTTCTTCCAGTAGTCCTTATCCTCCTGCTCCTCCATCCATTTCTGTTTGGGAACTTTGAGTGGATGGTCGTTGTCAAAGTAGTCGATTATCCTGCCGTCCAGCAGACCCATGGCTGTGAACTTGTGAAGACCAGGAGTGGACGGCTCTTTGGAGTAGGCCGTGTAGATGTAGGTCAGAGAGTGAGTTTCTGGAGAAGTGACAGAAAATCATTCTTTATTTGTTCACAGTAAAAAACAACAACGTTTCACCCACAACAACAAAAAAAACCTGAAGGAGGCCGAACTGGATCACACACTGAACTATGTTACGATTAATTAACAGCTAATTTCCAACTTAACTTCAGATAAGTTGACACAAACGAACAGGAAACCGAACTAAAACCTGAACCAAACAACGACCACAGAGACTGACGTCAGGCTTTAGGTTTTAAATTCGGTAATGTGTTCAAAAAAACAAACTGTTTTAGTTGAGACGGATCGATACAAATATCGATACATCGTCAACAAATAAATATAGTAAAAGTGCTTTCAACACGGTGTACCGAACGCCACAGCAGCCGTCGACATGTTGTCATTTTTCAGGTTCGATATATCGGAGGCCAAGGTCTGGACTAAAGTCGATGTTTATATCTGCGCTACATTTCGCCTGTTTCCTTGTCCTGGACGAAAAAATATAATCTTAATCTAAAAATAAAACATTTTTTGCCAAACACGTTCGTAAAATAAATGTTCGTCACAAGTTTTTTTACTTTCGATTTCGCCCGAACTTACCGCAGTTCACGGTCACAGCTGCGGCCAACAGAACCAGAACTGGAACCAGACACGATCCGAACATAAACACGTCCCTTCTCCTGTCGATTAAACCCATTTCGAACGTTTAACAATCTTTCAAATATAGTGTTTTGTCTCTCGATTCGGTGGCTGTTGTCTTCAGCTTCTATTTCCTCTATCTGGGCT
>NC_024324.1:670220-682897 GCF_000523025.1 Cynoglossus semilaevis
TCCTTCTACCTTTGTCCTTGTCTCACGGACTCTCTGGAGGATGACGTCAAATTCATTTAGTTTTTCGTTGATATCAAAACCGTCCTATGACACGAAATGCGTTGCTTTTATTTGTTTACACCAATAAAATGGACTTAATGTCATTCAATGTTAGATAGACCAAATGACCAACTGTGACACCGAGGAGTGACCCACACCACGTTCACACTGGGCTGTCGCTCAGGGGCACAGCGGAGTACGTAGGATTTCCGAGGCTCCTTGAACACATCAGGAGTACGTGCGTTCGCTCGTTTTTGTTTTGTCATAAATTCGACTGAGTTTTCTACGAACTTTTCCACCGACATCCAATCACATTAAAGGATAAAACCGAGTCGTCTGTAACCAGGCAGGAATCGTTGGAACAGGTTTTTCAGGAGGGGAGGAGCCTAACATGTTTTAAGTACTTTTACTTCATCTGAGTACACGAAGTCAAGTTTTTGAATTTGACAGTTTTGAGGAAAATATGACAAAACAGAACTTTGTAAAAAAAAAAAAAAAAAAAAAACTGAAATAGAACAAAAGAGACAAGTTCACGAATAAAGCCGTGTTTTTACTTGGAACAGTTGTTGATCCGTGAGTTTCCCTTGGGACCGCCTCTTCCATCCTATTACCCTAAAACTCCTAGTATCACGATCTGGTACCTCTGGCCCGTCTCACCCATTCCAACTCCCGTGTGGACTGTTTCCCCCCTGCTGTAAGTGCTGATCGTGTCTTGTCACCGCTGAACCGTTAAGTAAAATTCCGACCAAATGTCTTCTTTGTGTCTCAGAATACATGGTCCTCAACAGGATTTCATCTGGTCTACCAGCACTGAGTGTCTATCTGTAGTCAATGTCCTGGTCAAGAACACACACTTAACTCGTACTTCCTGTCAATTTGTATGTAACTATGATACGTATTTTCCCGACAATTCCACTGATAAGGGTCTTCGTAGTGAAGGCGAAGTTGTCACGTCTTTCCCCATATTTGTAGGTTGCTGTTGTGACACCTACAAATATGTACGGTCACAAATTTGTGAGTTATTGTGTTTTACATGTTTTGGATGAGAATTAAAGCAGATGTGATGTGTTTTCTATAAACGTCAGCGGAGTGTAGGTCTGTAACTCCAGTGCCCTCCACAGCGAGCGCTAGTTTTAATATGCGACGTCAGGCTGACGTTCCTCAGACAGCTAATAGGCTGCTATGAAGAACGCATCCAATGACTTTGTCTCTTCTGTTCCTGTGTAAACAGATTAGTAAAGTGCGTTAACTGACCGTTATTCATGTTTAAGGACTGTTAAAACCATATTGTATGTGTGAATGAAGTCTGTTAATGAAGATATGACGTTGTAAACCGTGAGAGCTGAAGTAGCAGTAGTCCCGTTTTCCCGCGGAGAGGACAACTATAGAAAATGGCGGTCTGATGATATTTTCATCTGGTTTTGTGTCGCTCCCGTGCATTTATTGTCATTTGGTTTTATGTAAGTTGTTATCTGAATGTTTATGCTAAAGTTACTCATTCAGGTTAAAATCGGACGTTGATGTGTAGTTTACATGATAGTTTATATTATGAAAAATGTGTTCAAACAGGCAGTAGTATGGTTAAAAACTAAATAACGGAAGTTACGTGTTAAAAGCACAAGTAAAACAGTATACAGCTGGTTGAAATAGTAAAACTGTGACTCTGGGGACACAAATGTTTATTTCATTTATGTTGGAAAACCGATACATGCAGTTAGCATTTATTTTGTGGTGATTTGTGGAGCATGACGGCTGAAGGACAATGGTGGAATTGAGCACAAGAAGAGTTGATTCTGTTTAATAAAGACAGCTATCATCCTGCTGTGAAGAACACAACCGCTGACGTTGTCTCTTCTTTTCCTGTGTAAACAGGTTAGTAAAGATACATCTTCTGTGAACAATAGTGATGGGAAGACCGACTATTTTTATTGATTTGAATCTTTGACTCTCGAACAGTAAAATGAACGAGTCGTGAACGAATCTTGAACTAATCATTTCATTCGTTTTACAGCAGGTGGCGCTTTAGCCCTATTGTGGGCGTTGTAAAGGAGGCTGCGGTTCTCCGACACTAAATACTGAAGGCAACATGGTTTGCTTCCGCTGACAAAGTCTACAAAGTACACAAAATACCATAAGCAATTAAAACCATGTGAAAAGCTAAGAAATAAAAACACAGTGAACGAAAGATTCGTTCATTTTGAACGAATCACTCGCGAACTACACATCACTAGTGAACAAGTAACTCATCTCGAGGCTTGTAACACTGTTACTTAGCTTAAATTACCACTCGCTCCAAATTATGCCCATCAACGCTTTTGTTAACGCCTTGAATTCCACTCACCCTCCCCGTCGCCGACGTGCCATGGCAGAATATTCTTCTCAAGAATTCTTCCATTACAAAATATCTTTTGGTGAAAAATGGGGCCATAGGTCTTTCCCCGTGGTATGGTGTCACATTTCAGACTGACCACATCGACAACATACAGTAATCATACAAAACTTTTTACAACACAGACGGTAGTGCAGGTATACCAGGAGGTAGTGCAGGTATACCAGGAGGTAGTGCAGGTATACCAGACAGTAGAACAGCTATACCAGGACAAACAGCTCTTTGTCAGTCTGGTGGTGTGAGACTTGATTAACCTGTAGCGTCTTCCACAGGTTAACAGGTCAAACGGGTGGACGGGGTGTCAGTGTTTATGACCCTCAGCACCACCTTCCTGTCCTGGGCTGTCAGCACACTCTCCACTGAGTAGTGGTAGAAGGCCAGCAGCAACTTCCTGTACAGGTCGTCCTTAACACGTAGCATCGTCCAGACTTCTGTTCTGGTCCAGTCCAGACCTCAGACCAGGTTCTGCTGCTCTCCAGATACCAGGTTCTGTCCTCCATTAGCCACTAGAGGTGACAACAAGGGCAGATGTTAAATGTTAGCAGTATTTGTTGACTGAACCTGGATTTAAAAACTCATGTGTTTACCTTTTATCAGTGGTTTGTCTTCATACACATCAGATTTTCCAGTTGTAAAAAAACACAGAGAAAACAATTTTCACAGATTTGTTTTAAAAAAAACCCAGAAACATAAAGCAAACAGGAAGTGAAGAAATGTTTCCCTGATTTTTTTGTGGGGAAACAAATGTACAAACAAAGACTCACCGACCGACGACTTCCCTGAGTCCAGAGAATTCTCTGAGCCTGAGGACCAAAACAAACCAACAAAGACTTTTAGAGCCTGGAGGACGGGTTAACTAACTAGGTTAACTAGTTGACCATGGGTGAGTTAACATGCGGACTGGTCACCGTGTTATTCACCTTGGGAGAGTTCTTTCTTCTCGTTTGTGTTTCCAAAACAAGCTGTGGAAAAAACAATTGCACAAGAACACGTTAGCTTAAACATTAACTACAACAGTAACTAGAGGTTAGCTAAACGACTAAACAAGTAGCTAAATTGTTGGTTTTTTTTATTTATTCCAAAATGGTTAGAAAACCAACAGTCAATCTCAGCTAACTTGTAGCTATAGCTGAGCAAACATCAGCTAACTTTTAGTCCATGTGTTTTAGGCCACGTGTCGCCGAGCCTCAGCATCCTTAGTTCATCTCTGTCTCCATCACTTACTCAGTTTATTCTTTTTATGCAGCCAAATCAACAGCAGGGCGACGACCAGGAGGAAGAGGAGGACACACCCCCCCACAACACCGATGATCATTGCTGTGGACGCGGAAGCTGAGTGTGATCTGAAAAAAATCAAATAAAAACATTTCAAAAATCTCACTTCAGTTTCACCTTTGTGTCAAACATGTTCAGCGTGAAGACGACGTTCAAGTTCTTACCCCAGACCTTCCTGATGGGGGCAGTGAAGGACGGATGAAGAAGCTCACACCTGAACTCAGACGTGTCACTGGTTAAGATCTCCACCGTGTCCCTGCGCTGGTACGTGTTGTCGTGGTTCGGTCGAACCTTGGAGCTTCGGAGTCCGTTCAGCTGCGTGAGGAGTTGACCGTCCCTCGTCATCTGCAGGTCCACGTCTGTGGGGTAGAAGCCCGTGGCCAAGCAGTTCAGGTTCACCCTGTCGTTCACGGAGGACGATGTTGTAAACAGAAAGACCTCGGGATCAGGCAGCGCTGCAGGAGAAATTGAAAATGTGTTTAGAATCCTGCTGGGTCAGGGGTCGTACCAGGACCCAAGAGAAGAAGGTCAAAGTTCAAAGGTCTTCTTCATCTCCTCCACCTTCCAACATAGACACTTACAAGACTTTTGAAGCTCCTCCTGTTCTTTCTGCAGGAACTTCTCCATCCATTGGCAGCACTCATTCTCCAGGTAGCCCTTGGTGTAGTCCTTCAGGGCCAGCACCCCGTCCCACTTCCTTTTGGCGCAAGGAAGTCTGTGGCAGTATTGGCAGTGGATCAAGTTTTCAAAGATGTTGGACAGGGCCGGCACCCCGTCCCACTTCCTTTTGGTCGGCTCTGCCGCAGTATTGGCAGTGGACCAAACTCCATGAGCATCGTCAAACTCCAGGAAACTTTTACCGTCATAGTTGTACATGTCAAGGCCGCGGGTGAACACCATTCCCCCCGCTTCCTTTTTGGCCTCGCAGCCATGCAGCCACTGTAGGGTGTGCAGGTCTAAAAGACAGACATGGAGACGCAGAAATATTAGAAGGCATGAAAGGTCAGCAGAACAGCTGTGGAGAAAGAAATAAAAAGACTTTGGTCTGAACTAAAATCTCTGATTTTCTCCATGGTCTTTGGTCTGAACTAAAATCTCTGATTTTCTCCACTGACTTTGGTCTAAACTAAAATCTCTGATTTTCTCCATGGTCTTTGGTCTGAACTAAAATCTCTGATTTTCTCCATGGACTTTGGTCTGAACTAAAATCACTGATTTTCTCCATGGACTTTGGTCTGAACTAAAATCACTGATTTTCTCCATGGACTTTGGTCTGAACTAAAATCTCTGATTTTCTCCACTGACTTTGGTCTGAACTAAAATCTCTGATCTTCTACACAGTCTTTGGTCTGAACTAAAATCTCTGATTTTCTCCACTGACTTTGGTCTAAACTAAAATCTCTGATTTTCTCCATGGACTTTGGTCTGAACTAAAATCTCTGATTTTCTCCATGGACTTTGGTGCGGCAGAGTAATTACTAACTAATTATTAACTAAAAACTTCCAAAAGAACTTGTGACGGACCAGACTGGTTTTGTCTCATCCGATCCATCAAGATTCCGATGTTGATGTTGAACCAGTCCATCATCTTCTTGAGGGTATCAGACCCCTTCTTCCAGTAGTCCTTATCCTCCTGCTCCTCCATCCATTTCTGTTTGGGAACTTTGAGTGGATGGTCGTTGTCAAAGTAGTCGATTATCCTGCCGTCCAGCAGACCCATGGCTGTGAACTTGTGAAGACCAGGAGTGGACGGCTCTTTGGAGTAGGCCGTGTAGATGTAGGTCAGAGAGTGAGTTTCTGGAGAAGTGACAGAAAATCATTCTTTATTTGTTCACAGTAAAAAACAACAACGTTTCACCCACAACAACAAAAAAAACCTGAAGGAGGCCGAACTGGATCACACACTGAACTATGTTACGATTAATTAACAGCTAATTTCCAACTTAACTTCAGATAAGTTGACACAAACGAACAGGAAACCGAACTAAAACCTGAACCAAACAACGACTGTTCTAGTTGAAACGGATCGATACAAATATCGATACATCGTCAACAAATAAATATAGTAAAAGTGCTTTTAACACAGCACAGCAGCCGTCGACATGTTGTCATTTTTCAGGTTCGATATATCGGAGGCCAAGGTCTGGACTAAAGTCGATGTTTATATCTGCGCTACATTTCGCCTGTTTCCTTGTCCTGGACGAAAACAATATAATTTTAATCGAAAAATAAAACTTATGTTTTTTTACTTTCGATTTCGCCCGAACTTACCGCAGTTCACGGTCACAGCTGCGGCCAACAGAACCAGAACTGGAACCAGACACGATCCGAACATAAACACGTCCCTTCTCCTGTCGATTAAACCCATTTCGAACGTTTAACAATCTTTCAAATATAGTGTTTTGTCTCTCGATTCGGTGGCTCTTGTCTTCAGCTATTTCCTCTACTCTGTGTGGTGCGTTTAGGGTCCCTCGGAAATGTACAATTTCATCGTTTCCGGGTTTTCTGCTCTCGATTTTTCGATTGAAATTAGTTGAACTTAGTTTATTGTTTGTGGTCATTATTCTGACAGAATAATGACCATAAATTGATCCTTCTACCTTTGTCCTTGTCTCACGGACTCTCTGGAGGATGACGTCAAATTCATTTAGTTTTTCGTTGATATCAAAACCGTCCTATGACACGAAATGCGTTGCTTTTATTTGTTTACACCAATAAAATGGACTTAATGTTGATGAACAGTTGTTGATCCGTGAGTTTGATGACGACCTCTTCCTTTAGCATTAGCACAATGCTCTTCAAAGAGAGGTGTGACAGAAATGGCAGATGTTAGCTGTGCATTAGCATCGGAGTGTATTTAGCTAGCAGTACACAGGTTGATATGTAAATCAGAATTAATAAAAATGTAATAACGTTTATATGTGTGTGTGTAAAGACATAGGAGCTAAAATGTCTTCTGACAATATAAAACACTGTTGGCCATATTTATTTGAATAACTTTTTTTATTACAGTGTTGACATCAGAGGATGTGGAGAAACGTGACAGTTAATGATGTAACGATTCATCGTGAATCGGTTAAACATCAATACAAATCCGTGACAATTCTCATTGGTTGAAATAAAGGTGTGGTCCATCAAGGTGTGAGGAGTAGACTGAAAAAGTCACTGGTCAAACCGTGACACTACAGTGTAATGACTACAGTAGTCCAGTAGGTGGCAGTATGCTCCAAAAAACCCACATTCATCACAGTTGGATGAAGTCACTGTGCCCCTCTTCCTGTTGCTTCTTTACCATCAGCTGGTCTTTGGCGACGTTCTCTCCGACGTTCTCTCCGACGTTCTCTCCGACGTTCTCTCCGACGTTCTCTCCGGCGTTCTCTCCGACGTTCTCTCCGACGTTCTCTCCGGCGTTCTCTCCGACGTTCTCTCCGACGTGCACCTTCATGTGCGAGTCCACTGAGCGTTTCTCCTGGTAGCTCTTCCCACAGATGCCACAGCTGTACGGTTTCTCTCCTGTGTGCGTCAACATGTGTCTCTTCAGGTCAATTTTCTGGACAAAGCTTTTGCTGCAGAGCTGGCAGCCGTAAGGTTTCTCCTTCTTGTGAAAGCGCTCGTGCGTCTCCAGGGAGATCTTTTGGCGAAACCTCTTTCCGCAGAGACTGCAGATGAACGGTTTCTCCCCCGTGTGAATCCTCATGTGAGAGTCCAGGTTGCCTATTTGGCGAAAGTTCTTCCCACAAACGCGACAGGTGTATGGTTTCTCTCCGGTGTGGATCCTCTTGTGCACGTCCAGGTGCTGGCTCATGGTGAACCTCTTGTCGCAGACATCGCAGGAGTAAATCCGAGGTTTCCCGCCCGTGTGGCTCTTGATGTGTCTCCTGAGGACGGTGTTCTCGATGAAGGTCTTACCACAGAACTCGCAGATGAACGGCCTCTCCCCCGCGTGCAGCTTCATGTGTCGCTCCAGAGAACCTTTCCTTGGGAAGTCCTTGCCGCAGTCCTTGCAGCGGAACGGTTTCTGACCGGTGTGTGTCCTCATGTGGATTTCCATGTCCCTGAAACCAACCCCGCAAATGTCACAGACCTTGATGGTGTCTCGGTGGTTCTGGATGTGGATCCTCAGACTCTCCGCCGACGCCGACGCCTCACCACAGACCCCGCAGAAACACCTGGAATCGTTCACATGAGTCTCAGCGTGTCGGACAAAGTTGCCTTTGTTGTGGAAGCCGCTGCCACACACCTTACACCAGTGCGTGGCAGCGAGGCTAACTTTGAGCCGTCTGCTCCTGGCGGCGGACGGACCATCGGACGCGTGGGTCTCACTGTGTCGCTTCAGGTCCGCGCTCTTCGAAAACTCCTTTGAACCGACTTCACAGCTGAACGCCACCTGCTGGTCATCATCTGTGGCGTGGCGGAGGTTCTGGCTCGGGGGCTTCTCTGCCTTGTGGACCCTGACGTGCGTCACCATGTTTCCTTTCTGGTTGAAGCCTTTCCCACAGACGGGGCAGCTGAAGGGTTTCTCTCCCGTGTGTAGCCTCAGGTGGGTCTCCTGAGCTCGGATCGACGGGAACGTCTTCCCGCAGACATCGCACGTGCGGCTGCTGCGGCGGTGAGTTTGAAGGTGGACCTTCAGAGCCTGCGTGGAGTCCAAACGCTGCCCACATAGACCACACCGGCAGCCCGCGTCCTTCAGATGTTTCTCAACATGTTTCATCAGGAAGCCCTTCCTGTCGAAGGACTTTCTACACACTCGGCAGCAGTGAGACTCTGGCGCCACCTCCTCCTCTTCCTCCTCCTCCTCCTCGCCCTCCTCTTCCTCCTCAGCAGCCGGGCGGTCTGGAGGTTCTGGTTGGAGGTCCGGCTCGGCCGGAGCGGTGCTGGTGTCCTCCAGGTGGACGTTCACTGACAGACACAGCTCTGCAACGACAACATGGAAGGAAACTGAAATAACACTGATTAAAAATGGCGTCGAATGTTGGTACAAAAACAAACAACAGTTTAACGATAGGAAGTCACTCCCTGACCTGGACTCAAGTAGGGACCGGAAGTGGATTTATTCGTAAGGACACGTAAAAAAAAACACAAATATGTTTATTCCGGTAAATCGTTTCCCTGTAATCCAGACGGTGTTAACAGAAGTCCTTCGTACCTGCGCTGTCCGCAGCTGACACTCTGTTCCCCGGCACCTCCTGCTCTCTGTCAGCGGCCCTGGAGGCTCTGAAGGCGGTCAGGATCTCTTCCACGGCGGCAGAGACGCGCTCGCTGACCAGCCGCCTCAGAAGCTCGGGCTCGGGCGGCGGAGCCTCGGTCAGCAGGCGGAGGATGTGATCCGCTGCGGCCGCCATCTGATGCTGCACCGCGGCCTTCAGACTTCTCCTCCAGCGCGTCTTCAACATCCTTTTAAACGTCTATAGTTTTTAATGAACTAAAACAAAGACGCGATGTAAACAAAGCGACGACGCTTCCGGGGAACGGCGGCCATTGTGGAGTTTTCGTGTCGTGATGTCACTTCCACGTAAACACCGGGGCGTGGCTTGACGTGTCAACATGCTAACAGGCTAAATGTTGTCACATGTCTCATGGAAAAACATCTGTGACGAAAAACACAACTTTTGGATTTAGGTAATGACGTCACGATCATGACGTAATGTTTGAGGTTTACGTCTTAACTGAGTTTTCGTCGTAAAATTGCAGTTTTAAATTCTACATCGGGTAAGACATTTAAACCAGACTACATTTGAAATAAACGCGTATTTTTGTTTTCTCCTCGTGTCATCGAAGAGTTAACGTAAAAACATGACGTAAATAAAACGGAATGTTTTATCCACGTCTTGCTTCAATTCGGCCGAGAAATAAAATGGCTTTTCAGTCAGGGTTCATATGTGGCTCAAGCTAAGGCTAGCCCCCTCCTTTGAACCAGTTCACTCTTTAACCCTGGCTCAGATTCAGGGGTTTTATTGATTGATTGATTTTTATAAATTCAACACGTGGTGTCACGTGTCATTTCAAACCCAGGACGGTACATGTCGTTTATATCGCTCCAGTTAAAGGGACGTTTCACCTCCAAAAAAAGTCTGTGATGAAATGAATAGGATTGGACGTCATCAGTGACATCATCAGTCCCTTTGTCTCTGAAGAACCTTGGTGTTGTCCTGATGTTGTTTTTGTCTGTGGTGACGTCACAGGTCAGTCATGTCTGACCTCCGAGCAGCCACGCCGCAACACAAGGAGAAGAAGGAGAAGAAGAAGAAGAAGAAGAAGAGGGGGATTCCAGACCGGTGGAGGAACTACCGTCCTGTTGGACGCAGGGTTCCTGGTTCTCGCTTCATTGCCTTCAAAACTCCTCTGAAACCGTCCCTGAACCGCCTGGTCCCCGGGGCAGAGTCCTTCAGTCTGTGGGAGCTGCTGGACTCAGTGGAGGGTCAGAACCAGGAGCTGGGCCTGATCATCGACCTCACCGTCACCACCAGATACTACACCCTGGTGGACGTCCCCCAGTCCTGCGGTTACGTCAAGATCTTGACTGAAGGTCAGCGGGTTCCCTCCGACGCCACCATCCTCAGCTTCAAACGCGCCGTCAGGCACTTCTTGACGGAGAACCCGGACAACGACAGGCTGATTGGAGTCCACTGCACCCACGGTGTGAACCGCACGGGCTACCTGCTGTGTCGCTACCTGATCGACGTGGACGGGCTGGATCCCAGACGGGCCGTGGAGCTCTTTAACACCAGCAGGGGGCACAGTATGGAGAGGCAGAACTACCTGGTTGACCTCCTGCGAAACTCCAAGAGGAGCAACAGTGGCATGGACGTGGTGGAGCAGCACGTGGCCAGAGGGGGCGCTGTGGACAGGCCACTACTGGTTGTAGCCAACATCACCACCAGAAGAGGAGAGGTGTCGAGGGAGGACCAAGTGAAGGAGACTGGACCGCACCAACGACGGAGCGGAGGTCGGACAGCGGCCGGTCGGGAATGACCATGGGCCCTGTGATGGAGCTGCACCAGCAGGCCTCCTGCACCACCACACCTCGCCTCAAAATGATGCCCTCCCACATCATTTAAAAGAAATCAGAGTTTTAGTAACAGAAGCTACAAACTGAGTGACTACTGCCCCCTACAGGCAAGAATATATATATTTAGAGTCAATGGTTGAATTTTCTTTACTTGAAATTTTGAATCAGATTTTTTTTAAAAAAGAACTTCAGGTACAAACAGATTTGAACTTTATTTTATTTGTCAGTTAAAACAACATTATTTCTTAGTAGAAAAGCAGTCGATTTGAATGGAATTTTTAAATCTGTAATAAATAGATTTTTATTTCTGTTTCGTCTGTTTTTCACTGTTTTTAGCCTTTTCTTCTGTTGTAATGTAAATATTTTAAAATATTAAACTGATGAAACTAAAGCAGTTCAGTCGTAGCTGTAAAGAATTATTACGTTCTGTGATTCCACCTTCTTGACCTCTGTTGCCCCCGGTGGTATCACAGTAGCAGTGCAGCTCTGATCTCAAATCCAGAGTACTCCCAAGTACTTATTTGTACTACATGACCATGTGTTTTTCTGGAGTTATCTTTCTTCTTCTTCTTCTTCTTCTTCTTCTTCTTTCACTTCTTTCTCTTCACAGACGTCTTTCTCCTGAAAAACACAGTTTGAGATTTTCTGCAATTTCTTTAGATTTTTTTTTTTTTACATTTGCCTGATTTTTACGACCGTTCAGTCACTAGATAAACTAGTTAAACTAGTTAAACTGGAACCACAGCCTTAAAAACCTGGCAGTTGAGGAAAATGCTAAAAATGCTAACAGCTAGCCACAGGAAGTAGCCACAACAGTGAAAAAGGACAAAAACAGCTGCAGGTTAGCACAGCAGCAGCTAAAAGCTAGCTGAAATAGCTAAAGGTTAGCTCAGAGATGAGGCTCAGACAGAAGAGGTTCACCTGGTTCTCCTCCTCCTCCTTCTCCCTCCTCCTCCTCAGCTCCGCCTCCACTATGTTGTAGAAGTTGTTCTCTGCGTTGCTGATCAGCTGATCGGGACTATCCTCCCCCTCCTCTCGCGCCCCTCCTCCTCCTCCTCCCCCCTCCTCTTCGCGGCTCTGGGCCGAGCGACTCCTCTCCTTCAGGCGGATCTCCTTTTGTCGAGCCTCCAGGATTTTCTCCCTCTTGGTTTCGCGCTCAAACATCTGAAGACAAACAGACAGAAATGGGGTGGTCATGCGAAGGGCAGGTGGCGCTGTGGCACTGTTACTGTTAGTCAGACTTATTTTATGACATCATGTCTGTTTGTCAGGACACAACCCAGCTTTTAGAAAAATGTCAGCTAAAGGTTAGCAACAGAAACAGCCTTTATCCACATGTAGCAACCTAGCTATGAATGGCTAACACGAGGCCCAGGAGTAGTTGAACCATGACTACATCCATAGTGTAGCGGTTAGCGGTTAGCCCTCAGAAGCAGAGAGTCCTGGGTTCAATTCCCAGAGCATATCTGCTGCTAACACAACAATTTCCCAAATAGGGGATCAATATAGTACAAATGTATTTATTTATTTAAAGGTTAGCCATAGTTGGCTAATGGTTTAGACACTGTTGAGTAGTTAGCCATGTGTAAGGCTAACAAAGCTAAACGTTAGCCACAGGAATATTTGTGGAATGAGCTCAAATCTCTGGAACGACAGAATCAGAACTGTTAGCATGCTACACCTCAGCACATGCTAACTGTCGGGGGGTTCTTACAGCAGCTAGCAGACTCTTCTCATTTTTCTGGAGGGTGGAGAGTCCAGGGCAGATCTCCAGCAGCGTGGCGCCGCCCTGCTGGGATCCACAGGCCAAAAAGCGTCCGTTGTCCTGGACTCGAAGGCTGTACAGAGCCTGGTCACAGACCTGAGGGCCAGCAGAGGGAGACAGCACACAATGCTAACAGAGCTAATGCTAGGAGAGGCTACGTCAGGGACTTATCCAGAGAAGGTTCCAGGTGGACCTTG